>NC_054068.1:11294310-11596810 GCF_017639655.2 Falco naumanni
AAGTGCCTCTACTAAATCTTTTGAAATGTCAAAAGAAAGAACTAATATTTACATCAGAATAATAACTACAATTACTTACCCACTTTCCAATTCATTTGGAGTCAATTATTCTTTAGTACTAAGAGAAATAGAGCCTTATTGTAATACTGGAATGAGTTTAATTAATCCTTTTTCACATACAGCAGTCTGATAAATGAAGTTCAGCCCATAATTTAAGAGCTTGGGGAAATAGTATGATATTAAGAGTGCTTGGAGTGATTGACAGTGCAATTTATCATAAAGAGCAGTAGTCTGTCTTACCTTGGAGTTCATTCCAGTTTTGCAATTAATGATTTCAACTGGGGAGAAGATCGTAATTCCAGGAAGACTTTCCAAACAAAAATTTTACTAACTTCTTGGTATCACCTGTCATTTACTACACAGGTGTAACCCTTTATTTTTAAAAAATGACTGATAAAGAATGCAGTGTGTAATACCAAAAGAGGTGCTGAAAATTTCACAGGAGCTGGAGAATATGATATATTTGTCTAGTAGAATTTCCCACAAGCTGGTATCATATTTTCATCAGGAAGGAGAAAGGGTAATTGGATTTAAATGTCAAGATGTTCCTTCTGTAGGTTTGAAGTCACACATCTATTTTCTCAGCTGCAGTTTTTGCTTGTGATTATGAAAACTGTACCCACTTGTCACTGAAGATGACAGTAAAGAATTCTCTAGGAGTGCAGTAAATGCTGAACCGTAACCTAAAGGTTTGACACAAGCAACACAACACCACTGGTACAGACAAGAAATAAATTATTCCATTTGATTTAGTAGATAGTAGAAGAAATAGTGATTTTACTAAGAAGCAACCCAGATAAAGCTAAGAAAGATTAATTCAGCAACAGATTTCTAATTCAGGAGAATACAGACTCATGTGTCCAAGAGGTGAAGGCTGAGTCACCTGCAGGAGCACACTGGCAGATTTGTTTTCCTATACCCCACGTTTTTCTAGATATTTAGAAGCAAATGCAATGAAACGTTCCTAGATCATCACTTATTTCGCTAGATTGGCGCTTGTGGTATGTTTAATATAGTAACAAAAAGTAACAAAAAAAGGAGTTTTAATAAATTATATCAAAATGTGCAGATAGCTCCTACTACAATTTCCTCAGCAGCAGTTCTGTTCCATACGTTTGACCCTTACTGCTATACTGAGTAGGTGTGGGCTGACTCCTGCTGAACTAAAAAATAGCTTAAGGAGCACAGTTAATGCTAATAATCATTTGGTAAAATGGGGTAAGAAAGAACTGTCGTCATCTTCCTTCAGTGTCTGTATTCAGAAAGGGTGTCTGGGCTATGCCTTGTTTTTTCAAGAACCTCTGAACTGGAGGAGGACCTAGGGGGTTTCTCTCATGTTGCTGAGGTACGAGAACCCCCACAAAGGCCATCTTTTATGAGTGTTGGGTTCCTATTCCTGTTGTGTGTTGTGTTCAGCTGTACGTGATTAGATGCGTAAAAATACTTTTTGTGAATAAGGACAGCATAATTTCTTATGCACCTGTATGTTCTATTTGTTATAGCTATGCTAAATATACTTAAAATAGACTTGTTTTACAAGAACTGTTCTGAGTATATTTGCTAATTTTTCCCTTTCAGAGATCAGAGAGAGGATGGTAGTAGTGCTTTAGGAAATGCACAGCTCACGGATACTATTTGATACTGAGGTAACTTTTGTGGATCTCTCCGTCTGTGCACTCTTATTTTGAATATGCAGTATCCTTGCTTTCTCTTATTCTGTTCTTTTTTCACTCCAGTTCTGGACTGGTATCTCAAAGATCCAGCAGCATTAAAGACTGGTTTACTTAAGAGTACTTCAGTATGTAAGGTTGTACCTTGGTTTAACAAGGGAAGAGTGCTGAGTATCAGGGAAAGAATTAGGGATCTGTGATTGCCTGTTGGATCAGATCAGGAGAATTCATAATAAGGAGGGATGGAGGCAGGGAAGCAAAATTACCAGTACAAGATGAGGGAGCAGTCTGATAAAATAAGGGAAAAGAAGCCCTGACCACCAGAATTCAGTATGGCCTTAGCTTGTGTTTTCTAATTGATTTCTACTTATGCTTTATCTTAGAGCTGAAGAGCATTTAGAAGCCTGGTAATGGTGGTGGAGCTCAGAAACCTTGTTCCCCACTGACTGGCATGCTACATGGCATATTTGTGACAGCTCCCTGGCAGTCAGTTAAATCTCCAGAAGGTCTTGTGTGGACCTCAGTTGTCCATTGTCAGAAGAGCTGGGCTTAGAGACTGCATTCGAGCTAAAGACCTCAGCTTTTTTTTCAGACACTGGTGACCAGACCCCACAGCATAGTGAGAAGAGACAAAAAACAGTGGTTACTGACACAGAGCAAGTTGATTCTGTGGGGCTTGCTCAGATTTGTGAAAACGTAATTCCTATGTTGCTGTTCCTAAGTAGTTCCTTCAGCAGAGTACAGGCAAAACATTTATTCTCTCACTGGTTGAAAACTGCTTTTTCCTTAATGAGTGCAGTGCAGGCAATTTTGGTAAAGTTTTCCCACTTCCTGCATGCTTGACAAGTCAATGAAAACAAGACGGGAGAACGTGAACACCGCTTGGGGTGAGGAATGATTTGCAAGGCTCCTTGTGGAGAAGAGGAGAGTAAAAGTTTTCATGTTCCACTAATCTTCAGTGCAGCGGGTGACTGACGGGCATCTGGAGAGCATCGCGCTCCTTCCTCCTCTGGCTTACTCTCTAGGTGCTGTGGTGCTCATGTACCAAAGCTGCTCTGTCAGAAAGTCCAATTTGACAGTTAAAATTTTCTAAGTAACTTCAAGTTTCTGAGTTACTTAAAGCAATTCACAAGAGGTGCTGGGGTTGGGATCAAATAACCTGCTGTTGTTGATACTGTTTATGATAGTGCTGTCTTATGCTTTTACAGTGCCTTCTCGTTCCAGCATCCTTGGTTATGAGATGCATCGCTAAAATTCAGTGGGTGGACAGTAATAATCAGATGATAGATTATGTGTGGCTGGGTAAGTGTGTGGCCATAATTATTACCAAAGACACAAGTGCAAATCCCAGTTCTTACAAATAGCTCTAAATGAGCTTTCTTATCTGTGCATCATAAGCATGGCCTCCTTCAGACAATGGATAATCAGTAAAGTAGATTTTAGTCATTTTTATCTAAGGATGAAAAACTACAATCCTTTTTTTATAGTTTTACCAGTATATGTGGATTGTCACAACTAAATCAAAAAATATGACTTTATTTTTTCATTTTATCATCACTGTGTCTCATCACGTTACAGTCCCATGTATATCATTACTCCCTGGGCTGTTAATTAAATGCTTTTTTTCATACCTACCCTTGAATATCAAATTAAATTGTTGCTTTGATTTTTAATTCCTAGTTGGATGGGAGCTTCAGGGTGTGGTGTTGTATGTTTTGTTTGGGGTTTTTGTTTTGTTTTGTTTTTATTTTGTTTTGTTTTTTTAAATCTATGAATGCCAAGGAAATTAAACCTCTCCTTTTCTACCAGTTTGGACTGACTGGTGTACCTGGCAAGGCTGCTTCTGTACATTGCCAGGTTGTTCAGTACCACATATCTCATGTACTTCATCCAGTCTCAAGCTATTTTTTAAATTCCACTAGTTATATGCTAGCAATACAAATTTTTGTTGTGCTGTGACTCATCATTGGCCCTATGTAGTCTGATATTGGGACACCTGGTGATGCGATGAAGTTACAACTTCATCATTATTTCTGTGGTATTTGGTGAAGAGGGAATGTTAGGAGTTAAGGTTTTAAAGAACAGCCAGCCAGTTGAAATTGACTATCTTACACGTTAGGTTTCCTCTGCTGGAAGTGTGCAGTTTGAAGCTAGAGACCCTGGAGCCCTTCCACAGCCCTCACTTGCAGAGAGCTGGGCAGAACTGGAGGAGGCTGTGATCCACCCACCAGACACAGGCACAACCCCCCAGACTATGGATAAAGGATGAGGAAGCCAAAGACATCAGCAGAATTAATCGGACACTATTTTTAAAGCTGCAGGATCTTACTTTTTGTTCTTCCCCCCCCTCCCCCCCATACATACACACTGCAAAAAGGGGCCTGCAGTGCTCAGTGAGGAGATCCATGAGGTCTCTTTGATGCTGCCTTAATTTCAAAATGTTTTATAAAGGGTCACATGGCAGGCACAGGGGCAAGATGAAACCTAGTATGTATAAAAAGTTTTCCTAGGCTTAAAAAGTTTAGGAACAGCAGTTCTTGAGAGGATGAGGTATACCTCCACAACGCCTGACAGATGTCTGCCTAACCTGTGCCTATAAAGAATGATAGGGTTTCCATAACCTCTCTTAGCCGCCTATTTCATTATGATTACCTTTTGATGTATAGAGATTTTCTCAATAGAAGTCCTTTTCACTGAGAATTAAGCCAATTATGGCTTGTCCTCTCCCCAGCAGATACAGAGAATAATTCATCAAACTCCCTCTCACTAAGAGCCTTTTACATTAAGACAATTCATCTCATGTCCTCTTCTGATCCTCTCTTTTACACATGGTGGGGGAAGAAAAAGCATTGGATCTTTGAATTTTCCTCTATTTTTTCCAAAGCATTTTTTAGCATTCTTACTAATTTGCTCGAAACCCCCTGTTCTGATCCATTTGCTCTGACAGGTTGTACCTAGAAGTCAAACAGATTAATTTCTCTTCAGACTCCAGATCTTTATGATGCCTGTTCCTGGCAATTAGTGACTAAAACAAGAGTCTTATGAGTGTTGTGTGTTTGGTCAGATCTGTGAACATATGATCTCCTTATAGCCACTGTTGAACACTTCCTTAGCTAAACATAAAAAATCCTGAATTAGGATGATCTTCACTTTTATAACTGATCTTTAAAACAATACCTTACCATGAACACACACACCCCCCCTTATGTTTTTTTCCAAGTTCATTCTCTCTGTTTTATAAAATGTTCAGAGGGAGCAAATGAAATAAGATGAGTACAAGAATAGTGTTGAGGAACAAAGGAAATTCCCCAAAAGTATGTTTATGTGCAGGATCAGTTAGAAAACATTCGTGTTTTCTCTCACAGCTTTTTTCTGCTCTCCACAACGTTCAAGTGCCAGTGGTAGGCTCTACGTCCCATATGGTATGTAGATGTTCTAAGTGATCAGTAATTTATGAAGTTGGTGATTCTTAAATGATTAAATTTTCAACAATGATAGCAGGTTCCTTCTCTGCTCTTGTAGTTATTATTCCTCTGAATAGTTATATATCAACAAATGCTGAAATAAATATTTTAAAACATTTTTTGTAATTGTTATGGCTCACATTTTGACTGACAATCTTTTTATTAACACTGAGGCTGTATAAAGAGCATTCCATTTTTTGCATTTAGGATATTAATCATCTTTAGTGATGATGGTTTGCTGTAATTCCCAAGCGACTGAACTATTCTTTGTACTCTGACATAATTTTTAAATTATGGATATAATGATTTACTTGAAGAGAATCACATTATGTAATGGGGCAGACTGTTACAGCTGTAAAATCCCACCAGATAAGGTGAAAAGTCAGTATGGTAATAAGGTCACTTGGGATTACTGTTTTCTAGAACCAATGTCATTCCCAAACCAAAGACAAGATTTGGCTTTGTCTTTACGCTTGGCCATAGTTGTAATGTTATGCTAGAAGTGTAGTTTTCAGAATCCTGAAGTGTCAGCATGACTGTGGTTTTGAAAGATGTCTCATAAATGATAAATGTGAAAAAAATAGAGATGCTTTTGAAGACCTTTGACTTGAAGCCCTGAAAGTTAGAGGAAACATTTTTTTCTGGCGTTGTCCCAGTTCTAGTAAATATTTTAAATAAAAATCTCTAGCTTGCAGAGGCTGTCCAGCTTCTAATTTCTGAAGAAATTATTTCAAATATAAATTTAATTGCTGAAGAAAAATGTTACCAATTATGTAAAGGAGAGGAAATTGAAATATACCCTATCTTTTATGCAGGAAGGAAATTTACCACGATATTGTGCAATAATTCAATCTGTAAGATCTGCTTTGAAGTAGTGCATGAATGAGTGGGGATAAAGCTGCGTCTAGTTCCAGGCACAGACCTCTGATATGGATGATGTGCTGAGTCAGCAGTAAAGGTTTCTGCCCCTCTGAGCGCACTCTGAAGTAGAGCCAGTTTTCTGCAGTGGTGATCTTTCTATTTTCTCAAGCTTCCTATCCACGTTGAAATGATAAACAGAGAAGACCATGTCTTGTGTAAGGCTGTGCCTAAATAAAGAGTGAAGTCCCAGTCAGTGGCAAAACCTTGTTGTTGAATTTTTAGGCTGGATGTACAGCTGTCATTGGATTACTCTCATTTTTTTTTGTTCCCAGTGAATCCAGGAAATTGAGTTGGGTTTCTATTGATCAGCCTCTTCTGTCATATAGTCTTAAAACAAACCTTGATTTTTACAGTGCATATGGAGGATTCCTGCATGGCCTTTCTGTTCTTGTGCAAAGCTGTGCAGTAGTATTTCCCTTGGCTTTGCCCATCTGAGAATTCTTTTTGCAGAAACAGAATGAGCACTGAATTGGGACCAGGAACCAAGTGAATAGAGCTTTATTTTAACAATAACAAAATTCAGTGAATAGTACATTTAAATTTTTCAGCTACCTGGTTTAATTTTGAGTTTTAGGGTTGCTGTCTGAGTAGTTACGTTGGATTTGTGATTCTGTGTTCTTGCTCATTGCTCTCCTAGCACTGCTGCTTTGTTTGCAGTAGCATCAGCCCAGTTTCTCTAATTTGCTTTATTATATTGGCAGTGTCCTTAACCAGTGACAGCCAAGGCAGCATGTTTCTGTTACTGGTTTCTCTTTCTGTAAATTGTAAGAGTTACTACTTCCCCTTTCCTGTTAATGTATGTTTAGTTTATGATAGATGATATCTCTGGGAATACCTTAAGCAGCAGAGGAATCTGGCTTGCAGTGTGTAGCAAACCACAGTTTGTTTATTTATTGAGTTCATTTTAATCTCTGGATCTGTGATCATAAAGTGCAATGCAGTTATTCCTTTATCTCTAAATTAAGGTAATTGTGGGGGTGGATTTATGGAGAGGTTTAGTTATATCAGATGGAATTCTTCTTTGTTTGTTTTGTTGGATGATTCTGAAAGCTGGAGAACTGTGGATAAAGAAATTAAAACACTTTATTGCTGCGTGTGAGGATCATTAGGATGCCTGATCTCTTCTAGGAAGCTGGATTTGGAAGTCTATGGATGAGTTTGCTCGTTGCAGAAATGTAAGATAATAAAGGTTGAGACTGAATTTTTTTCTGAACTTTGTGAAAACATTATGGTTTACATCCAGCCTCCTTTAGCAATAGTAAATTTACCGTTGTGAAACAAAGTATTATTGAGATATTATAATACCAAGATTTTCTTATCAGAGATTTGTATATACCAATTATATATTCTGTTTTCAGCTAAGTCTGTTGTCACCAACTAGATATAAAGCAGAAGATGGGTTGGGTAAGGGAAGATATTTTCCTTTAAAGTTCCGTCTAGTATCGGGAGGATTTTGAAATATATTTCCCTCTGCTTCATAGCAAAGTCCCCTTCAGGAAGTGGGCTTGCAGTTGCAAGGTTGCGGTGTTTTCCTATGTTCCCATTTTCAGCTGAGCTGCTGTCACTGCCTTTGGACACACTCCATGTCATGGCAATGGTGAATTGAAATTTATTTGCTGAAAGAATCCTTATTGAGGTTTACAGTGCACTAGAGCAGGTGAAAAGTCTGCACAGTCAGTTGCAGTGACCAAGATGAAAAGCAGTAACTTATAAAGCTTTTCTATTTTGATTGCACTTTAGTCGTGTATTTGTACACTTCTCTTCCCAAGTAATGTATTTAACAGCCTCTGGAATTTACGATGCATCACAGTGGTGTATCACAAAATTTTGGAAAAGACATAGGTTAAAGCTATCCTTTATCCTGAAGTCGGTGTTACCTCCTTACCACTAGTGAATCTGTGCCATTTTGATTGCTGCTATATTATGTCTGCCAGGGATGACTTGTACCCCTAAGAACTTGTAGTTGGTTTTTTGGAAAGCATTGAGGTTCAGGATTTGTATCATATTTATATGCTAATGTTTTAATCAGATGAATTCTCCTTCCTGCATTTTACTTAATAAATGATGACCTTTCTTCTCTGTTCCCTATCTAGTAATATATTTAGATGTTAAGTATAAATCTTAGAAAATGAATTGCTTATGTATGTTTGCCATATGATATAGCTCTCTTTTGGTATGAACGAATGTTTTGTTTAAACAGGAAAACAGATTCCCTAGCATCTTTCTTTTCCTTTTTTTATGTACAGAGTTAGGCAGTTCAGCATGGTTGTTATAATAATATATAGCTAGTATGCTGTATTATGAAGACTCTAAGTACATAATATAGTAGATCTATTATGTGAAAGCATACTTAACTAAAAAACCTCATCTGATGTGGGACTCAGTTTGCAGTCTGTTCAAATATATCCTTCTCTGGTCACTGTGAAAGAGGATGCTTGGTTGAACTAAGATGTGTTTGGTTTTAGTTTGTGTTCCTCCTCATGCTTCCCCGCCCCCCCCCCCCCCCAACTTTCAGTAATCCAATAAAAGTTTTTCATGTAGGTGCAGAAGCCTGTGCATTGTAATGACCACGTGCATGGACTAAAAATTTAAGTCCACTCTGATTGTGTTATGACGTTTTCTGTTAACTCTATCTGCTGAATAAAATGACATACTAAATGTATAAATACTCATTCTTCAGGGCAAAAATTACTCCATTACCTTAGATGGATCAGTATGTAGCCCCAAGAGTAAATATTTAGCTCTTCATAGAGAGCCTTTTTAAATCAGGATGGCATTTGTCATGCAAGCCATGTGTTAAAGGACAGGATATTCCCAAGATTTTGCTTTAAGGCATTTGTTAAATATGACACAGGCTGAAGGAGAATTTTCGGTATATACTGTACAGGTACCTGCAGGGCTGAATGTCCTGGCAGAAAGAAATCTTCATCATACCAATAGGCTGGTATAGAATTTGTATCTGATCATTAAGCCAACTATCGATCGCCTGTGTCATTGTAGAAGAAGGCATGTTTGAGATAGATGTAACATTTGCAATAAACACTTTAACGTTGTTACCTATACGCATGAATATTTTATATTTCAGATGTCTGGTGGTGAGGGTATTGATGTCAGGATTAAAAGACTTGACCCTACTGCTGCCTCCTGGAGAACCCCTACAGATGCTAAAAGTGGTTCTGACATGAAGTTCTGCAGTGAAATGCTTTGAAAATTATGCCAAAGAGGGAAAGAGAATCAGCACAAAGGAACAACATCAAAGCTGTGCATTTTGGATTTTAAGAGTAAAGTGGAGCAGCTGTGAGCAAAAGCTCCTTTAAACAAAGACAGACACAAACCTGTAAAATGACCTTTACCCAGAGCAGTGTGGATGTGATCAGTAAATTCAAGAAAAGCTGAGGTGCTGTATGGTAGCTTAATGAGCTTCATGGAAAGGGCAAGCATGAAATTAGTGACGAATTAGTTTGTTGTAACTTAGATATTTGTCATCTTGTTCAGGAAGGATGTTTTCAATTTTATTCCAGCTTAAGAGTTGAGATTAATCAACAGTTTTAAAAATGAAATGCAAGGAGCAGTTTGGAAAAGAGGTAATATCTTCTGTATTCAGCTGAGGCTGTGATACTGGAGGGAGAGAGGTAATGAATGCATGA
The DNA here is from genome assembly GCF_017639655.2 of Falco naumanni. NCBI lineage: Eukaryota > Metazoa > Chordata > Aves > Falconiformes > Falconidae > Falco > Falco naumanni. Next base: position 11,304,073 of record NC_054068.1, read on the forward strand.
ACAGTCTGAGTGGAAGCTCTGGATGTGTGAAGAAAGGGAAAAAAGTGAGATATATACCTACAGGAGATACTTTAAGGAGTGGCTAAATCACATCATATGCAGTTATATAGTGGTGGTTCAGCTTTTGAAAGGATGAAGTTAAAACTGTTTGATTCATATGGCATATTAGAGATCTCCTATTTATTTTAGCTTTTACTCATCAAAAAGAATCTGTAAAGAGATTCTGTCCAGGGTAAAAAGAAGAACAAGAAAGTAATGGTTTAAGGTTTTTGACCTTCCCATGAATGTCTTATAACTTCCAAGAAATCTCATTTTTTATAATGCTGGCAGAAAAAAGCTACTGGTTCAAGGGACACTGTAACTAATAATTGTTTGACTGTGGGTGAGTGCACATCCATGCATGTGTAAAGGTAGCTCCTGACCTGAAGGCGGTTGTTTTTAATGGGATATGTTGACTAGGTTGGCACTAACAGAGTGGAGCTGTGTAAACATGTCTCTTGCCAAGCCAATTGTGATTAAAGCCCCCAGTAATAGGAATTTCAAATATGGGATTAGAGATTCCAGAATAACTTTAAATTAGAAATAAAGTTGGCAAAGTTGGTGGAAGCACTGTCAACAGCAGCCACCTTCAAAATTACGGGCAAAAAGATTATTTTGTAGAGTTTGAAAAACAAATAAGGAGTAGAATTTTTTTTTTTAAATTTCCTGTAATTTTATGGGTAGCTAAAAAGCCTGCCTGCCAGTTTATAAATAAAACTAGAATGAGAGATAAGCAGCTATTTGGTGATAGTGTGATACCTACGCATGTGTTTTCTCCTTTTTGAAGACACAAAACAATCAATGCAAGGATTGTAATGGATGTGGGGAACTAACTAAAGAGAAGATTGCAACAGATCCTATTAAAAGGGATATTATCACATGGCAATTACTAATGATGTTCTTCAGAGATCAGTTCTGGCTTAAACCTGCTCATTGTATTGATTAATGATGTGTGTGGAAGAAGCAGACGTGTACTGAAACTTGTGGATGGCATGAGTGGAGTGAGGTGCTGCAAACAGTGGAGACTGCAAAATCATGTACAAAATTAATAGCACAAATTTTCTTATTTCTGCCCTTTTAGGGGTCAAACATAACTGTGCGCTATGAGCATAAAACTTTTGGAAGTGTTGGAGGAGGAAGAGGTCTGGTGGGCTGGAGGACGGCTGGAAGTGGCAGCGGGCTGCAGTGTGAGATGGGCAGGTGTGGCTCTGGCAATGTCCAGCTGGGTGCTGTGTAACACCAGCGTAAGATGAACTGGCCTGACTTCCAAATGGGACAGTCATGGTGGAAGGGGAAAAATTGTTTTGAAGAGGGAGCTATGGAAAAGACTATATTCCAAATGAGGAGTTTTCTTTGAGATCAAAACCCAAGGGCTTGGTAGGAGTCCTTGGTTTCTGTGAGCATATATATATATATATATATATATATATAGATTGATAGATATAAACGGGATTTGAAAGGAGACCGAATTGCAGTTTGTTTGCAGTAGTGTAAACCATATTAGTACCATACTGCAGAACTCCTGTTGATCATCTACAGAGCTGGAAGATTTCCCTTGACTGGTAATTCTGATTTTTCTCCTGCTAAATTAGTTGTTTAAGTGTTTTGAGCTCCACGGCTCTCTGTGTCTTTCAACCAGGGCATCCATTAAACACTTTCCTGAGCTTGGATGCCTTCATCAGGTGGCTGTACCCGTGCAACACTCCTCTTTGTGGGTTTACATTGCTGAATTACCAATACATTTCCTACTTGTTGAAACAGTGCTCCACATTTTTCAGCTCTGAGTCAATCCTGTTCCTTTTTCTTCTAAAGCTCACCCCCTGCCAAAGGTATTTGTTTCTTCTATGCTCATGTGTGCTGCGGCTAAGCTATGATACTCCTCGGTGGGTGTGAAAGTGAGGATTTTTTTATTTCTCACCAGGGTATCAGAGCTGGAAAATCTCACATATTACAGCAAGATATTTCTTTTGTCTGTGTGGTAGAAGGCATATAATGCTCATTTTCAAAGTCTGTTCTGAGTCTACTTTATGTTAATTTGCCATTGAATTACTATGCCTTGAGCTAGGAGCTTTAGGAAGCACAGACTTCAGTATTAGATAAAAACCTATTCAGTCTACTTTGACATCAGCTCCCCATGCTGCACAATATTCATTTATTTTTAAGCTACAATTTCCTCTGTATTTGTATTAGAGAACAATAGTGTGAATGCACAAAGGAATGTCACAAGCGAGTTAGTGATCAAAGTGGCCACCTACCACACCTTTAAGAAAATAGTAAAGGCTTGATTTGAAAGGTGCTAAAGTTAAAATGATGGAATTGGGCACTGTAGTCGGAAATGCACCTGCATCTGTAATTCCTTCTTTTTCCTTTCAGCCTCAAGTGGCTGAAAATTCTAATCAATTAATTTTATACTGTTACCTTAGGGTACCTATGGTATAACAGAAAGTCTCTAAGAAGTGTGGTATTCTTGTTAGCTTTGCGTATGGTTGAAAAAAAAATCTCAGAAAGTAGGTAGTACATGGTGACTTGGTTAACCATTACCATGTTATAAGATTTTCTGGAGTTAATTTCCCATTATATGAATATTTTTCTCTGCTGTCCTTTTCTTCCACTCAGAAGCTATTAAAAACCCTAATGGAATGGCAATTAACACAGCATATTTGGATTTCCATTGGTTAAAATTTCACTGATGCCATGAAAAGTATTAATTAGGTTCCTGTGGTGGCAGCTTGAGCCATCCACTGCCACTGTATTGCAGGGGCGTCCCTGGTGTGAGTGCTGCCGACAGGCCTGTCTCTGCTCTCTGGATCTAAGCAGTGAGAAGGACTCTGGCTATTTCTGTGCCCTTTGTCAAGGATGATACAGACTTCTGGTCTCTGCTGCAAGGGAAGCGCTGAAAAAAATCATCACTTTGCTTTTTTAAAACTTGCTTTTCCAAAAAATGCTGCCAAGAACAGCCCGGTGTTTTGAGGATGATAGCTTAGATAACCTTACAGGTCTTATCTTTCTTGAATTTCAGGACGTCTTTGATGTTGCGAAATTTCATTAACTGATGTGATAGACTATGCTTTTATATTACTGGTCACTGAATCAGCTTCTGGGCAGCAAAAGAAAACCCACTTTTAGAGCCAGTAGTTCAGGTTTATGCTGCATGCCAGGCTTCACCTGCTTAGGTGCAGGCTTCTAACAAGTCTGAAAATCTCCGGACTTGTTCTCTGGCAATAAAATTTATCAAAAAATGAATGATTAACAGGAAGGTCTCTGCATTGTGAATGTGAAATTTCAGAGGAAAAAAAGGTATAAGTGAAAACAAATAAACCTCTTTCAGCTTCATGTTCACGTTGACACCTCCAATATTTCCGTAACTGTGGATGCACGTAAGTTTCTACAGGCAGAGGTCAGAGTGTTAAAAGACTGTTCTGTAAACTGCAGCTTTGGTACCATCTGAACCACTTCTAGACCCTGTAGATCCCTGCAGCTGCTAAACGGTTGATGAATATACAAGGTGAAAAGTGCGCAAAATAGTCAAAATGAAATTAAATACAACAGCAAATCTTATTTATTTTCCTGAAGCTGATGAATTTGACAATGTCTGCCGCACATATTTTATTAATGTGTTCAAATACATAGACTGAAAAATAGGTCTGATGAAATGAGATGCATTGTAGATGCCTTTCTCAAATAAGGCTTTTGTACCCACATATGGTATATGCATTCCAACAAATCTAATGGCTCTTTGCTAAAATTGGGTGGTGGGGGAGCATGGCATTCTTTAGTCTCAAAACTGGAAGAAACTAAAAAATTGCAGTTAATGTCTTCTGAGCTCAGTTTAGCTTCTTCACAAGTAACAAAGATCCAATGCCCTCACTTCAGAACAACATTTGACTTGCTGAACACTCCAGCTAGATTTAATGGGCTTCCCCGTAGCATGGTAGCTGGTGCATTAAGGGCATTGCCATCTATAATGTGACTAGGAGGATGCAAAGGAGGAAAGGAGAAATGTGAGATTCTGTTTTTTGCAAGATTATTTCTGGGAAAATTCTGTTTGCACCCAGCATTGCTTGCTTGTCTCCTAAGAAAGTGAAAGTCTTCAAAGACTAGTGTAGCGTGGCATCTGCCTGGAGACAACTCTCAAGAGGTTTGCTTTGGTAAAGCCCCAAAAGAAATAGACTATTCCTAAAGATATATAAAATGGGAGATATCATTATATTTTGGATTTTGGGAGCCAACTTTGGAGCAACATTTTTTTCAGCTGTTTTGAATCCACGAGTACTCTGACAAGATGTTATGAATGCCACAAGAAAACCTTCAATTAGCATTTGCACCCAGTCAGCCACCAGAGACTCCACACCTTACATTAGTTTTCCTGCATAGGGAACTACTTGTTGATTATTTTTTGTTTGTTTTAAAGGACAGAATATAATTTGAATGTATTTGCTGAATACTTTCTGCCTAACATAGGATAACTATCCTAACATAGGATAACAGTTTATAGATTCATAGATCTGTAAAGGGCTAAACCCCTTTACAATCTTACTTGGTTACCATAATAACTGACTTTTATATTCTGTACCATGGTGCTTGAAATATGTGGATGCTGCACTTTGTTACCTCCAGAAATGTCATTTTCTACTGAGGAATTTTCAGGTGATCTCATCTCTTTGCTGCAGGCTTGGCACATGATATTTTCTAATATTTTTTAAGGTTAAATATAATTGATATTTCCTTGTATGTGCTCGGAAAGGGACCTTGTCAGATATGCAAAGGAAGGGAGCCCAGTAGGGTTGTGGCAAAGTTATGGGTTGGAGCTGGTTTGTATACGGTTATGGTTGTATCACTGCTATATCCTTAACTGGCTTACCCCAGCCAGCCTCCCTTTCCTCAAGCAGTTTGTGGCCAAACCAGGATGCTCTTCATTTAGCAGCTGCTGTACCTGTTGTGGATATTTATTTCTGCAGCCATAGCCATGAACATTGTATTGTTTGCTGTCAGAAAGAGTCTACGCAGTATCCATCCTTGAATAACTTCAGATGTGAGAACGTTTCCCTAGCATAATACTTGCAAGCTAGTGTTTGAGGATTTACGATGAACGGAAGTTTTGTGTGTTTTCTATGAGAACATGAAGCTTTTGGTGTAGAGCGGTCAGTGTAGGAGGGAATGCCATCATGTGAGCCATGGTATTTTGACGACATCCACAGGCAGGCATACATGGCAAGTCTGTCCCTCTAGTGAAACAATGCACGATTACACTGTTGGCTTACTTCAAATAGAAATTGTAACACGTTTTAAAGCAACAGTCTCATAACAAAGTGAACAAAGTTTTGTACCAATGACAGCTGCTGAATATTGCGGTGTCAGCCTTAGGGCTGGGTGGCTCCAGGATCTTGCCTGGTTTATCAGTTTACTTGGAAGTGAGTTCATTACAGTAACAGAGACTCTCCCATTGCGGGTTCAGGTTGTATGTGGAAGTTGTCATGCAGGGGGTCTAGGTCTACCACAAGAATATCTCATGCTCTCCTTAATATTTGCGTAACTCCCAACACCATGCGGCTTAATTAGTTATACCATCTTAAATGATTGAATGGGAATTGAATGCAAATAACATAAAAGGAGGACAGCTTGGTTGGTTTCAAGAGTCTCAACTCCCAGGATCTCTTCCTACCTTTTCCAGGAATTTCCTGTGTGATGCAGTTAAGTGTTCACTTCTGTTAACCTCCTTGAAAAGACGAGGTGCAATACTGCAGAAGTGTTGCCTGCCTTAGCATAGGTATCACCTAATATTTTTGTGAATTTTAGGTAGCCAGTGCAGCAGTTTTCCAAAGTCCATGCCAAGGCTCTGTATGTGGTTAACAGAAACCAGTAGGTGCTTTCAAAGGCATTCAGAGGTTGTTCTGCTTGTTTTCTCTTGGGGACCAATGCAGCCAGAGAGGCAGCTGGGCTCCTGCCCCATCAATGTTTTCCAAGGGCTTTGAACTGTATCAATAGAAACTACTTCAATGCACAAATGCAAGAAGCTAGTAGTAATAGTGCTAGCAGCTACCCTAACACTGTGGACTTGATTTTAGACGTTCACCAATTATTACTGAAGAAAACAGAAGTTTGTGCCTACCTAAAGTTCACATGCCAGTAGACTGACTTTGTTCAGCTGGTGTTTAAAGTGTCAGTGCAATGCTAAGGTCTGTCAGACTTCATTTGGAAAGTGCCCGTGGTTTTTGATTAGAGCACAGAGTACTCAGGAAATATGTTGCAGAGTTATTAGAAGGGAGTTATGTTCAGTGTCAGCTCTTGAGCGTAAAGCCAAGTGACAGACTAAAAGCATTCAGAGCAGCTCGTGCTTAATTCCATCTGCCAGTAACAGCTTCTTCATTACAAGGAAAAGGAGGGAAGGAAATAAAAAGAAAGCCTCATATAACACACCTATGCATTTTCAAGCTCGTTTTCTGCCATATATAATTGCAGTTACCAGTTTCCATTTATAATCCAGTAATTCACTTAGTGAATGTAATACCTGTTTTGTTTGAAAGGAGCAGTTGGAATTCTGATGGAAGATTTAATCTTACATGCTTTGGCTCAGTTTTAAAGGGGCATTTTGAAGCCTGATTCTTGTAATGGATTTTGCACCTATTTTTCCAAATAGCTGCATGTGATTTAACCAGGCATACTTGGGTAAGAGTTGTGTGCAAGAGGAACTCTCAGGAAACACTCCGGGAATAGAGGGTAAGGCAGCAATGCAGTAGGCATTTATTTGGCACTTAGTTGTTTTTCTTGGCAATCTCTGAACTTGTCTGAAATTCTCTCATCCTGCCAATTGCATTTAATGTCCAGTATTTCTGACTGACTGAAGCTGGTAAGAATTGCAAATCTTTGCTTTACTTCTCCATTACTTTTGACACTATAAAACACTATAAAAGTTCAAAGCATTGAATGAGTTCTGACTATACTTTTTTATTCCTCAGAAGTTCATGGAAAATATTGCATTGTTTTAACACAGAGATTGAAATTTGATGTGCTTCTTGCACAGCTTGTGTAGATTCCTGACCTCTGAGATGAGGAAGAGCAGTTTTGCTTCTAGTGTCTGGAGACCAACAGGGCTTTTTCAGCAGATGGGGACTGCCTGTGTGTAGGTTGCCTGCATCACGCTATTCTTGGCACAGTGGTCATTATACGCTGTGAGAAATTCTCTAGAGAAAGTAAATATTGAAACTCCTGGGAAAGTTAAGTCTTGAGGCAAAGGCAACCTGAAGTCAGAAAAAATATGTTTCCAGTAGGAAAAAAATAGCTGTAAATGTGCTAGTTGCAAAGCCAAATAGAGAGGTGCAAATGAATGAAAGAGCTCTAAAAGCTGGCTCACCCACTGTCTGATGATATTGCCATTTTAGAAGTGCACAAAACTAAGTATTTTGGCCCAGATAAAGAAAAATATGATGGTGGAAGTGCAGGTGCACTGGATGAAACAAGTGTAACAGCAGATAAAAATATTCAGTTATTTGTCTACAGGGCAATGTGCAACTAGGGTCTTTGGAGTAATGCAACCAGCTGCCCATGCATTGCTCAGAATCCTTCTGAGGTGAAAAGGGTGATACCAACTAAAGCTGAATGAATATTTTTTCATCATTGGAATCATGTTGTGTATTGCTAAAGCCATGCTGGATGCTGGGGGAGCACTAGTTGCTGGGGTGGCATGCCACCAGTAAGGGACAAGAAAGGAGCATTGCCATGCTCCCACAGCAGTTCTGGCAGCTCTCGTCGTACATCACCTCTGCTCTGGCAGTGCAGGCGTTGCTACCTCCAGCAATGCAGTCACATATGAACAGAACGGTTTCTCTGCATGGCTCTACTTTTGCTGGAGTTTGGCACAGGTAGCTCATTGGAACAGCAGAAAAGAAAGGCCAGATCAGATGTTTAAAAATTACATGGAAATACATGGTAGTTTCAAAAAACCCAGACCCACCATGCTCCAACAATGTATTTTCTGAACTATTTGCTCAAGCAAGCAGATGCAGTCTGCTAAAGCAGCAGATAATACATGAAATTCCAATTCATAGCAAGGATGGGAATATTACTGTCTTTCCCAGTTAGTGATGGTTTTCCTCCTAGCAAGGGAAGGCTAATATTTTGAACTGAAATGTACCAATTTAATCTTCTTTATTTCATGAAGAATTGTTTTTAATTTTTGTTTTTAGTAAGAACGTATAAAGTAGTCATATGTTATACTTGAAGCGTAAGTTCCAGAAGTTTTGAGTATTACAGGTTTGTTGACTCTGACAGTTTTCATTTTCTGTATGTGACCCAGGAGTATTTAAGAATAAAGAAACTAGTTGTGGTGCATACTGATTCTGGGACTTGGGAAAAAACTTGAAAGTGCTGCCTCTTGGGCAGACTGGACAGAACAAATCTGATTTATAGACTTTTGTTGGATTTCTGAAAGCACTTAAGTAGTTTAAGACCACAAGTACCATTGACTTGAAAGTCAATAAGAGGTTTTTGAGAATCCAGTCCATAGTCAGTTATTTTTTAACATGTAAATCTTCTGCAGCAAAAAATCTTCTGCAAGCCAAAACTGCAGTAACTGACTGCCCGCACCAGATTACATCCTAACCTTCAGCTGGATCTTCTTGCATTAGAATCACTGGAGGTCATGCCTTTAGTAGTCCCTTGGGGCACCAAGGAAAGGTCCATTCCAGCAGGTTTAAAATCTGAAAAGAAAAACTTAATATCTAGACCACAAAAGCTTCGGCACAGGCATGGAGATTTTGGGGAAAATCTATATTGTTTATTTATAGACAGGAGTCATGTTGCTTGTTTGCCTTTGGTTATTTATGTGCTTGCTGTACTACTCCCAAAGATGTAAGTTACCAATAGAACTCTTGAGTTATGATTTTTTTAATTTTTTTTTTTTTGTGAGGGCTTATTTTATCTGTCTTCAGGCAGCCAATTTAGGTATTCTCATTAGGAAACTAGGCCTTCTGTGGGTTCAAGGAAAAAAGAGCAGGCATATTAGAAGGTATGAATACCTTCCTTTGTATTCATAGCAAAACACCGGAGCGAAAAACGATAGTCATGGGCCATCTTTAGTAGTGGAATTACATAGCTCTGTGGGTTTTTTTCTCCTGAGTAGAGGCTTAGTCAGGGCTAACAAAAACATATTCCTGGGCAATGAGAGTGTTAGAAGGCAAGCTATCCTTTGAATCTGTTGCAGCGGATACAAGATTTATGATTACATGATGATGATAGAATTTGTACTCATTTCATGTTATACTGACATGGAGACAAAAGACATTTACTTTTCCTGGATGCTTAACTTTTTATTGTATTTAATTTTTATTGGAACTGTAGCTGGAGTAACTAGTGAGTTTTCTCTCCCTGTGCTGCTTTTCCTTCCCTGCTATCACACTTGAAAAATGAAGAAAGGTGTCACAGCAAGAAAGTGCACCTGCGTTGCAATGCTTTGACAACTTCTCCATTTCTGCCCACGAATTCTTATATACATGTATTGTAAACACAGACATTTTGGGTTGCATTTTTCTCTCTTTCATAATATTATTTATTTATAACATAAAATAAAAATTAATGTGTCAGGTTTCTCTAGCATACTTCTGGATTACCTGGTGGAATCAGTAGAAAACTCATTGAGGGAAGGCATTTTCCTCCAAACCCATTATAGCCTTTCCAGAAGGGGCTAAAGTTAAGATTGGAAACATGCCTCTTCATTCTCTTTCCTAACAGGAAACCTGATTTTGTTCCCAGTCTAACGAGCCCATCTAATCTTCATAATCCTACCAGCTTTCATTTTTCTTTTTCTAGTCCTGTAGTGTTTTCTGCTCTTTGCTGAAATGATTATCCAGAGGAGGTAATGAGTTTTGTGGGAACAGGCCAGTCAGACATTCAGGAATGATGACACTTGTGGCAGTTGCAGAGGCACATGGAGAGCACTGCAGAAATACGTGCTGCCATCTCTGAGGGCTCTCCTTAGCATCACATAGATGAGTAACTGCATTCAGTGGCACTGGAAAGATTAACAGACCTGTGAATCTGGATGCTTTGTTCTGTGGCTCACTAATACCAAATGTGGCAAATGCATATGGGTGTGTATATATCTATATAGGCTCAATATATGCGTGCACATGTTCTCCAGCAATAATATTCTGCGCTGCTCAAAGAACAAGGAGCACCCAAATGTAAGCGGTCAGTGACATTCTGTGTAGGCCCCCATAAATCTGCCCAACTTGGGGAGAATAGTTGGGAGCTGAAGACATACATGACCGATTTTGAATCGGTGCCTATTTGTGCCTTAATACATTGGAGAGTTTGTTCAGGGACGGTTAGTTCATCCTTGTGAAAACATTAGCCTTCTGTTGCTGCCAAGGTCATTGTCAGCTTCGGTTATCTGGGGCCCTGGGACACATTTCCAAATCAGTGAAGCCCTTGGAAGGTTTACTTCAGTGTGTGTCCTTGTCTCCTATATAGTCATATAATAAATACCTGTTACTATTCTTAACACAAAGCAGATGTATTATTTTGGGCAGTCCTTCAGCAACATATGAAGTGTTAAGACCGTTATACTGAAGCGACAGCAAATGGATTACTTGGTTTTTCTCTTTTTCCTGAGTATGCTGCATTTCTTTGTAGTCTTTTGCCGCAGAATGATTCGTTGCTAGAATGATATGGCTGGGAAAGTGTGAGCTTTGCTGTGCCCCAAGTGCTGGGTCCGTGTAGGGGGTTATCACCCCTCCCTCTAGACCCCATCTCAAAGGGCTGAGAGTCCTGCTTTTACACCAGGTGCCCAGGGTTTCTATCTGTCAGAAAGGACTGGTTGTCACAGTGTTGCTGGAGCTGGGTTCAGTCTTCATAGTGAGTGAAGACGGTGTGAGTAAGTTTGGCAGGCGGCTCAGGACTGTCTCAGGAGAGTGTGCTGTACATCTGTACTACATCTGCCCTACCTGCAGCATAACTGCTGCTGGCAACTGCGCATCGGGGAGATGTTAAGGCTGCTTATGACCTAGAAGGCTGAATGTCTCCCGCCTTGGCGGTTCAGATTCTTTGCTATTTAATCCAAGTCCAGGCCAGCCTCCTAGAGCCATAATTGAGCCTTAATTATAAAGCATAAAATTAGTATGCGAGAATTCTCTTTAATTGAGACACCACAGTGGACCCCATTATCTCCCTTAAAGGGAAAGTAATTTGTTCTGTAGAGCTTTGAATATAGCGTGTTCACATGTGGTAGGAAGAATTCATGGGCAGTTGATAGGCAAAATACAATATCAATTAAAGTAAATTCATAAAATATTCACTGCATTTCATTTTTTGTTTTTATTTTTTAGCCTTTTTAGGGCTGCTTATTTGATAAAAGATTAGAAATGAACAACATATCATGCCTAATCAACACCTGGTAAAACACCACTTCACTTCTCAGTACTGACCAAATGTCGCCATTAAGCAGAATATTTGATAACGCTGTCATGCTCAAGCAGCAGCTATTGTCAGTTAGTATAATGAAACAGAATTGCTTTCCTTGAGGAAAACCCAATTAAGAGAATTCCAAATAGCAGTGAGTAGTCTGCTGCACTCCTAATGCTATTGATCATGCAACATGTCCCTTTGATGACTGTTCAAGGCCCTAAATCAGGCCAAAGATTTCTATGAAAATAGCTTCATTTTTCATGTATATGAACACACATGAAAAACAAAATGTTTTTTTTAATTTATTTTTATTGAAACCTCATAGCTGTTCATTCAGACTTTGGGTTCATGTTCCACATATGAAGACCTATAGTGCAAGCTAAAATACTAAGGATTGATATTCAAATACCTGTAACTAATATGAGAGTAATGAAATAGATGTGTACGAATGAGTGCTATACGGTAATTGAATGTGGAAAATATTTACTTTTTCATGTGAATTTTGACACATGAATTGGCATGCCTAAAAGTTTGAAATCAAAGATTATAATCTCTGCTGTAGTTCTGAGTAACAGAAAGAATCAGTTGCACACAACCTTTTAACAACTTTCCTCACCTTCACTGTGGAAACCCCCAGGTTTTTATTACTTTCTAACCCACTTTCTTATTATTTCTAATGTGTTTTGATAGGAGAACGGGAGTGTTGATTATGAGTGGAAAATTGACCTTTTGTTCTGAATTTAAAACACATTTCCATCTTCTGCAAAATTCACAGTTTTCTTATTACCAAAATCAACATTATATGTCAACAATACAAAGGGTGAATGTGATTAACCACCCACTCACTTGGAACAAGTGGTATCTTGATTCATTTAATTTAGAACATCTAAAGCTGTCAGCAGCTTACCATCTGCTAAGGGTACCTGCTGTAGTCTGAAATGCCCTCTTAGCGATATGCAGGTTTGGTTGTATGAGAGAGATCAGGTTTCCTCATTTGGAGAATGTGGTTGTGTAGTTTTCGCTTACATGAAAACTGAGCAACATAAATTGCTTCAAAAGGTGTAAATTAATTGCTCCCCAAATCAAATTTGTAAAGCCTCTGATGTAATTTGTGTCGATACTATAGTAAAAACGGATCATATGGCATCAAAAATTGACTGTGTGTGCCCAAATAAAGATCTTTTCATTATGCAGATAGGTCTGGAAGATGTATATCCCAGCTGCTTTTTCATTGTTTCTCAAAGTATTTCTGGATGGGCACCAACTTAAAATAATGCTAGAAGATGGAAGTCTAAATTTAATATTCTGATTTTTACTTACATATTTGAGTGTTAGCAAGTTTTGCTAACAAAGCATAGTCATTGCAGCTGGGGTGCAGTTCTGATAGAGCAGAAGAGACTTGAGCTGCTCACCTCCCCTAACCTCTGGAGTGGCTGGTTTGAATGGCAGGTGAGGCATGGAAGATGTTGAAGTTTATTTTCTCGGCTGCATCTTTTATGCAGATAAATACTGAATATCGGTTCCAGTTTTGGCAGCCTGGCACCTTTTGTGACTGTTGTCATGAAAGCTTTTGAGTTTGCTGTAGCCTAATAGCTATCCTAATTTGCATTCTACTTGAAATTAAAAGCAAGCCTTTCATAAAAGCAGTCTGAATTGGTAAAATCAGTGGCAGTAATATAACAAATTGTTGAATGCTCATTGGAATGAACTGTGGAGGAAAGGTAGAAATACATTACCCTTAAATTGGAAATAAAACGCCAGAGACCATGTTAAAATTAAAGTAAAACACAAAATATAACCAATAAAATTATGTAACACTGGGTAATGATTTCTAGCCCATCTATTATTTGGCACCAAATGCTGCAGACTAGAAAACCTGGCAATAAACCCCACGAAAGCTAACAGAAGTCTTTGTGGCTTCAATTTGCTTTGCAGTAGAAGCTGAACGTTTTTGGGGTGTCGAGTATACAGCCACTTACTTGTGTTTTATTTTTTAAAATACCCAGGAGTTTCTCATCTTGCAGTGTTACAGATCTTGGCAGGTTTAAGATTCTTCTTTGTAAACATAGCCAGTGCAGATTCAAGGCATTTTTTCAGAGTAATTTTCAAAACTTGGCCTGTGTATGACCATGTAGCATCTTGGGAAAGAAGGAAAAAGATTTTGGAAATACTACAGAAAGTCTACGTGGTGTGCTTTCAAAATCGGCTCAGCTTTTTGGGAGTGTAGTGGAAAAGCCTCACATCTATGGCCCTTTAACCCCATTCCCCCAATTCCTCTTTAGCAGTATGTTGTCTGCATTTAGATTAAACGCGCACCGATTGGCATTGTCAGTATGGAAAATGTATTTTTGTTTGTTTTCACATCTACCTTTTATTTTGTGTCAAGGGTCAGGAGCTATACTTGTCCGTCTAATTCTTCCACTGCTTTGAGCTGTGCAGCCGTAAGGAGAGCAGGCGTCAGTGTTTGTGCCTGGTTCTGTAGGGCCAGGCATTTGGGCACGGTTCAGAGGGGTCTTGTGTTCAGAACAGTAACAACTTTTGCACTGTTTTTCTAGCTTCCAAAATCCTTCCTAAAGGCTGCTTGTTTTCATCTTTCTTGTGGCTCTTCAGAGTTTTCCCCGCACTGTGAAGTGTCGGTGGCTGGAGAGGGTTGTTGGGAGTGCCCTGGGCGAGAGCCATCGGCAATGCTGGTGCCAGGCTTTTGCATAATGCCCTAGAAAATACTTCACTGGCTCATTAACAAAATATGAAGACGCTAGGTTTAGTTGATTGGAAATACTCTAGTGTGAAGAAAATGAAGTTATGTAGGGAAAAATACCTGTACCATCCAGGGGATTTGGAAAGAAACTTCTGCAGGTAAAGTCTGAAGTGGTAGGATTCGGTAGATTGGATTTCATGGCTCTGAGCACACTGCTTGGTTGAAGAACAAAAAGTTGTCTCATTTTCCTGTGGCCTGGTTCCCCTATGTAAAATGAGGGCAAATTCAGCTCCTTGGACACACTGTTTGGCTGCCTTGCTGGTTTAGTTTGTGAATTCTCATGTGCTCTGTGTCTGTGCAACAGCCAGCACAAACAGACACCACCCTGCAGCCCAAGGGACCCTGCTCTCTTTACTCTCTTCTTCCTTTTGTAAGAGAAAGAATGAGACATCCTGAAAGTATTATATTGGAAAACCACATATACTTGGGTTCTAAATCACATTTGAGTTGGTAAACAGATTGTACAAACGGAGTTTTCCAGGTGAACCCAGCGACTGTATGGTGTGTCACTCTTGGGTTTATGCTTATTTTAGCATATTGATTCCAGCTGAGGGTTGTCTTGCAGTAAAATCAGAGCAAAGCAGGGCTGGTGACTGCCCAGAGTTTTCTGTCTGGAGTGTAGTTCCTTTCATTTTCTGTGGTATCAAAGAGGCTTTTCCCCCTGCCTTTCTGTAGTTCTGCAGTTGCGCCCGTTCAGGTGTGTGTTAGCAGGGCTGTAACGCCGGGGGAGAGGGAGCTGTGGAAGCACAGGAGCTTCTCCCAAGGCTCATCACTCACCTGTGCCGGGCTGTCACTGCTAGTAGCTAACGCTCTTCAGTTCACCCTCCCAGCACTCTCACTGCTTCTTTTCTCCTACCTTAACAAAGCATCGTGTTTGATCGACTGGTAAAAAATATTTCTCTCTTTCAGAGTGCTGTTTGCTTGCTTTAAAATATATATATATAAAAATTTGATAACAGGTCATAAAATAATTCCTTCAGTAGAAACATTTATCTTTATCCTTATCCTAATGGTAAAAATGTCTGGCTAGGAGATTGAAATCAGTCAAATGATTCATATTACAGGTAAATTTTATCGCTTCCAATGTAGGGAAGAAAGTAATTTCCATTTCTTTTTAGAGCACAGTGAGCCAATTTGCTCTGAGGTTGATCTGTAGGCTAAATTGTGGGGAGTCATGCTGCAGACTGTTTTGATAGAGAAGTGTGTGAGGGGAGAGAGTTAAATGCTTAGCCAAACGCTTAAATTCCTTGTTCTCTCATACCCTCAGTGCTGGATCTGACCCCTTTTTATTTAATCAGTTCTCTGTCTCTCCTGCACCATTTTTATGGCCTATCAAGTCATTAGAAATGGTTTAATCACCGTCTGATCATAACTCTCCTCTCCAAGGTCTTTACCAAACTGGTACCCACAGATATTTGTGTATATGGTGTTGTAGTTTGTATACTGGGCAGTGTTGCTGTTCATACACTTTGCAGTAAAGTGTAAGACGCTTAACATCAAATCAAGCTATTTAATGCAAAAAGCTAGCTTCGCTTTTTAATAATTTTTTTTTTTGAAAATTGCTGTTTTCATTTCTGGAAGTGGCTGGCGTGCCAGACCTCTACTTTAGTGTCTAATTTTTTTAGTTCAGGAGCAGTGGGGTACTGGGCTTTACTAAGTAGATCCGCTTTTTTTACAGGTACCTTCACAGCACTCTTTCTTCTGGCTCCTGCTGTCTAAAATTGCTCTTTCCATAACTAGTGCTTTTCACAGACTGTTTTCATTCCAGCTGGATTTGTTTGCTGACCGTGTCAATTTTTGTTTAAAATGGTCCATATGTGCTACTTGCAAGGCAACAACTTTGCTTATAGGTCTTAAGTTAAAGTGATGATGTCAAGGCTGGTAAGGCTTAATATCTGACCCTCCTGAAAAAAATAAAAAAACCCCAAACCTCAGAATTCTATTTTGGGTTTTTGTTTGGGTTTTTTTGTTGTTGCTGTTGTTGTGTTTTGTTTTGCTTTGCTTTTTATGCTTTCAATAAATTAAACTGCCCACTTTATTGGGGGGAAGAGTAGGATAGGGGGAACACAGGAAAATACTCATCAAGGGCACAAGTTACATCAAAGTTACAAAAAGGTCACCAAATTATATGCAAAATAAGAGCAGGATAACATGGCTATGCACAACTAAGGAAAAATAGCGATTTTTAAAACAGTTAAAAAAATTACAAAGCTGTATGTACGTTATGATGTCTTTATGCTCTTACAACTGCACAAAGCTTTAATAGCAAAAACGAATTTTGTACAAAAGAGATTATAGCTTTTTGTAGTATTCCCAAACTTGATTGGTTGAAATGTAAATTCTGTGTGGGCCAGATCATGGTAGAGAAGCTAGACAGTTTTGGAGAAGAATGAAACAAGGCAAGCCTGTTTGCATCAGCTACTTTTGGGGGCAGGAGAGGAGAGAATTTGACTAATACCAAAACCACTCACTGAATCCTTGTGAATAAAACAGAAATCTGTTGAGTCTGTAATAATCAAAATTGCAGCTCAACTGCTGGATTTTCCTTTTCTGTATGCTAATGAATGATGCTCATATGCAATATGTCAGCTGCTGTTACTTTCTAATGTGATTCCCCCTGAAAGAAACGGCAATATGCTATTGTTAAAATGCTTACCCAGCTGTTGAGACAACAAAAGGACACCTCACCTTTGGTAAGGTTAAGCAAGTTAAACCTTTTCATCGATTACTCATAAACTCCAGGAACAGGAGAGAATAACAATTTCAGAAATGGTTCTCATACCATATGACCGCTTCTTTATATGTCTAAATCTTTACTGTGCAGTCTGTGCCAAGAATATCTATTTGCATTTAACTTATCAGTATTTTGTAACTAAATCCAGGAATGCTGCTTTTATTTCAGCATACTAGCAAGTTCCCGTACTAGTGATGATAAATGTAAAAAAAAAAAAAAAAAAATTAAAAAAATATAACTACTAAAAATATTGTCCTTTATTTGAACAAATACCTAGTATTTTGTGGCTTGCTAAATGGAAGAAGTAACCTTTTTTTGAATGTTAGAAGCACAGACTTGTAAATGTTCCTCGAGTACCAGACTCTAACCTATATGTCCTTCTTAAGAACACATAAACCAGATTTCTTCAATTTTTGCATTTTTGCTGCCATTTCATTTATTATGTGGGAATCAATATTCTTCCAAGTATAACTTGCTAATATAAAAATGAATAACACAAGGTGCATATTTTGTGTAGTAAATAATGACAGGAGCCAGAAATGTTCTGTGTGCCTGTGTTCCAAAATGTTATACTACTTATAATTCAGTACATGAACCTTTTAATTCCGTTTCAATAAATTGCTTATGAGCCCCTTGAAAGCCAGTCCAATTTAATAACATTAGATGACAAGAACTTTCATAAAAATTAACTCCATTATCTTTCCTTATTAGTGAAGGCATGTCAGATATGAAAAAGCCTACTATTGCTCTGTAGGAATATTTTATATTTGTTTTTTTAATTAAGACATTTTTAAAATTAGTTCCTTGTGAAAGTTTACTGGTGACAGTTACTGAAAAGTTATTTAGGCCAGTTTTGTTATATTTCCTTCATTAGTGGAGTAATTTACTGAACTATGAAGACCCTCAACTCCATTCAGGTATTTGCAATTTAACAACTCTGTTTTTATTTGGGACATTTCAGACTCGTAGCAAGCTCTTTGATCATTTGGATTTTGTCAGTGATTGAAGATCTTTTTCCATCTAAGTGTCTACGTTAAAACTCTTAGTCATTTATTCTTTCCTTTCTTCCACCAAGGTGCACTAGTGTTGCCAATGGGGAAAACCCTAATGTTGTCTTTTTTTTAAATAATGTGAATAATTAACTTATCATGACAGCTACATTTAAAGAGTCCTTTCTGTCAGTAAATAGGTTTTGTATTTTCACAGGAGACTGAAACAAATATAGGTACCTAATTTTGGAAATTTGCATGCCTTTGGAAGTTGGAGCTGTAGTCTTGGGAGATGAGTTTTCCTTGCCTGAACTCCCTTTTAGCAGCTCCTGTCTATCCTTTTCTTTTGGCCTGCTTTTGCTGGTTGCCATGTCATATCACTATGATAACTAAACATGATTTTGTCTAATATTACAAAAAAAACCCCAAAGCCAAACCACCACAAAACTTCTTTCTTGGGTAATACGCATGTAAAATTTCTCTTTTTCTCTTTTATTTCTTTTTCCCTTCTCTTGCTGTTGTCAGGGTTCTTCTTTGTCAGAGGGGCTCCACGCTAAGGTGCCATGAGGAAGGAATGAAGCCTGCTGGGAGTAGGCAATGGGAAGCAAGATGTGAGGGCGAGGAGAATGGAGGCTCTCATTCCCACCTAACAATAATAATGGGTTTTGTACCATTAAGCCACACTCTAGAGAAGTGAAAAGCCTTTGTTGTTTTAGATGAGTTTACAAACTCAATTCTTTTTATGACCTCTGCCTTTTTTCCTCCCTGAAAGATGTCCATCAGTCAAAAATTGCAGCCCAACAGATCTTTCAGTCTCTGCTGTCTCTGATTTTCTGAGTTACTATTTGCTTCTACCTCTCTCCTCCTTGAGGTATTGACTTAATACTTATGCATACATCCCTTCAAATACAAATTTGTACATATATAACTTAGCTGTATAATTTAAAAAAGAAATCTTGGACATTTTGGGGCTGTCTACTCCATTTAATCTCATTTTATTTCTAACCACTCCTGGTCCAGCCTTCACTGACATTTATAATAGCCTTTTATTTGTATTGAATACTTTTTCAGTTGACCCAACACAGATAAATATCACTCTATAGGGATCTAAGCAGATATGAATTTTCATGACTCCTTTCATATGTATAAGATTGACAGGGTTGCCTTTCCAAAGAGAAACTATGATTCAATTCCTGAAATTAAGCACCTGCTCCTTAAACTGATTTAAACCAAAGAATGGGTCAATAAGAAAAGAATGAAATTAGTGGACCTTGCTCTTCTGCACTGGAATTAACTTTCCTTCCTGACTGAGTAGAAGATGATCAGAAGTCAGGGTGCACCAGCATGATGCTCAGTACTTTTTACTGACAGGCAAGGTACTTGTAAGGATTTAATGGAATACCTTAATGCATCATATTTTGTCAAACTGAATTACATATCATACTCTTGAATGGATTTTAGAATTTAATACCTTAGAAGGGACGTCAAATTGTTGGTAAATAAAAACGACATACTGTGCTTAACATTAAAAAAATAAAAATAGTGATGTAGAGAAAGCTGAATACACACATTAAGTGAATTTAGGGTAGTGTTTTTTTACTTCCTTCAGGAAAAAGACAGCAATCTATAGTGTAATCTCAAACGATAAGTGCAGGCAATGCTCAGCTTTTGTCTTTTTACAGAAATAGAGTATCATTAATACCGTCCATGCCAAAATTTGTCATCAACAGCTGTCCAACCATGTGGAAGAAGAAGCAGTCAGTCTTTCTAAGAATGGTTCCTACAGTTAAGGGACACATAGGACGTTCTATAGTTCCTTTGTACTGGTTACAAGTAATTTTTTTTTTTTTTAATTATGACAGACCTTGAGCTGACTATCACTTATTTATAGGTACTGCTATGATGAAAATGAAGGACCTACTGCTTGTGCTTGATATAATCTTCACTTTTCCATTGTATTTCAAGGAGAGCTTGTCTGTGCCCTTGAACAGTTGCAAATTCTGTTGTAATGATTGTGTTTTGAAATCTTCTGGACAATGTTTGGTATACTCAGACATCATGATGTATCATCTTACAAGCTCTTGGGGGAATGTAAGGAACAAATTGTGGGGATATGCTTGAGTCTTTATTGACTGATAGGCATCACTGAAGGAGGTATTTCCAGTTGGGTAGACCACAAGACTTTGAAGAGTGTCAAACATCCACTCTCCTCTACCTAAAATTAAAGTTTTTCTCTCTCTTGAACTGGGTTCTGTCATAATATGAAAAATCAGAACCAGGTAATCTGTGGAGCTCGAGAGGCTTGCCTGTCTGTTTTCCGTGGAAGTTGCTCAGCTACAGTGGTGGTAGGAAAACGTAAGAGTGGCTAAATGAATGGTTGTGTACTAACTCTATTTGAAGAGAAAATAGAGAACAATAGGAAACACTCCTTGCATTTGCACATTTGTATCATTTTAAGAGCTGATTGTAACCAAAGTACGTTTGAAACAAATGGAGTCAAAATATGATTAATTTAGTTCTCAGTAATATATTGCTCTTAACACATACCTGTTCAAGCTACTGGATGTTCTTTGTTTCTTGGGAAAAAGGCAAGTAATGAAGGAAGGAGCATCAAGAGGAAAGCTTTCAGTGGGACATACATGTGTACCTCACCTGCTGCCCTGTCGTTGCTTTCATGCTTAGCAACCCCACAGAGTTCAGTGGAGTTTGGGGAACTCCATTATGAAGCTGAAATCAGGGAATAAGAACATTGATCAAAGTATATGTTGAAGCCTAGGAGATGTGAATTGCTGCAGGAAATTTGGGCTAGTTACTTGAGTTCAGATATACTGGATTCCACTGTGGCTCCAAGCATGGAAAATAATACCCAAAAGCTAAATCTGACAGGACAGGAATTTTACCAAAGCATTGAACCTTTAGCAACAACCGTGGACTTAAGTGGAGCATTCAAACATGAGCATCTTGGAAGATCAGTTTGATTTTAAAGCAACATAAATAAGGATTAAGGTACATGACTTTCCTGTCTCTAAGCTGGGATTCTTGAGTGGCTTTATGAAGCTCAGAATATGTATAGGAATTCTTTTTTTTATTTTTTTTTTAATCATAAGCATATTTCCCTTACGGCATGTTTTCTGTATGATCTCTAGAAACAGTTCTATTTTTAGGTGTGTTATTTAAAATGTGATACTGATGGCACATCTAAACATTGCTAAAAACCTCTCAAAATGCTTTAATAAGACTGATTTTAAAGCATTTTTTCTGGCTTAGTTGCAACTAGAAATAACTGAAATAAGAAGCCATTAAGAAGCTAGTCACACTTCTTTAAAATTGATACTAAGCTGTTCATAACACATGGCGAACAAAATAACATTTTTTATTTGTTCATTAGAGAATGTGCCTTAAGGAGAATGGATTTTATTGCAGTAAACTAAAATAGTTATGCACTGAATAAATACATGACAAAACAAGGAGGTAGAAGAAGAATCATAAAGACCTACATATCGTAGAGCATGAACTGTTGTTCGAACAGTATGACTGCTTAGTTGTTGTCCACATGAGAATCTGAGTAGGAACCTGTACTTACAAATATCTTGATGATGTGGGACTTTTAAGAGAAGAAATGGAAGGACTGGGTTACAAGAAAATGAATATTTGATATGCATTTCACATTTATCTTCTGTAGTTGTCTTTCCATTCTTTCCTTACTGATGCTTGTTATCAGTAGTAATGCAGACATGACTGCTCAGCACTGACATGCTACTGAACACAAGGTGCATGTCTATTAAGACGGGATATACAAAACAAGACAAGAAGCTTTTTCTGCATGTCTCGGTGTCATTGCAGTGACAATATGACACCATTGTGCACTGCAAGTACTGTGAAGTTTTTAAAGCTGAAATTCAGCTATGTCAAGGTGCTTTACTGAATTCAGATGGCAGGTGCTACTCCCTAATAGCTCCTTCAGTGGACAGTAATCTCTGTGTTCATGTACTCTTCTGTTTCTCTTACTTGGTTAGCCTCTTGCGTTGCCTTTCTTTCCAGCCTCAGGCCCAGTATTTCTTCCAGTCATGTCTTTGTGAAAGTAGGTGATGGCTCAGTCCAACCTGTATGTAGTGTATAAGTCTCTCCTCATCCTCTGATCTTAAGAACATTCAGTAATAGTGACTTACTGTTCACTTTTGCGTGGACATAGGATTATAACACACAAGCCTCAGAAATTTCCCCAAAATGATTTTTATATCCTAGCCAGAACAGGAATGTAAGACTACATTGGCCAAATTAACTGTGTGCTTTGTAGAAACCTTCTATCAGTAGGTAAGGATTTACTGTAGGAGTGTTCTCCATGACAAGTTTGGATATTATAACATTGGTGACTGATCCTGAAGGTGTTCTCAGAAAGTGAACAGCGCAGTCCAGACCATCCACAGAGCAAAGAAGTTCTGAGCAACCTGCTCTAGTGGAAGATGTCCCTGCTCATGGCAGGGGCTTGGAACTAGATGATCTTTAAGGTCCCAACCCGTTCTATGATGTTAGCTCATTCTCCTAAGTGGGTAAAACACATTACATGAGGTACTATTTGCTCTGCATGAGAATCCTAATCGCTACCCTAATCCTTGCTATGCAGTGGGGTGACCAATTGTAAAGCCCCAGACTATGCTGATTTTTGCTTCTTTCCCCAGGGTCCAAAGGACTCTTACATTTAGATCTCATTACAGGTGTGCACCAAAATCTAGTAAGTTCTTCAAAAGTCTGTAATGTGGAAAGTTGTATTTTATCAGAAGCAATTGCAAAGCAGTAAGACACTTTCATTTCCCTTCTCAGACTCAGAGGTTACACTTTGCATTGACAAAGCATCTACTGCGGTATTTGGTTTCCTTTCAAATGCAGCATAAGTTTAGACCTAGAGCAGGTAGTGACAGCCATTCATACCATGCTGCATCATGTGGGACACGGTGCAGCAACCATCCTGCTGTTTCTTTGCTCTAATAAACGAGGAACCTGTGGGTAAATTACAGCTTGTGGTGCATGATCACGGACATTGTAAGTGGCTGCACTGCAGTTGTCTTAGCAACAGCCACATCCCACAAGCTAAAGAACAGCTTCTTAACTCACAAGCGGATAAAGAGACATTGATGCTTTGTCTCCACATGGAAAAATACATGCACATTGTATTAAGAGTTCTCCTCCCCATTAGAAATAATTTATAGGGAAAGCCTGTGATAAATAGACATTTTCTCTTTTACGTGACTGGCTTGCATTCTTCCATGTGCTATGGGACACTGTAACCAAGAGGACATGCACACAGTATACCTGCAAAAAGCAAAATGCCCTAATGTTATCTGTCTGAACAGGAACGTGTTCTGTACATATGAAAAAAATCTTCCCAGAAACCTGATGAATTGCCACAGAGAGGGCTTATCAGGATTGGCCTCAGCCATAGAAGCTGATACAAAGGGAAGACACCCCTAACTGTTGCTGGCTTTGAATCAGAGCTGTGTGTATGAAATGAGCTTCTAGAATCCTGTGAGTGAGGACCGTTGAAATGAAATAATTGATATAGGCACCAAAACTTGAATTATTCAGTTGCTTTTCTAATGCATGTTTTGAAATATGTTGATTATGGGAGGCTGGTGGTATGAATTGGGCTTGGAGGCCGTGTAACTGTGCCCGATACAGCTTTGTGATACAGCAATGTCTGTTTGCTGTGCTTTTATCCTGCGCTGAAATGAGAGTGATTACTCTATCATGACTGGATAATTTTCAAAGATTTTACTGGGGATTATTAGTTTTACTGCTCTAATAAACATATAATTAAACAGTGCCTCTGTATTATTGGATCCTAGTCTGCTTTGTATACAGTGGATTTACAGCGTGTCAGTAAATATTGAAACTGATGCAGTAGTTAAGATTTACATAAACCTTCTCTGGGAGGAGGATGAGAGATTTCTACTGAGACTCATCTGACAGTGTGCAGTGGTAGGAAAGTATCTGAATGTGAGGAGAAAACACTGGCTAGTTCATACCTTTCTCCCCCAAGTTGCCTAGTTTTGTTTAAGCTTTCAGCCTTAAATATAGCATAGTCTGCGCTTTGAGGGAGCAGAAGTCATTCTCAAAGTCTAGGACAGCATTCCCTGACATAAGCCAAGGCAAATGAACATCTAATCTGCAATCTAAAAGATAACCTTGAAGCAGGAGAACATATTTGGGAGCTCTCTTTTTCTACTAGATTGTTATGGCTCTATTCAATTTGACATGCCCTGAATTGCCAAATGCATTCCACCAAAGGACTTGAGCTGAGATGTTCAAACCTGACATTTGATTAAAACCACAGCATACTTCATTTGGACTGGTGGGAGGTTTTTTTTGGTTTTTTTTGTTTTTTTTGTTTTTTTTTTTTTTTACAGGAGGGGAGGAAAAAGATGATCCTAGAAGATATTAAATTATCATTAAACAAATTGCAGTTTAGGTACCATATTTTATGAATGTTTTGTGAAACTTGCTCATAAAAAAACCCCAGCTCTTGACAGACCTAATTTGTTCAGGTTAGTTTGTTTTAAGTATTAATCAGCCTTGCACAGTGCATACCCTATCGACTTTCTTAACTGGGGAAGACCTCTTCAGTGGTACACTCAGTATGTGCATGTTGCAGTT
Source organism: Falco naumanni (assembly GCF_017639655.2). Taxonomy (NCBI): domain Eukaryota; kingdom Metazoa; phylum Chordata; class Aves; order Falconiformes; family Falconidae; genus Falco; species Falco naumanni. The sequence continues at coordinate 11,328,644 of NC_054068.1, forward strand.
TCATTTAGATTAGGTGATTATTTAGCTTACCGCGATGAAAGTTTCTTCTGAGAAACATTAGAAGAATGGGTCCCAGCAATATAGAATGAAGGCAAGCTTTATCAGTGCTTCATTTATCAAACTTGGAATGATTTTCCCATTTGAGACTACTTGGGGGGAATGGCTGAAATGTAGCATATTTTGGAGTGAGTAGGATTCAAAGGTGCCACATCGATTCCCACAGGGAACAGCCCTAACCAGGTTGAAGGATACGGAGTAATAGTATCCTTCTATTGATGATCTATCTAATGAGAAAGATAGGAGTAGGGTAGAAGGAAGCTGTTAGCTGTGTGTTTCCAGTGACAACGCTGACAGCAAGCAGCTGTACAATATTTACACCCACCGAATCAGACAGAGTACCCTATGCAGGCTTTCCCTGCTCCTGTGGCTGTAAGCATGGTCCATACCTCGTGCAGGTCCATTGTTTTAAAAACTTAGTTTTATGTGGAGAAAAGACTTACATAAGCATACTATGTGTCTCTGTGTGTTTTCCTGCCTCTAATACCTGTTGAACTCACTAGCCAGCATCAAGTGAAAGGAGCAGAAGGGATTTTAGCAGTCTCAGTCCCACCAGCTTCATGAAAGTGGTGGGCAAGTGAGTAAAAAAGCTCTGTAAATGCCCCCACTAAGGGAAGGTGGTTGTGTGAGCTCTCATGCCAGATAATGTGCAAAAATTTGCAAAGCAAAATGGCTTAATAAATGCCCCAGCTGAGCTGCTCGGTTCTTAGGTTGACACACAAATCTAGGAAATGAGGGTTTCTCTAATCCTGGTGCTTACAAAACTGCTTTTTATATGATCTCTGTTGTCGAAGGCCAATCTGAATGGACCACTACTGAGAGACTGATAGAAGCACCTATTGTGTATTCAAGGAAATTATATTGCTTTAATGAAAATATTCTCTTCAGAGATTTTTTTTTTTTTTAAATAAGAGATAAGCACTAGGGATCTTTGAATTTACCTTTGGAATCAAATGCTGTCCAGAAAGATATCATTCCGAATATGCAAGGTCTTAACTCTGTTGTCTTAATGATGCCTTAGTGCTGTCACGTGAGTAAGGTCACAACTATTTATCAGGCTTTCCAGAATCAAGGATCTAAAATTATATTTTTAATTGGTGGCTGCTAATTATTGCATACAGTTTAGTTATTTTCCTTGGGTTTATAGGCTGATAGCCTGTTCGTTATCAGACGTGATACATAAATGAGTCTGGTGGGAGGAAAATGAGAGTTAGAGTAAATATTAAGGAAAATTATACAGCATTTACATTCACGTAATTTTGATTTCTGAATTGTGCTGCAGTAACAACTACCTCAACTAACCAGGCTTTTTCCTAAGGTACTTTGCATTCTCCCTCAAATGTTAACATTAGCATTATAAGATAATTTAACTCTTATTTTTGTCAAATTAAGGTCCTTTAAAAATTATTTTATAGGTAGTGCTTTGCAAAGTCCATGGAACAAATTATGTAATTATTACATTATGCTAAAAATGTGAGTTTTATACTAATTATACTATAGATTCAGTCCCTGGAATTTTGCCATAGTTCCTTCTATAATACTGCTGTCCTGGGAACTGAATCATTTGGCACCTGATTGCACTAATTACTGATGAACTTTAGAACCTTTAATGCAGTGAAAATTCAAATATTTAACATGCACTGATATTTGCAGGATGAAAAGGTGGAATTTGCACAGAAATATAATATCCAGTTTTTTCTGTAATAATGCCAATAACTTAGCGGTAACTCGCATTAATATTTAGTACAGTAGTAAACATAAGGAGCTGGCATCATTATGTTATGATTACGGTCAATAATACCTTGGCCTTAGGTGAGTGTTTCAGCTCTTCATTCTTTGCGTAACTTGATATGGGAAGGAAGGAGAAGCAATCAGCTAATGAACCAGTTTATAAATATCCAGTACATGTGCTTGACCTATTTAAAGGATTGCGAAAGGGAGGTTTTTGTAATGTCTAAATACAGGCAACGATTTCCATCCTTATCAATAGCATAGAGAATTATTTTCTACTCCCTAATTCCTAACAAAAATGAAAGAAAAGCTTCTGATGCTTAATGGCATGTAAAACTATGAACTTCCTAATCGGTGTGGTCTTTTCAAGCATAGTATTTATGTGGGAAATGTATTAGATGTCTTTACAGTAAGTCATTTTGTATTCAGCTGCCATCTCCCATTACACATTTACTTTTATATGTGTGGCTGGGAAGTGTTATTTTGCTTTATGGGCCTCATTTAGGAGAATATTTTGTTAGAGGCCAAAGCAGACACTTGCTATCAGGAAAAGAAGCAGAGGGGAATTTGGGTTCCTTGATCAGAAGCACAGTGAATGATGTTCCCAAGTATCTGGTCTGTAACTGGTGGTTTAGGTAAACTTCCTCCGACCCATTTTGTTACTCTTCCCCACATGTCACTGAAACTGCTTTTCTGCTCACGCTTCTGAGTGTCACTTGGTTGTCCAGATGCCCTAATTCTCACTGAAAACAGTCTAAATGCTTTTGTCTAACATGAGCACATCTTCGAATATTAATTCTCTCTAGCACGCATAAATGCCACCTTCTGTGTATTTTGAGTTCTTTGTGAAGTCTCTTAAGTATGTTACCAGGGAAGATATCTATCTAAATGGATTTCTGGTTTAATCATCTGGATTAGCTATTTGCAGGAGGCTCAACTGCTATGTTTTTTCCAAACTTTACTTCTGTTTGTACTTGGCATTGTCCTTGTCTTATTAAATAACTGGAATGGTCCCAGATCTTATCTGTATATTGCATGAATAATTTCAGCGGGTCATCATTTTCTGACAAAGCAGCCTGTGTAATTTGTGAAGATTTGCTTGTCACATAAACTCAAACTTGCCTTTTCCCAGAATTGCTGGCATCAGCGGTACCTCTAGGTAAACCCACAAAAACGTTATTTTTTCCTTGTAAAAAAAATCATTTGGTGTATATATACTACCATTGTTGTTTCAAAGACATACCACTTTGAAGCTAGTTCAGGTATTCAGCATGTGTAATAGCTGATCTGTTCTAACGATCCAAGTCTTTGAAATGACTGTTTTGTAGAAAGAATTGCTGATCCCTAGGAATACAAAGGGAGGCCTCTTGAATCTGTGCACGGCTACTGTTCTGCAGCCTCTTTTACTATGGTTCTGTGACTGCTGCTTGACCAGCCAAACGTGGGCTGGATGTGCAGTAGCACACCGCTGTCACTGCGGATTTGGTGGGGGCAGGTAACCTTGCAGAACCTCAGTTGCCCGCTACCAAATGAGAATAATGGCTCTTTTTTACCTCATAGAGGTAAAGGTGGTATCTGGGGGCTTGTGAGGAACTTGGTCATTGTGCTGCGGTGATGAGGATCAGATAGGAAGCGGACTTTCCAGCAGGAATTAGGGAAAAATATTCTTTTATATCCATATGTGGGAAGATGTCCTAAATGTATTCCACTTAGTAATGCCTTCTGCCTCCCTGAACAAGCAATGGTGGGGATCAAAATAAAAACTGGGCACAAGGCGCCATCAGTCCTTAGCTTGAAACTCATGAATCTGAGAGTAAATGTGCTATAGCATCTGTGGGGGAGAGGGACGGGGCTGGACAGCATTTAAGGTTCCGAGTATAGCTAAATAAGACCTTACATTGAAGAAAGGTTCTTTACCCAGGCATGTACTGAATAAGTATTTACTTATTGCAACAATCCAAATACATATAAGTAATTGCTTATGCAGCATAGATGCTGCTGACATAGTGCTGCTTCTGGAATAAATCTTCAAGAGAAAAGTCAACAGAAAAAAGATGAGATTTAATGAGTGAGCTGTGCCAGATGCATACTGTAAAACTGTTTGCCTACTATGCGTATATAGTTTTATCCTAATGACTTCTTCACCAAAAATATTCATAAATATTCTTTTCCCACATTACAAATAAATAGTATGTATTCACATAAAGACTAAGGAAATCAGGCATGAAGAGCCCTTCAGCTGCCAAGGACAGTTTTTTAAATCTTTTTAAAGCAATTCCTTAAGAAATACTTGTGTTGCTTCACAACAAAAGAAGAGTTAGTTGAAGGCGTAATCAAACAGGTCTCCTGCCCCAGCCTGTGTGTCAGTGAATGCTTCAGGTGAGCCAGGGACCATGGCCTGAAGGGAACCACGAGGCGCTTGCACTCTGACCAGGGGGATCACCACCACTCTACTTAGTGTTTCTTAATCTTGAATTTTTGCAAGGCTTCTGTTTTTAGCAGTAACGATAATGAGAAAAGTGTTAATTCTTGGGTATTTTTAAATGCATCTTAAGGTTCAGATTTAGTCTTTAAGCATGCTAATGACGTATTACTGACTTTCTGCCATTTCCTGACAAACTGGAGGGTCTGTCTATAGTTACTCATATGCTTGATGCTCTGTCACTTTGTTCTTCTTTGGCTTTCCCGAGCTAGGCTAATTGGATGGCTCTGAAGAATGCAGGGAGTGTTTTGGCTTTTGAAAATGTTCTCCTTTTCAGGCTGCTTTCCAACCTTTTCTCCCCTGCTTAATGACCCATTCAAAAAATTTTTCCAATGAAATTCTTAGACTAGATTTACATAAGATCATTAGAGTATTCCAACTTCTTTACTTTAAAATATTCATGGCAGTCTCACATTGCTGGCTTCACAGAACCAATTTCAGGCAACACTCCCATCAGCTTCACTGAATAAGGATGGCAGGGTAGAGCTTTAATTGTCAAAAGCTCAAAAGCTTCAGCTTTGGTAGCCGTACTCCATGTCAAATACCAATTCAGATAGTGCTTCATTGTGCATTCTGCGTGCTCTGTGGAGTTGGGGAGAGGCTGGTTAGATGCTTTTCATTGTCCCCTGTCTTTGAAAACAAATTGCAGGAACTTGTTACCTAAATCGCAGCCTATGAAGATTTTCTGTGTGTCATCTGTGTGTAAAACTTCACTGCATTTGCAACTAGAAAAGTAAAGCAGTCTTGCATCATTATATTAAAAATCCTGTGCAGATTTGTAACTTGCTGGTCTATTATAATGGTTGCTGGTCTATTACAATACTTGCTTTGGACAATTTTAAAATGCAAGAAATGCTGTCCTGTGACAGGGTGGCTTGATTTGTCCACAAAAATGGTAGGAAAACTTTATATATGAGGTGCCTCTTAGCTTAAGCGGGGGAGTTGTTTTCAGTGTCAGTATAGTATAAACAGTTTCTTAGGGAAGCTGGAGTGGGGACATCATCTCAGTTGGCAGGCTGGCAGGGAGGAGAGCACGCTCGAGCCCTAGTGTTGGAAGGCTCACTCAAGGGTCACAGCAGAAGAGCAGCAGCAGCAGAATTTAAATTCTCTGCTTTTGGCAATAAACTTTGTGTTGAGCTACTGCACTCTACATGGAGAGTCACTGCAGCAGCTGCCTGTAGTAGTAAACATGCTGCAGGCATCCCTGTGGTATAGCACTTAACAACACTGGCCCTCGTTCTTGAAGTGTGTGCCAGCTCAACAACGCATGGGGCCTTCGATTCCCTCTTTCCTCTTCAACCTCTTCCAATGTCTGTGCCCAGTAAGTCCAGATCCAGAAATGTTTTGCTCAGTATTGTCTAGTCCTTCCTATTCCGCTATTCCTGGCTTAATGAACAAACCAAGATGCAAAAAAAAAAGTCTCTGGAGAGCAGTGTGATGTAAAATGTCCCACCATCTTAAAAATTTATTACTGAAGCGACTGTGCTTGGATATATTTTTAAAATGGAAATGAATAATTTAAGACTGTTTAAAATATATGAATGTAACTTTAAATTAATCAGGTTTTTGTGTACATTGCTTAGCAAATAAAATATGTCTCAAGGGTTTTTGTTTTGTTAGCAAAGCTCAGCTCCTCTTTCTTTTCTTTTTTTTTTTTTTACCACAGAAGCAACTTTTGAAAAGGCTTTTATTAACATTTCCATAAAACTGAAGCGTGCCCTTCATCCTGCCTCCAAACCCATGCCTTGCAAAGCAAGCAGATACTGTTAGCCATACCAAAGGCAGATGAGAGAAGAAATCTTTCTCCGCGGTTAGCTGAGACAGAGGGGAGGGTGTTCAGTGAGGGCAACGGCAGCCAGCCCTGCTGCCTGCAAGCCGGGCTGTCTGCTGGGGCGACTGCGGAGCCACTCTGCAGGTAATGCAACTGGGAGAAGGAAGGGAGAGTGGGTAGGTGCCGGAATGGGTAGGTGTGGGCAGCAGCCAAAATGGTCAACTTGAGCTGCACACGTAAGGGAGCAACCGGCTGCAGGACAGGCAGATTTGGAAAAGAGCACAATATTATTTGTGTATAGTGTTTGTGGCTTTTTCTGTGAAAGTGCGCCGTATGCTCTGCCCTTAGTTGACGAAACCTGTTTTAATGTCTGTGGTAATGGATGATACCTTGGTAAGAGATTGGTCGCTCAAAAGCACAGCTTCTCAAGTTTACTGCTGTCTGGTTTTTAACGTATGTGAATATTCAGGCCTAATTTGACTTCCAAGGTCCATCGACTGCAGGCTTCTGCTCTCAAACTCATCTGCTGCAACAGTCCCCCTTTTGAGGAAAGAATTAAATACCTGTGAGTCAGAAAGCATGTGGCTGACAGGGATGTGCAAAATTCAGTCTGAACCTCCTGTTGTGTTTAATTTGGTGTGAGGACAGGATTTTAGGTCACCTGTATCTAAAGTGAATGGCATACCTGTCAAGCCATAGTCTTCTCAGCCTTGTTTTCTCCTAGATTTGTCATTTGGGGTGGAACAAAACAAGTGTTTTTTCCAGTGTTTGTCTGTCAGAAGTGAAAGCAGAAGCTGACCTACTAACTTCTGTGGTCACAGAGATTAGAAGAAAACTTGGCCAAAACCTTAACATTGATGTATGATATAAAACCTTGTAACTGATTTATCTTCACTGAAAACTTTTAGGAAGCCTATCTTTACCTCTTCATTTGCTTCATAAATCATTATGGGTTTAAGCGTGTTAACATTTACTGTGCTTATATTTCTGTGCAGAGCTTGCAAGCTCTGGAGCGTGCGAAGGGAGCCGTCAGAGGGAAGGCAGGCAGGAGCTGGCGGGGAGGGCTGGCACTGCAGGGAGCCTGAGGGAAGGACCTGAGCGATGGGAGCGCTGGTATGATGGGCCGCAGGTGCTGGTGGAGGTGTGGAGGGCACAGTCCAGTTTTGTGCCTGTCCCTGGAAATCCTGAGTGTATTGTATCTGTGGTTCCTCTAAACAACTCGTGGTTTTTCTGTGTGAGTAAAGAGCAGCAGGATGAATGTACAGTTTTATGCTTCTGATAAATTGGTCTGACTGTTTTCCCTCTCTTTGGATTAAGCAGTGAGATTGCAGTGAGTACAGCTGCTATCAAAGAGAGCCTCATACTGAGAGGTATCTGTTCTATTTTATTCCAGCAGCTCAAAGACTGGGGTATTCTAGTACAACCTTGAACTTCATTTTCCATCTGCCTGGTGTTCAGACTAATTCTCATCATGGTTTTAAGGACAGCATTCAAGAACCTCCATTTTTTACACATTGCAACAGTTCTTGGAAACCAGATCAAACATGTAGGATAGGAAACTGCTCCGATTATGGGTACCACCAAGGATTTAAAAAGCTATATTTTATGGTTTTGCCTATATTTGCCTATATTTGACAGTGATCATGTTTCTGCTCCTACAATTAATTAAAGGTAACAGGGCCTTTAGAAACTAGTTCTGGTAATTCTTGAAGTGCTCTTATTTAGCTGCATATTTTTGATAGCATCTGTTGAATGAGGCTATTGGATCAGATGAGTGCAAGAGCCACTATAAGTGACAATGTAGGAGAGGTATTTCTGATGCTATCTGCATAAATTCTGCTATTTAGATGAAAGCAAGAATAAACTAATCTGTAGATGTAGGAAATATTAATCATGTGACTTGGTTCATGCTGGGACACCCAATCTTCTCTTACTGTTTGCACAGAATCTGACATAATTATTGATTTATTTAGCATTTTATTGTTAGCAAATATGTATGTCTAAAAGAAGCTGTCCAAAACTAAAACACAGAATACAAAGACTTCTATAGATACCATAAGTCAGGCAAATGTTCTTGGCTAACAGAGTGTGCTTGACTGACATTGCATATCTGAAAGGAAACCGTATGGTAGGATTGTGTTTGGTGGTTGGTTTTTTTTTGTATATAAATAAATAAATAAAACCCTTTTAGAACAAATATTTTCTAGTATCAGGCCAGGAGGAACGTTTCCTTGTAAAGCTGGTTAGCTTACACAATGTGCCCTGCACCCTGAAAAATGCACAATCAGTTCTTTGTATCAAACTGTGTTTGACAAGTGGAGCAGTAATATTTGGCATAATTTGGTAATTTATCCATTTTAATATTAGAAGTTGCAACTATTTATGGAATTTAAAGAGTTGAGCTATTAGAAGGCAAACATCCATCTGGGAGCACAGTGGAAAAAACAAAACACATTTAAAATATTATTTAATATGAATTAATTCTAAGCCAAGTGTGACAAACAACAATTGCCAACATCTCATCCTGTCTTGCAGCACTGACTTGTAAACTATAATCACATCTGTTGTATTAGTATTTGTAATAACTACGCTTGTGATAAACGATCACATCAAATTTTAATAGCTTTCCTAATGTTCACAAGGATGATTGCATAATGAGGCTACCTTCTCTTAAATTTATTGTGTGAAAAATGTTGCATGCAGTATACTAACAAAAGTCAGCTTCCTATCAGAGCAACTTCCAGAACAACTACTTTGTAGCAACAACAGAATAGTGAAGAAGCAAGCAGGAGAAACAAAGCTTCCCGGAAATATCTCCTTGTGTGAAGGAGGTAGGGACTGGGAGCATGATGTATTCTAGCATGCGTCAGAGGCAGTAGCTTATTTATTACTTTTTACTACAACTCAGCTTACATGGTATATGTCAATAGCAAAGTAAAAGACAATAAGAAAATCAAATCAGGAAAATAACAATAAAAGTAATGACTCCTGATCTTCTATACACTCAAATCACTGCTTCTTAAATTGTCAGAAACTTTTTTGCACTATATATATTGTCTCTATAATTAATGCCTGCATTTTGTAAATTAAATCATACCTAAAATATATCATGGGACCAAAGTATCTGAAATAAGTTATTTGAATGTAGTGAATTCTTTCATGTATCTTTAACAAAGATAGTAGGAGTTTCTTTCCTGTGAAGCAAGTTTCTACCTGCTCTAACACAGAGGTAGGCATTGTACATCACAGTGTACTGCTGGGTTAAGGGAACGTGGCTGTCACCATATGCTGTCCAGTCTGATGTTCTTATGAGCTTTACATCTGAATAGTGCAGGATTCACCTATTCTGTACGTTGTTTGATTTTCTGTAATGTATAAAATTTACAGCCACAATCCCTAAGCCTTTGAAATTTATTTATTTATTTGTGGGCAAGTGTAGCCCTTGTCAGAGACTCTCTGATAATCTGAAAAAAGCGCCATTAGAAGTTGTTTTATAGCCAGGCTGGTGACTAGAATGAGAACTTAACTAGCACATTTCCCTACCTAGTACACATGCTGCTTCAGAGGACCTTGCATTACCCTTGGTGCAGAAAAAATGAACAAGGATAGCTGTGTGTACTCAGTGGATCAGATTCTGATCTCTGTTACAACAGTTTATATCTAGTTATTTATATTGGTCTGAAAGAGATCACGTTCTGGTGGTTTGATCTATGCTATGCAGTATTAGGAGAAGCTGAATTACCCAGCAATTTGGGTCCTACTATTTTTGTCGCAGAGAATCTGTACAAAAGGTGTATTTATAGTCTAGCAATTCCGTTGTGTGTTATTTAGGGGCTGCAGTAATACTATAACAAAGTATAAGAGCCAAGATCAATAGCTGATGCTTGAACCCTGAGATATACCCACTTTGTAATCCTGGAAAGGCTTGCTTCTTTATAGTTTTACATACAGAAAAGCCAGCCAAACCAGCACTTGGATTGAAAAAGAATTGCTCAGGTAGAAAGAAAAGGAGATCACCCCGGGTTTCCTGGGCTTCTGGAGCATACTGTAAAATGCTGGGGAAAAGCCAGTGTTACATCTTTCTCTTGTAGTTCAAATATAATATCGAAACACAACATAAAAGATAAGATTGTATTTAGGATATGGATTCTTCAAACATATACCTAGTTCAAGACATTAAAATGGTGTGAAAACAGTTAAGGCAGGAATTAGAGGCTACACTGTGGCAAGGGGGCGTCCTGCAAGGAACAGAGGACCACACAGCGGGGAATTCAGGGCAGCAAATAACCAGTGCATGCCTGTTAGCTGCTTGTGGATAGGACCCGGCGTGCCATTTCCATGGCTGTGGGTCTGCCATTCATCCATTGTCCAGAGAACTGCCACACGCTGCACAAAATCTATGCCCTGGCAATTGAGTAAATTAGGCAGGCATATCATTTATCAACCTGCTGATTAAAGCCATTCAACTCTAATATGTTAGGAGACAAAAGACCCCTCACTCTTTCTTTAAAGTTTGATTTGTGAATGCGTGTGTGCACATGCAAATTGCAGAGACACACATGGCTTTCACGGTCATGTGTATAATATGTTATAGTAAATTGCGTAGCCCGCCAGAAAGTATGTTTATTGTCAATTTCCCTGAGGCCCCACTCATCTCTTAAGGACTTATTTTGACTTTCCAAACCACTGAACTGCTCTGACTAACCAATCTTATTTAAATTAACCTGACAGATGTGAAAATTTCCTCCTTTTTGCAGCCCCAAACCCAACTCAGTTCTGCAGCAGTGACTTCTTTATACATTTTAAATGCTAGGAAAAAGCCCTGACATCTTAGAATAGTGCAGGCTGGCAAACCTGATGTCCTCAGAGCGATCGGTTTGGCATGCCTGCACTGAGCCTAGTAAAGGACAGCCTTTGGCCAGGCTTGCTCTTTTACCTCTGCTCCAGACTGGCACATGGACAGCCAGGACAGGGGTATTCTCTGTAGACTGACACATCAGAAGGCAGCTGGGGCTGCCAGTTTTGGGACACAATAGAGCAATTTGCAGTTGCTGGTCCTGCTGCTGTAGCTGGTGGGGGGAATGCAGAGGTATCCCAAGGCTGGGATTGCTTTTCAGGTGGGGAGGTCAGATTCCCCTTATGCACTAAGGGGAATACTGGAGGTTTAAAAAAGAGGCTATTGCCATGGAAGCTCTGGGAAGGAGAGGAAGGCACATAGAAATTACCTGAAGGGGGGAAGCAATGGCCTGGTATCAATAGGTTGAAATCTTTGGTGGCTTACGCGCTCATTTGACGTGTGCGTCCCTGCGTCAGGGCTTGCCATGGAGAAAAGCAGCATTCTGTTCCTACCAGCCAAGGAAGCTCCTGCTTTTTTTTGTTTGTTTGTTTTTAGCTCAGTGATGCCAAAAATCCCATAATTAAACTCCATTGCATTACCTATCAACTGGCTTCTTATTTAAATCTTGCATGCTGCCTGCAGGGTAGCTTGTGGAAGTCACCAGGGGAGTGGCTGTGCCCAGGGTGAGCCCAGTGCTCCAGCTTCTCGCTACGGGAGGGAGCTTGGGCACTGGTGGAGCCTCCCTGGCCGTGCTGGCAGTGGGCAGCGCCTGTGTTGTGCTGCCAGCTTTCCCTGCAGCGTCTGGGCTGGGGTATCTACAGGTGAGGTAATTATTCTGGTGACAGTTGGGAGTGCTGGCACTGTGCCAGGTGGCTCTGTTTTCTTTGGGAAGGGATGTGGAATGATCAATCAGCACTGAAAGCATTTGTGTACACTTCAGGATTGCTCATTACTTTGTTCTGTGTCTCGCATTTTTGGGAGCTTGGTCCTGTTAATTGAGCTACCTCATGCATGTTTATACATGAATCCAGAGTGCCTAAACAAAATACTTAATAGTTCTGCTTTGGCATCCTCCACAGATGGACCGAGGGAGGTTTGTGATGCACATGCATTAGGACTAAAATCAAGAAGACAAAACATGCTCTCAGCAGTATCATCAGTCATTGGATAAGGATTTTATATAATTGACTATCCTGTGAGTTGTCTGATCTGTGTCCTAAGCTTGGACTGACTCTCAGGTCTTCAACTTAGAAATGCAAAGAAATTGTCTTTGGTGGAAGCAGAGTCTATATTTTTTTTATGTGAATAGCTTTTAACAAGGACAACAAAAGGCAAATCTCTAACACCAGCACTATTCCTTTACTAGCAACAATGCCACTTGTTCAGCAGAATATACACCTGATTTCAGCTGTTTAAAAAGACACTAAAAAAGGAGATGTTCACTTGGCAAAATTGCCTCTTCCCCCCCCCCCCCCAGCTAATTTTTAAGATCTGCTGGATCATTTATTCTTTTGGGGGAAAAAAATATAAAAAAAATCAGTCCAGGTAGATGTTCCTGGCATGGAAAATTTTAAAGAATAGGTTCTAAGTTTAGCAGCTAAAGTACAAGACCTTAAAAGGGAGTGCTGGGTAACTGCAATGACATGCTGCTCATCTTCACTTATTCCTCAGTTTCAGAGAAGACCAGGTGCCAAAAGTTATCTTCATGCAAAATAATCTTGTTATCATAAATAACTGGTTCCAGATGGAGAATTTGTGAACCTAGTTGCTTTATCTACACATATGGTTCAAGAAAAATTTGTCTCAGTATAATCAGAAAATAGTTTTTTAAAAAAACTTTAAAACAAAAAAAAAAAGGGAAAGAAAAAGATGGCTTTGTGGTAGTGGTGTAAAACTGGGATTGTGGGGTTCTTGATCCTATTTTTTTTTTTCCCCCACAGATTTTCTGTACGTAGTGACCAAATGACTTGAGTATCGCTTCCTTCATTGGTAACATGGGGACACTCACAGCATGTTTGGAGGCTTAATTCATATTTGCAAAGTGCTTTGAGACTCTTAGATTGAAAGTGCTGTTAATACATAGTACTGATATTAATTATTAAATCATACTTGGGTTCTGTGGGTGTCTCACAGCTGGCACCTGCAAACCCAGGGATTTTGGATGGCTAGCCCCTCAAATAAAGCTTGCTTGACAGGACAGGAAGTATTAAAATTGGTTATTTGGCAAGGATGGCCTTCAGAGATGTGTTCATGGACTGAGAACAGATTTTGGCTTAGTGGATGTAGAATAAAACTTCCAAAAGATTCTAGAGATTCGAGATATCACTGCGTAACTGGGGTTGATACACATTAAATCCCTGAGTATACTGCAAAACCGTACTCATGTCGGAGATGTTTTCCTTTGTGTTAGTGCAGTACTGACCTGAGCTGATTTGTTGTAACAGGCATGTCTGTAACCATCATGTAGACAAATCTGTAAGATCTGTATTTCTTTGAAGCCAAATGAACTTAAATACATAATGCATTTTTAAAAAGCCTACTCCTTTTTGTAGATGATTTTTTTTTTTTTTTACAGAGAAGTGTTCGAGTTTTTGTACTCTCAAAAATGTTGGGAAATCTGAACGTGGGTTGTGCTTCTTGTATTAGGTATTGTTGTGTTGGTGTTACATAAGGAGGAAAATTATGTAATGGAGATACATTTTTAAAAGGAGGGTTTCATTTGGATGTATAAGAATATAATTCAGTGTTTCAATATGGCTCATGAGTTTTAATGCAATTGTTAAATTTGAAAAAATCAGTCTTTTTCAACTTTAATTTTTGTTTCTAGCTGCATATTGCAGTAAATGAGAGTAACTGATGAGTTCCAGCAGGTACCCTGTGCCTTAGGTTCTTCCTGTGCAAGCTGGAGAGAAGTATTTATTTCACATATACTGTAGAAGCTTAATTCATTTATTTTTGGAGGGTTTTTAAAGCTTTTTGAATAGAAGGGCAAATATTAATATTTTGAAATCATATGGAAGAAAGAACACTTCCAAAAATCTTTTTTCTCTGTAATTTGTCATCTGTTGAAAAACACCTTTCTCCTAAGCAGACAGACGGAAGGTAATGCATCTGTGCTGTTGCAGCCCATCAGTGGGAGCTGAGGCTGATCGGTAGCTCGTGTGATGAGAACCAACATTTTGCATCTGTAGCGCAGTAAGGATATTGAATAAATACTTTGTAGAGAGATATGAAATGTTAACAGTTGCTGCTCAAAGTCTGCTTTGTAGTTTGTATTGCTGGGAATATTTTGCAGTTCAATTTGGTGGAAGTACTGCTAATGGGCAGAAATGTAAACATATTTGTGCAAGGAATTTACGCAGATTTCTTGCTTTTTTTTTTTCCTTTTTGAAACTGCCCCCTGAGCGACTTTCTGACACCAGAGCCTTCTACCATCTCTAAATGTTGCTGACTGAGAAAACAAACAACACTGTCACATTTGGAAAGTCAAAGCAGAAAAGTGTCTCATTTGTAGAGCTATTCATTTCGATTTTCATCTTGCTGCTGTCACTGAGGATACATGAACAACAGCAGTTGGTATTATCAGGAGACCTAAGCAGACCTGTTTCGTTGGCTGACTTGACAGCTGTTCCGTGAAAGAGATTCATGCTCACAAAATCAAAAAAGTATGAAGACCAGATTTTCTTCTTAACCCTTTTTTGGCTCACTACCCGGGTTATGCTTTAATAAATAACCAAAGGGAAGGATTCAGTTGCTGTGGAAAACAGTAGAGGGATTTAGCTTAGCAAACTACCCCGTATGTGTTACGTAGCACTCCTTAAAGCAGTGTCCCTGACTTTGGATCCTCACAGCCATCTGGGGAAATTAAACTGGGGCCCAATTCCCTTGTTACCACAAGTAGCATATAGCAGGGAAGAGCTTTACATTATTCTCCTGAATGCTCCATTTCTCAGGCAACCCGAATCCTTTTGTTGGGCAGCTCCTTTTCCTTTAAATTAGCAAATATGCAAATATTTACATTTTTTAAAAACTGTATTTCCTTTCAGTTTTCTGCTTGATCGTTTCAACAGAAATTTATTATTTTAACAGATACTATTGCCAGATAGTTGTGTTTTCTAAACAGTAAGGATCTCTTTTGATACTGGTTTTAACATGGCTGTTTTGAGATTTAGTTCCTAATACAGCATCTATCTGTATGTTGACCCCTTGGTACCAATGTGTTTTATGCAGTAGAAGAGTTTGTCTCACAGTTATTTAGATGAGAAGAACTTCAATATCCGTTTGTTTAACACGAGTCAGTACTAATTGCACTGCACGAACATGCATTGGTGACACTGTTTCATTTAGCTCCTGCTGCAAAATTCTGCAAGTTTATCATATGTTACCATGAGGTGTTGTTACTGTGAATTGTTACAGTGAATGGGAAATAAAAGACTGTGGAAATTAAAGTCAAACCTGATATAAAACTGCCCCATCACAAATGTATATGCCTCACCAATTACACTAGAAGGATGCCAGATTTCAGTAAGTTTTTAGTTAGGGCTGTGAAGTTTGGTTTAAACTACATTGAAGACAGAATGTAAAATAACTGCAATGTGTGAATGAAACTAGTGCAGTTCCTTCCAGTTAGCCCAGCCAGAGTTGCTGGGTGTATCTTTTTTCCAAGTCTTTTGAAAGGTGCTGTCCCCCTGCTCAGAGGCTGTGGGGCCATGGTTCTGGTCAGGCACAGGTGTGCTAAGGTAACTAGCTACAAACATTTCACCATGGTTGTGATTAGTCATTTTCAATGGATCACCCACCTATCTTGGACCTGGTGTCTTGGATTGCCTCTATATAAATCTAATTTAAATATTTAATTTATTATAGATACTCTGTTAAGGCTGTGACATTGAAATTCAGAAAAGCTCTTTGGAGATCATACCCAGAGATTTTGTTAGCTCTTTCGGATTTTCCTGCACTGGGACATGTGTTAACTGTGGCATTTGCCTTTGCACTTGGATATGAAAACAGGCCTCAGTGTACTTTATCTACCAACACTGAATGTGAGCACAGGCTTTGACGTGTGCGATGAGATCCATCTGTACAGCACAGAAAAGCACAGAACCACTTTACTCACCACTAAAAGCCATGGATGGGACTGCCCTTGTTAATAAATGCTGTTTCCGTTAATATGTGTTTACAGGACAAGTCTATTTCAATTAAACACTTCTCTGGGCAATACATGGCATGTGGATATGTGTGTGGGAAGGTGCAGGTGACACTTGTTTGAAATGGTGCTCACCAGCCTTGATTCCATTGCTCATGAGCCACTGAAGCCGTGTTAAATACTGCCCTTTTTTCACAGGACATTTTCTGTGTCTTGTATAGCTGCTCCCAAAAACGTACTGAAACAAGAGCTCAAACTGATTGAATTCTCTAGGTGTGTAATACAGTACTTGGCTGTGTCCTACTTCCACTGTTGTCAGAAGAAAGAGTGGTAAGAAATGACAAAGACCTCTTCTCTCAGACAGGGCTCAGATGCTTTCTTACCCGTTCACAACAATGGAACCTGATTTTTGCAATTAGCTGAATTGCAGCTGAGAGTATTTTTACTCTATATAAGTATGAGCAAGAGTCCTCATCTTTTATTGTTCATTACCAAGCAAGCACACCGTACAAGTAGTTCCTTCTCATTACAAGCCTTATCCTGAAAAGTGTTGCTGAACACCTGAAACCTTTTGCTTATTAGGTTGTTTAGGACATGCAATGACTTTAAACAGTGAATGGGTGTGTTCGGATGTAGTGTCGTGTAAGACCTAACAATGAGGTTGGAATGGGGATGCAGAAAAGGTGGGAAACAAAACTGCTGGTTGCTTTTAGAAATCTTATCTTTTCAAAGTAAACCGCAGGTTAGTTTGCCTTACAGACTTACAGAAGTCATTCACCTAACTCTTTTTTAAGCGCATAAGCAAAACTAATTACTTCAAACTTAGCATGCATGGAAGCGCTTTGCTAGATTCAGACCTGCAGTCAGACATTATCAACTTTAATTACTAAATGCTATACTTTTTTTATCTAGGTTTAAACACTCATCCCAGTTTTTTCAGCCCAAAGGCTCCTGGGACAGTTTATATATTCATACCTTAACTGACCAAGTATCCATAACAAGTTTTTCACAGCCTGGGAATTTCAGCAGACGGAGGGGACAGTCTGGCTGTACTTGTGCTGCAGCACATTCTTCGTTTTCCAGGCAGTGCTATCTTTTTTTGTCATTTAAAGGCAGGCAAGACTATTGGTTATAATTTCTTCTTTGTAAAGAGCCTGTGCATGCATACACCTCATCCAGGTGATACCAACAGTAATTGGCACAGTCCGTGGTTTACACATTGGGTAGAATGAAGCACTTGATTGTCTTACTGAGATTGTAATATTGGGTAGCAATGGAGTCTAGATGTTTTTAAACAAGGCTGTCTCCTCCAACTCCTGTTTTATGAATAAATTATGAGTTAATTAATTATGTGATTTTATCCCCTTTCCTCTTACAAGCAGTCCTGCTGAGGTTTTAACATGCGGTTACACAGTGAATTCTAGGTGTTTTAAACAAAGCCACCCCTTCCAACTCCTTACTTTTTCATTAATAAATTATGAGCCAGCTAATTATGTTTTTCATACCCTCCCTGAAAACTACTGTGCTAAGTCATTTGTTTAAATACTTGGTAATATGCTTCCTGATTCTGAATAGACAGTTTGATACCAAGCCTCAGAATTTTTGTAATCTACTATAGAATTATAGAATGATTATCAAATTATTATTAGGGAGTAGTACAGATCTATGTCTCTTTCCTTGAGAATATGATTTGCTCAGGAAGAGCTTTCATATTATTTGACTTGCATAGTATGAATTAAGATTTTTAATTCCTTTTATACCTGTTTTGTAGTATTTGTTGCATCACATAATGACTACAGACATAAGACATTTATTTTTTCTGCTAAAATACATTAATTTCAAAACTTTAGGCATCATATACCATGTGAGATGGTGAACATGAGTATGTATCTATAAGCAGAGGCTGAAGAAAGAAAAATAAAAACCTGCTGAAATTGGCTGGGAACAAATTGCAAAAGCTGAAGAAGCAATACTTCATTAGCATTTCTGTAAAATATTTACCTAACCTCTACTGTATATAACAATCTCTACAATATATAACACCTGTAGGATCCACCACTTTGGTTTTCCTCCAGTGAAATAAAACCGTTTTGCGAAATACATGAATTGGAAATTATTTATTTTCTGAATCTTGTTTTCTCATCCCTTGTCCTTTAGTACCATGTAAACACAATCAATTGAAATATGCACTGTAGTCTCTGGTTTAGTGGTGATGCAAATCTGCTCTGTATGAAGCAGAGAGTAGCTGGTGCAAGTATTTCTTGTTTCACTATTCTAGCAGTCGGTTGTCACTGGGGAGGGCTATCAGCTGGCCCTGACCCCCTGCCGAAGGACAAAAATTCCATCTATATTGCTTTGGCTGGTTTGTCAAGATTGGATGTTTCGACACCAGGGGCTATAGGAGCCAGGGATGAAATGACAGGAGGGAAGGGAAGATGGAGATGATGTAGTGTCCCCACAGCCCTGCTTGTGGGCAGGGATGCACAATCTGGATGCTTCGGTGAAGGGGACAAGCAAGGAGCAGGTGTCCTGCGCCAGTGCTGTTGGCGAACAGGAGGGGTTGGCTCTGGCTTGGTGTTTGCCCTTTCTGGAAGGTTTCCTCTTCTCAGTGATGGCAACTGCAGAACAGTAGGGCTGGGCAGAAATTATGTTAGCAAAATCATGAAACAGCTCTCCACCATTCTTTTGTTTCAGTTTTGAAGGTGAATATGAGAATTTGCCTTCTGTATTCTGAGAAAATTGGAATCTTCTCCTTTTTTTTTTTTTTTTTTGTGCAGAGAATGGCATGAGTGTAATGCAGTTAGTTGGGGAGGGCAAGCTAGCTAAATGAATCAAGCCATAATTTCAGAAAGGTTGGTACCTGAAGGTGAAGCCTGGGAGGTTGAGAGTCTGCAAGGCACCTCCAGTGACATTGTTATTTCCCTTGTTTTCTGAGAGAATGTCTAGTAAATTCAAAAGCTGTAACATTAATGCTTGCTGATGGTTTCACCTACTCGTATTCTCAGTCTGTATTGAACAGGAAGGCGGAAAATAATAAAATTAATTTATACCTTAATACCTACATGCACTCTGCTAAATTTGCCAAAATGCAGAAGTTCTTTTCTCAAGGAGTAGGAAAATTAGATAGTTGATATGTTGGCAGGGGAGTATATGCAGCTAACACATTATAGATCTTCCTGAGCCCTTTATTATATCATGAAAAAACAGCAAAGGTTTTGGTTGGGGACCAATGATCTTTCGAGCATATAAAATTTGTCATAAATCCATTTCCAAACTGCTATTCTAATACTTCAGTTCCTAAACAAAGCCTGTGCATTTTCAAAAGCTAGGACAAAGCAATAGAATCTAATACCCACTTAGTTTATTAAACGTGATTCCTATAAATCCAGAATATTGATATTTAATGATGTTTGATCATTATAAATTTCTCTGTCCTAATGGTAAGAATAGAAATGCATACTAAAAAGCTGAAAATGTGGTCTAGTAGAAACAACAACAAAAAAAAAAAATTATCACCAAATACTCAGTGCTTTGTTATGTCTCAGTTCTAGGTGTTCATCAGCTGAAATGCAAGTTACTGTTAAAACTTGTAGGATAACAGGGTAATAAATAGAGAGCAGGTGGGAAAAGACATCCTGCGCCTGATGATTACATGTGTTACAGTAGCAATTCAGAGATTACTTTAATAATAGACAAGGCTGCAGCCTGCTGAGCAGATGTATGTCGATATGTCCTTGACCATGCACAGAACATGCCTAAGCATCTTGCTGCAGTTTTGAGCTTCACGCAAGGACAGCTGGCTGCTAAAAATAACTTGAGATAACAAACTAAAATATTAATATGTTGTGGGGTGCGATGATTCCGTGTACACTGAACAGCACTGCCTTGTAAATGATAAATTTCCAGAAGGAGAAGGGAGAATTAATTCTTATATTGCCACATGGAAATAGCTCAAATACGCACTGAAGCTATTTTCAGTGTCCAGACAATTGCATCCTGTATGGCTTTCTGAATGTGAACTGACAGCCTGCTACAGGGAAGTGCAAAGCAATCATTTTGGAGCTTGAGCCGGGCATAGCAATGGAATCATGGCTCCTCCATAGCTGCTCAGTGAAAGAAATGCAGAACGAGCATGTCATTCTATATTGAACAGAAGGGTAAGAGTTTAATGACTGTTCAGGGACCTCAGGCAAGACTTCCATCAGCATAGTTAGCCACTGTTGTTTTCAAAGGAGCCATGAAGTAAACACTAAAGCTGTAAGAATTTACTGTGTGTCTCTTGGCCCATGTGAAGGCTGGCAGCATGCCTACATGTGCTGTTTGTTAAATATAGCAGAAAGCCTTTCTTTTATACCACTTGTGAAATCTATGAAAATCAGTGTCCCTAGTTAAATCAATTCTAGGTTTTTAGAAGGTCTCCTAATGATACTAACAGACCTGCTACATTACTGGTAGTTACATCTTCTACCCAAAGTCTTAAGTCAGAGTGACATTGCTGTCATGGGATAAAAAGTGTGAGGGAGTTCTTCCTTTGGTCTTGAGCACATAGGCCAGGAAACAGCTGAGCTTGTCTAGTGCTTCAAATTGCGTATGTGCAAGGATTTAACTGCTGAAACAAAACAAGAAAATAAATCGGTCGATATTATAATCTGTGTTGCATTTGGAATCGCTCGTTGATCAAGAGGTTCGGGTATCAAGGATTGCACTTCTGCAGTGAAAAAGCTTACGGCATCCTTGAGGTTCATGGTACCAGCTCAAAACAGCTCCTGAACTCCGCCAGGTGTGAACTCTGTAGACAGGCACAGGCGTGTTAACTTAGAGCAAGAACAAATAAAACCCACGAAGAGGATTGTTTTCATCCTATTTTCATCTGGGGGTGGGTGGGAGAGAAGTATATATTTAGTTGACAAAACAAGCTATCTTTGAGCTAATTTCCTGTATGATAGCAATGATTCCTCTTCTAAATAATTTACACTTTCTTTAACAGAGTACAAGCAGTACAAACATTTAATATAAACAGCTCTACTAGTTTATCACTCTTCCAGCATGTGTGCAATGCTGTCTGCAAAACAATATTTTGAGTAGAAGACTTAATTAGCCAAAGCAATCAAGTAGGTAGCTAGCTCCTCAGCTTCCAGCAAGGACTTTAACAGATTTACAGTGGCTGAAGATCTGATCTTACTATCTGTAATATGTCAGGTAAATTTAAAACTAATTCTTCCAAAGTACATTCAATGGGAATGTCTGTGGCACTAAACAGCAGCCCAAAATATGTTCTTGTGTGAACAGCTGTGTGAAACAGGCAACTGACTGGCAGGGTGTGTGGCTGGATGAGGGTGGGGATGAACTTGTGCGAGGAGAGCGATAGCTGCAGCGCTGTGTGCCTCACCAGCTGGGCAGGAGGAGTCTTGCATTTCTTAATGACAATTTTGTTCAATCCATTGCTTCCTATGATGTGTCCTCCCAGTGAAAAGTAAATAATTCCTGTTAGAGACGAGCATCAGCAGTACAACTTCAGACCTGAATCGGCACTACTGTGCTGCTGAGGGGTTTCAGACTGTCCTTTTGCCTGTGCATTTAGCAGCCTGTACTTCCAATTCTGAACTTCAGATGAATTCCATCTTCCAGCTGATCTACCCAGCTATATTCAGGTGGTATTCAGTAGCAGCATAAACATTTTGAATTGATCTGCTTCAGATGTTTTATTTGTTATTTGGCCATTTAATAGCAGAACAAACATGATTATTCACTGTCTCTTTCACCAATAGCCTTTTCACAAAGCTTGAAGATAGGAAAGTCCTGAAACGTGTTTCTCTTGGATTGTTTAACAACTCTGGGCTTGATCCTGTAAGCTGTAGGTAGTGAAAAAGCACAGCTAAGCCACTGGTAGGATTAAGGAGCATGCTGTATTTATCTCAAAGAGCGGTAGTAGAAAGTTGACATTGAAGTCTGGTGTACTACTGGAGCCTGAGGATATTGCTGGCTGCCTAAGTCATTGTGAGCCACTGGGCTGTAGCTGGAGGCACAGTATTTCACCGCAGGTGCTATGGCATTGTTGCAGTTGGCCCCCTGACAAGCTGGGTTCCCACTTGCCCTTGAAGTCCAATCCTTGTGCCTTGACAAACCGAGCTTTTTAGGCAGCAACAGGAGAATCTCAAATCCATAAGGACTGGTTCAGTCTGTGCATCCTTCCAGCATCTGTGCTGCCCCTTCCCTGGGGTGCCCACTAATTCTGACGTTCTCGCTTGCCAGCCCACTGCCCTGTGAAGTGCCCGGCACTTTTATCTGTGCTCAAGGCCTGAGCGAACTGTGCTCCGTGATAGAGCTCAAATTGGCCTCAGGGGAAGGCGGTTTTAATAATAACAATGATGATGATAATCATCATCACCATCCTAACTGTCGTATTTTAAACATGATTTTTAAAATTGGCTTAAAAGCATGAGGTTTTTTCAAATCCCTTGCTCCTGCATTCAGGTGATTATGTGATAGTTCTCATTTTATTTTTCATTAAATAAGTGTTCCGCCGTCATATTAGCAGAAAAATATTATAGATGACTATAGAAAAAAACTCTCTACTGTGTAAGATTAACAAAATAAATAAAAATAATTTTAAAATCTTGTAAATTGATACGGTGAGTTCCAATAGCCTTCAAAATGTTGATGCTATAGGTTTTTTTATATCTTCAGCCAGCATTTTTAAATGAAAACACTGAATTAAAAAGAGCTTTGGAAGAGTAGAAGCTGAAATATACAGCAATATCACAAGAGAGAAGGAAGAAACTTTCACAGTGAGAGAGGAAGGGAGAAGTGTAAGTTTTGTTTCTTTGCTTCAGTTTCTCACAATCCTTAGTCTGTTTACACAGAGATGCTTTTCTGTCCTTGTTATATCACTCTCTAGTATATTAAGTATAAAGCAAATATTCACATTGTCTCACTGATTTGCACGGGAGTAGGCACGTGACTAAGGTTTAGCATGTATGACTGTGTTTGCAAAATCAATGCTTCAGGCAAAGTCTTTCAAAAAGACCCCTGCAATCTGGTGTTAGATAAACATAGATGTGCTGTGGATAAAGCATTTTAGAAGGTATGGAAATGGATTTTTAAACCATATGAAATACACCTCATGGATTCCCCGAAGTCAGGCCTTTGTTGGATAGGAAAATGCAGGAGGCTGACAGGCAATAACCTCCCAGGCAGCTCCTGGTGGGCTGATGCTTTAAGGGTGATGTTGGAATCGCTCATCTAGAGTATATGCAGCAGACTTGTCAGCGGTAGGTAGTGAGGAGCTCCCAGCCCCAGGTGCTTTTGGCAAAAGGTTAAGAAAAAAATGTTGTGACAGTAACAGAGCATGTGTCAGAAACTACATTGCTCTTCTGTAAATGAAAGTGAGTGCTGCTGAAAATAGATGGTGCTCTCTGGTATCAGTGCAACGTAGTTTTCATGCACATTTAATCTGGCCATCTTTCATTAAAACCTAGTGCTGAACTGGGTTTGCGGAATACATCTGTTCGGGCTGTGAGCTGCTTGGAAATGAGGAAACCTTTGATGGGACAGGAAATCATGTGCAGTGATGGCTGGTTAGAGCATCTGGGAGAGGCAGCGGACTAAATTATGTGCTAAGGTACAACAGTGTGGTCCCACTGGAGTCACGGTTTTAACGTATTTGCTACAATTTTCCTTTCTGTTATAATTTTTCGTTTGTTTAACTGTATAGATATTACAAACGTAAATGGGCTTGGGAACAAAACCTGAACAATATCGTAGAATAGTTATTATCAATCCAGAAATGCCATCGTGGAATTTGAAAGGACTGAGAATCCCATGTGAGGAGATCCCAGGCTTCATAAATGTAGGGAATGGCTTTTCAATCCTTCACATTTATGTATCCCTTCTACTGACTTTGTTAAATCCAGGAAAGTAGCAAAAATGTCTGTTCCTTAAATAAAACCTGTAAGTAGTGTGTGAAGATTCCAAGCTGTTTATGAGAAAAAATGACATTATGTGAGCCTTATTTTTGGTTACATTAACGTCCCTCTATACTTTCTAGCAATTTACATGGACTTTCCCAGGGTACAAATTACAGTGGAAAAGCATAAACGAAAATCAGACTCCATGACGTTAAGCAAACTACACTTGATAGCTGTGTTAACTGATATGGTTTTGTTATGCTTGAACGCCTCCGTTCTCTTTTCTTTTTATTCTGAAGAACACACTGAAGAGGGCACAGGTAGAGAGCATTTTATGCAACCTAGGTGGGATTTTCTTGCTTGCCTCTCCTCCAAAGGCATTTCTCTTCCTTGAGAAAATAACTACTACTTCACATACATTTTAATTTCATGGATATTCAGAAGCAGCACTTACATTACAAACTGTAATCTAAGGAACGAAAGCTGCTGCTCTGCCCTGTCGCTCATGTGGTTCCAGAAAATCAAGAGAAGTGGCAATAATATTAAAAAATCAATGTTCATTAAAACAAAATAGCTGTACATTGGCTGATGTAACTTCAAGCTTTGGAAACCTGAAAGCTGATAAAACCCAGTGTTTGTAAGTTTAATCTCTTTCTGGAAACTTGATGTCAGGTGTTTGCAATGAACAAAATAATGTATTTTTAAGTAAATATTCTATTATAATGTACCAAAAGAGAAATAAATGAGGTAACTAGGATTAAAACAACTGGAAGCATATTTTCAGTGCTAAACTTACGCTTGTAAAAAGTAAAGTTTTTAAAAGCTTTTAAAGCATAAGCTTTATAAAAGCATGTATATAGCATGATATGTACTGTCTCAGATGCCATTTTCATTTTTTGATGCTTTTTCTATTAGATTAATAAAGCTATGTAATTTGGGAGGTATAAGAGAACATACAGCTTCATTTCAGAACAGAATAATCCATGTAGTCAATGCAGTGGTTTATCTCTAAAACCTCTGGAAAGTGAGTTGCCAGATAATAAGTAGTAGAGACTGTGGCATTTTAAGATGCTGCTACCCTTTATCCATTTTATTTTGTTTGATTGTGTCAGGCGTTTCCATGTTAAATCAGTAATCTTGGCTCAAAGCACCTTTACTGGTGGTTTAAGTTAAGGCAAGTCTAAACTAACCCCTAGGCACGTCTGGGCTGAGTCCAGACTGCCATCGCCTTAGTTTTGTTGCATGATTCTTTTGCAGCCAGGAACTGGGCTGGTTCAAGCAGCTAACCTTGGTGAAAAAGTTGCATATCTAGGAGGGTGAAGCAGCTGGAGGAACTGGATTGGACTTGTTATAACCCAGGGGAAAAAAGTTATTTTTCATTTGTAACTGTTCTGTAAACAACTGTCTGACTGCATTGAAAATGAGAATTAATTAAATTTTTTTTGGCCGGCCAAAATGTGGTAACAGTGATCCCTGGTAGAGAGGCAGAAGCGTGGATCTCATTGGGATTAACTTCCTAAGATGAACTCCAGTCTTGGCCTCAGATCTATTCTTGCAAAATACATTATTTTCACAGAAGTACATTGAAAATATTTGGTCACTAACAAGCAATCTTAGAATTACAATGTAGGAACAAAGATTTCTAAATCTTTTTCTTATTTTTTAAATTGTAGTTGAGTACATACACATTCCCCCTCCAATTTTTCAAACGCATGGATATGTAAACCTTCCTCTATGGCATTTCTATAGTTAAGAGTTCTTCAGAGTTATTAAATTAAGTTGTGAATGTCCGTATCTGTAAGCAGCTTTTCTTTTATACCCATGCAGTGTTACCTAAGTCCTTAATACTTGAAACAGCCCTATGCGCATGATTCCACAGTACTGTATGCCATTGGCATACATGGAATTTGCTAAATGAGAATTATTAGTATTAAAATGGCATTTTCCTAGAACGATTGCTGTGTGTAATTTACTTAAATTCAGAGAAATCTGAGGCTAACCATACTAGGCATGCTGTTACCCTTCTGGTGCCTCGTGAAAAAGTCCCATAGGGTTCCATCCAAGACACTCCTGGTAAAGTCATCCAGAAACATGGATCTGTAATCATGAGAAGTAGTTTAATCCAAGTTCATAAATGTCAGATCTTCCAAATTAATGTGCATGCTGTGGGTTCCACACATTCCCATATGCTTCACTTGTGTGTGCCAGTACCAGAAGGGAATCCATCCTGCATGTTCCTATACATAATGGGTGCCCTTTCCTGCAACATGCACACACAGACATGTGGCATAGAGGTACGTAATGATATTTTGCATGTTTAAATCAGCTTCATGCATTTTAAAAAACATGCTCAGAGCAGAGGCAGTATTTTTTAAAAAAAATTATAAGATAGTTCCTGTCCATAAATTGTGATTTTGCCCTTAAAAAGAAAAGACATACTGTAAAATCTTATGTGCAAAGTATTACTGCTGCTTGGCTGTGTCATCCAGCCGGTCTCCAGCATACCTCTCCATGTTAACCAGAGGGGAGTTCTGCTTATGAACTGGCACAGTGAAGCTCATAAATTTAAATATATGACTAAAGGCTCTGAAATTTACAACCAGATGGACTATAGTTGGACTCCTAAATCCATAATCCTTCACCTAAATAAGTGTGTGTTCTGGTTTAAAAAAGCGGTTTTGTTCAGTGGGGATTGTTCAGGAGGGGAAGTACTCCAAAAAGGTGTGTATTTATGTATGAAACTATGGTATTTGTATGTAGAAAAATAATGTTGTATTGAATTTTTTGTTGTGGGTTTTGTTGGAGGTTTCAGTGGGGAAAAAAAAAAAAGTGGCAAAACTTCTGAGGAACAAAATCTAGTATTTGGTTGTTGAAATCCAGTTACCTTAGAAATGAAATGCTTTTGTTTGTCCAAAAAAGTTTTTAACCACTGGTTTAGAGAATAAAATGGTTTATTTAAATGTTCAAGAATAAGTTTACGGAACGAAATTGGTACTTCAGTGTGCCTCAGGATCCTGTATAGCTCAGCAGACAATACTGCTAACTGAAATAGTTACCCTTCAATCTTCTGCTAATAACAGCCACAGTGATTTAAGCCACTGTATTTATACAAAATAATTACAATGTACATCTTCACAGAGAACCGTTGCATAGTTTCAGTATCAATTTGACAAATGTAATCAGTAAGAATGAAGCTTATCACTGAAACAGCAATAGAATTTTTTGGGTGTTGCTAAACAGCATTGTAATTATAGGGTTGGGATATAAATTGCTCTTGTGTGTGAGAGGAGGTAATGGCTCATGAAAATGCATTAACCTTTCACACCAGGGCATGAGACGATGTGTACTTGCCTCACTCCTGTAGGGTACCAACTTCTTTCTGCAAAGATTCACCTCAATTTCCATAGAAGGGGAAAAGATTGTAAAATCAATAAAATCATTATGGTTGTAGCTAATCTATTTTAAAGAAATACTTGTAAGCAATGTGCATTATTAACACAATGAGATAGGTCTGTGCTTACAGGCTTTGCTGCCAGTCAGCTTCCAGACACAAATATAACCACACAAACCCTCTGGTCTGCAAAGTGTCTGACAAGTGTTTACATTTTAACATTCATTAGAAGACTCGGTCAAGCAATTAATGCTTGATTAATTGATTATCCCATGGTGACAGTTCATTTTTTGAAATAGCTGCCAACCTGAGCAGGACAGTCAGACCAATGACAGAGACATTGATGGACAAACACTGGACTTACTGAATAGCTGCTAGAGTGACAGACCAGCACCTACGGAGTTTAATCAATGCCTCAAAGACATGGCAACACTATAAATGCTGTTTATTTCTTTTCTGTGCATTTATGAATTGTTAATGCAGTCAATACATATTAGCTTCATTTGCTGTTTGGTTAAAATGCAATTTGAATTTTCCAATTTAGGAGTTGCCTTAATATCAGGTTCTGTATAGTGGAATTTATGAGTCCTTACAGATTTATAAGGTTTTATTGATGGCTAGAAAGCCAAGTGTAATTTCTTATTTTGTTTATTCCAGCATTACAGAATTAGTAAGAGATGACATTGCAGGGCTTATTGAATAAATTCATTTCCTTGGCAGCATGTGGATTTTGAATTTTCTTGAGTTAAGCCAAAAAAAAAAGTGGATGCATCAGCAGAAGCTAGTAAATAGCAACTGCACTGCAAGAGGATTTCAAGCTAGAGCAATGCAAGGGAGAAGCTCTAAACCAGAGCAAATTATCCACAGACAGTAAATGTGCTGGAACAGATCATCCCTTGCCTAATGGTACTGAAGTCCATTGAATTACCCAAGAGACAAGTTTGGCTCAATATTAATTTGTAGCAGATGTTTGACTAACTAATTATTTGAAAAAGCTTGAGTGTATTGCGATATAATAACCTAATATTGCAGCATTCCAGAGCCTGTTTTTATCTTATCCTTGCAGTAGAAACAATAATGCAAAAGTCATGGTGTAAGTTTTCTTGAACGGTCACTTGGTTTTGTGAGTATAAAGCAACAAGAATCCCAAATCATTAAACGATTGCAGCTTACAAGCAAAGTCAGGAACTGACTGATCTGTGTCGTAGCCCATGGGCAGACATTATTTTGAGCCTTGATGAGACAAATATTCAGAGAACTGCTCTTCTTGCATCACCTGCCTCCATTGCTCTCCCTGCTCAGTATCCTCTTTCCTTGCACATTATATATGTAGGGTGCCAGGGCAGGACCATGCTGATGCAGCAGAGATGGTTCTTTGTTCCTTCTGGATCCCTTGTTACTGGGAAGCTGCCCAGGGAAGCTGCTGTAGCTCACATCTTTCTTGACAGCCCTGCCTAAAGACTTGAGCTTGTTCTCCTAAAGTCAGTAAGAGTCGCCACTGAATTCAATTGTAATTTCCACTACCGTTGCTGTTGTCGTGTGAATTCCAAGATTGCTTGGACTGATCCCAGATGGTGATTTCAGAGACCCACTGTAGGGAAGAGTCTTCTCTACACACCTTACTTTTTGCACCACCATGTCACTCATTTCTGTTCTGTTTGCACCCATCGGTTTCTGGTCTGTGTCCTCCCTGAAGTTCTAACCATGCAACCATCATGAGCTGCTCTGGGCATGACCGTGATGCCACAAACAAATGCAAATGAAGAACAAGGAGGGGCATCATGCTGTATGTCTTCTGAATCATGAGTTTGTTTGGGTGTCACAGAAAGAGATTTTTATGAAGAGAAAGTAAAAAGATTGGGCTGCTTTGCCAAAGTAAAAGGAGCTTTGTAAGAAATACAAGTGGTCCTGGGTTAGGGAATAACCTGTCTTTTACTAATGAGAATATTGAAGAAACTACACCTGATAGCAATTTATTCCATAGCAGACTACCTTGAGTTTTCCTCTACGTCATATTACACTGTCCATTGCTAAAGACAAGGTATTTCCATGGTTAGATGGGCTGCTGATCTGAGTTCAGTTCCTATTCTCCTCTTAAGAGAGGCTGCTGTCATTTCAGTGACAATTAGCAGGCAAGTCCTATTACAGGAATAAGATCACCTAATCCTCAACTCTGGTACATGCTATTCACTATGATAGCTGTTTAATTAAAAGGCTTCTGCAGGCTAGAATATTTTGTGCAAAAAAATCCAGAAAATACAGAAATTGTGTTGTAAGATCTCACTTAAAAGTGACAGGTTAGACACCTGCTACTTCAAAATTATTACTCCAACCCTTTTAATTGGTATAACTACTTTTCTGTGCTTCTCAGAGTGACTTTTTACAACTTGTGGTAATGTAGGAAAGGTGGCAAGGTCTGAAGTGTCACTAGCAATTTTCCTCTCTGCTGCATTTTTAACTTGTTTACAAAGGTGGAAAGCAAGAAAAAGACACTTGGAGAGAGCCCACCAGATACATTATCCACTCGGTGGTTTGATCCTTTTAAACTTGTTCATTAGGTGTAGCAAAGAGAGAGAAACATTGCAGGAGCAATTGCAAGAGACCCTGGTTGCACTCTGAAGTGCATTCAGCCATTAAACAGTCCGCCACCGTGCTCCAAGCTCGGTGCACGCTGAAGAGTGTGGAAGTCACTTGGCAATGAAGAAGTCCTGGTTTTATTTAACGCTAGGTACTGTTTTTTGTCTTATTTTTTGGTTTTTCTAATTGTCTATTTTTCTAATAGGAAAAGGCCTAACTTCAAGAAATATGAAATCTAACCAAAGTAAGATAAGGGCAACCTGTACTTTCAGTTTAGTTGGAGCACAGAACAATTTCCATGAAGGATGATGATCTATATTAGAAGAATCCCTTCCACTCTTGCATCAGCTGTCTTTGGCCACATGTAGTTTGTAAAATAAATCTTGTTCTTGGCTCCCCTGTATATTTAATTAGCTGCTCTTTATATGGCTTTCTACTCTTCAGTGTTTGAAGTTTTCAAAGTATTTAGCACTAACACAAATCTGCTACCTGTAGAGTTACCGGTTGAAGTTTAATGGTGGGAGATTGAGATCACTTTTGTTGTTGTTGCTTTGGAAAATGGCACCTAACAGTCTACATATAAACCCTGACCATGCAAGCAGAATTTGGCTTTAAAGGCTGCACCATAATGTTGAGTTAGTGTAATGTTACTAAGAATTCTCAATATCAATGCATTTTAAAAATTGTTCATTATAATTTCTATTGCACAGAGCTAGAATAACTGCTGTGAACCTCCCATGATATACATGCTATTTCTGGTCTTTTATTGTACTTAATATTTCACTGGATTAACTTAATTATGAGTTGGGGTTCAGATTCCTAAAGGTGTGCTCTCTTGGACTGATGCTCTTTCCAGTTACCATAATTAAATCTCAGTTACAACAATGAAACAAAACAATCAACAATCCTTAAAAAATGAGTGTTATCCTTTTTCACAAAAATCTATTTTTTTTGTAGCAGCCTACATTACTTATTTCTCTTATTCATCCCGAAGGC
Source organism: Falco naumanni (assembly GCF_017639655.2). Lineage (NCBI taxonomy): Eukaryota > Metazoa > Chordata > Aves > Falconiformes > Falconidae > Falco > Falco naumanni. The sequence continues at coordinate 11,359,539 of NC_054068.1, forward strand.
CCAGGATACACTTTCTCAGCAGCTCTTTCAATTACAAGTATCAGTATTATTATTCTTTGTCATGCTTTGTATTTTGTTATCCCAAGACTCTAAATCTGTTCCTTTTCTCTTCCGTGTTATCTTTAACATCTTCATAGCAAAAGCGCTGCGAAAGCTATTGGAGAAAGATCAGTCTGTCTGACAACATCATTCTTTGCAGCATGGTAGATTTTGAATAGAGGCTACCAGCTCTGTTATATGGAGTAGCATTCTCTTTAACAAAGGAGGATAAGCATCAGAAGCATCTGGGGAAAACCTCTGATTCAAAGTGCTGCACTGTGAATACAAATTGTAACGTCTACTAAGAAAAAAGCATAGTCTCATCTTTAGTAAGCTGAGTTCAAGTCTATTGAAGTACAGGTGCTGAAGAAACTGATAAATACTTGGGGCAAAATCCAGAGCAAGTCAATGGAAAAGTTCCTAGTGACTTCAGTGGTCTTTGAATCAGGTTTTCTAAAGCTATTTTCAAAGCATTAAGTACGTGAGTCTTCACCTGCGTTAGAAGCTAACACAACCATTGAGCAAATTAGCTGTTTATGTGTGTGAGTGGATAAAGCAATCCTAGAAAGATCCGTGAGCCCAATGTGCCAAAAGGTTGAAAGCAGAGGTGTCATTGGAACCCGCTGAGACTGACCACTGATGCTTTTGGGTGTTGAAGTGGGAAGGCTCTAACTTGCCTGTAGGATGGCTATATACTGCCCCTGTCCAGTCACGCTCACTTCCAGAAGGGCTTGCACATGGTGTCTGGGCAGAGGGACAGTGGCTGAGCCGAACTGCAGCTTAAAGGATGAGGTTGCCATCAGCTGTAGCAGAGGCTTTGTGCATTACTTCTGCATCCTTCTTGGGGGAAGCTGAATTTTAAACCAAAGATGATTCTAAAGCTTTGGATATTTCCCCAGATATATATTTCCCTTTCTGTTGTTTCAGATAAATAAATAAATGTTAATTAGAAGAAGATATCTGAAAGATGTATGTTTGCAAGGAGGGTTAAATGTGGTAGCCATGAACAGCTGGGCTATATCTAATGTGCTGCTTCTCTGTGTCTGGCCCCTGTAGAATTGTACACAGCACTACCCACTCCTGGTGTGAGGGATAAGCAGGATGGGTAACCACAGTGGTGGAAGAGAAGAGCTACATGAAGAGTCATCCTTAAAAGTTCCCCAAATAAAGACAAAACAAATGTGTGGTTTCCAAAGACATGCTGCTGGATGTTTTTCCCCCTTCTAGCTGAGTGAGGCTGCAAAAAGGGCCATAAAGTGCAGGTGCATTTGCTACTGACCCTGCTTCTGCGCTGGCCCAGTGAGCTAAGGCAACTTTTCAGCTGTGTAGTTATTTCTGTCTGGTGTGTAGCACTCCTGATATTACACACCCAGGAAGGACTGTGTTTTACTTCAATCTCCTTTTGGAGAGATTATTTCGGATTCGTAGTTCAAACCAAATGCATAGCTTTAGGTGCATTACTGATAATTATGCCCTTAAAACAGTAGTTTCAACCTTTTGTTAAGTCTGTGAGCCTCTAAAATTATTCTGTGGACATATGAACCTCCTTATATTGAGGTCTGCTAAGTGTAAGCTTCCTTTTTTTACTTATACCTTTTTGTGGACCTTTTAGTTAGCTTAAAAGCAATCCATGGACTTCCAGGGGTTCACAGACCTCACTGACTTATTGACAGCTACTGCACTGAAGTGATTGTGGAGAGGCAGAAATAGGGATGCCAGAGCTGTGCTCACAGATCAGCTCCACAGTGTTTCCAAGTGTCCAGCATCTGGGCTGTTTTTGCAAAAGTAGAGTTGACGAATGTGTCTGTGAGGGAGATGTACAAGACTGTTTATGCATTGCCTCTAGAATAAAATTTTGCTGGGGAGAAATCCCTGCGTTGCACCTTCAGACTGTAGGTATACAATATTACTAGCTAGAAGCTGTTGAATTTTAAGTGTAAGGTTTGATTCCTGTGGTTTGTACCCACTGTATGGTAACGTTTTGTTATGGGAAACAGTATCTATGTAACATATATGGTGTATCATTTTATTTGCCACGTCCGGCAGAAAAGCGGCTAGAAAAGCAGCTGTCATGATTTTTAATTTTACTGCCTTCAAATAAGCTTTCCAAATGCTAATTTTCTTGTAATGCATTCTTCAGTGATTTTAAATAGGCCAACATAAACAGCATGTAATTTGCAGGTTTGCTTTCTTTTTTGAAGCACCTGAGCTAGACTCTTTTCGTAGTAAAATTGGTATTTAATTTACCACCCATATTATTTTAATCACAGTAACAACTTTCAGTTTGCATACTGTGTAATATTGCTTTCACATTTTTCAAAACCAGTTTATATCTGGTGAACTTCTGAAAAATTTTGCTTTAGTTTCTGAGGGTTATGTAATTGTCTTGTTAACATGGATCATTTGATTTTATAGCAGATTAAACTGCAGTCTTGATGGTTCATTTTTGCAATATGCTGGGTTGTCAGAAAGGTACAGAGAATTTGAATGGCTATATATCTTATCAAATGCAAGTTTCATTAGCATGTCATGTTAATACTCTCTTCAGTTCAAGAAATTTGTGTGGCACTTCAAAAACTATCAGCTTCTCTATAAAGCTTTGGATAAACATTTTGGAGTTGTTTGTTGGAGTTCATTAGTTTTCCTATATGCAGGTATGCAGTGATTTGCTTTTGGCTTTTGAAAATAGACACCAATGGGAAGGTGGTTCCTCAAGGAGGGTGCTGCGGTGGTTGGGAGGTTATCCTACAACACAGTTTGTTGTTGGGCTTGGGTGGTTTTTTGGTATACATGTTTTATGAAAAAAAGACATTCTTTGGCAGTAATTATTCTGTAATTAGGACTAGAATGCTCGAGGGATTATATCTTTAACTTGATAAAATCCTCTGACTAAAACTAAGTCACATTTTTTACATCTCACACTTCATATCAGGTAGATCCTCAAAAGACACATTCATTTCTTTTGAACGAAAGCAGAGCTGAGAGCTCAACACAGCAGGAGAGCAAGTTCTATTTAATGCCCAGTCTAGAGGAGGGCGATGGTTTACTTTATAAATATTATGTTGCCTTTGAAATGCTGCTTAAGCAGACAATGTCAACATTTTGAATTGGTAGCTAAACTAAAAAAAAAAAATAGGGAAAAGAATAAACTGAGATTTTTAATTTTTTTTCTGCTGCGATGTTGCTTACCTTTCAGTGTGGGTCATTTTGTTTAATCCAGAAATTTTCATTCTGGTTTGGGATGTGTTTTAACCTTTACTCTTTTTTTCTTTTTCTTTTTTTTTCCCAAGAAATTAAATTTTGTAAAATTTACATTTCAGATATATTCATTTAGAAAGATAATTTTTGGTTGAAATCACACTTTCCAAGTTACCGATTTGAAGAATAGAGAGCATTCGCTGGATGTCTGGTAGAAACCGTGGGAAAGCTTCCCCTGGACTATGAAGAGCATTATCAGATGGCACTGGCCCAGGGTATTGACTGAATATAAGTAGTAGTACCTGTAGATAAGCTTGAATGGTATTTGTTTTAAACTCTGATTTATCTGGGTCGGCCAGTGACACAAGCTATTTGGCGTTTGCAGACACCAATCATGATACAGCCTCGCTGGGTAACATGCTAATGGCAAAATGTTTCATTAGCTTTTGTGCATTCATTTAAAAAAAAAAACAAAAACAACAACAAACTGCAGGGTATTAAGTCCAGGAAATGCAAAGAGTAAAACTAGAGAAGCGCTTTTTCCCCATAGTAGGAATAACCTACAAGATAGATTTGATTTGAAGAAACATCTTGTGTTACCTTCGCCTCCTCTGAGAATCCTTCTGCTATCGGCTGGTCTCATCAAGTTATGTTTGACACTGACGCCACGGTGGCCCACTGTGAGGGTGGAGACACTGCCAGTCTGCTTTTATTGCTACTTTTACACTGAGGGATAAAACCCCTATCATCTTTAGGACCTGATCTTGCCCAGAGAAGTGTGCAATTATTAGACCTGTTGCAGAGAAAAGGAACCAGCTAAATCAATCGGCTTTCTTCAGTGAACTTATTAGGTAGCACCTAGGCCTGCTGGTAAAGGAGAGGGGACATTTCAGCTCCATAAATTAAAATAGCATGGAGAGATAACAAAGCTTGAAAATGTAGTCTGGAACTGTTTCCATACATTTTGCACACATTGCCTGTCTGACCTGGTCACTCTCTCTCAGTGGCTCGGAGCCACAGTGTGTGCTGCCCGGGGCAAAACGTCCTGGCAGTGGGAACGCTGTGCCGAATACCACTTTTTCTTTTCCTTGTGACAGGAACATTATCAGAGAAATGTCTCGTGGATTGTCCCGTTCTGAGTCTAAAAAACCTGCGTGGCCACCCACACCTGGGTTCCTGTTTCCCCATTTTACAGTGCCCTGCAGCTGAGCCCTAGCTGTGGAGGAGATGGACACAGCAACCCAAACGCAGCTATGCATTCAGGAAATCTTTGATTCCTGCCCAAGAACATTTCAGCTTGCTAGATAAAAGAAACAAGGGACAGATTCATGCAACTAAGCTAAGAAAAGGCAGTAGTTACACGCAGCAGACCTAATGAGTGCTGTGTTTCAGGAGCAAAGTCAAAGCCAGGAAACAGAGCTGCCTTTTCCCAAGGTAAGCCTCTAACTCTGGGCACCTTCTCCGCTGAGGCAGGAGATGGTAAATATTTTGCCACTGTCAAGACCAGTGTTGCTGTGCTTGCTTCTGATTCCTGTAAATGACTACAAGAAGGTAGTTTGTCTTGCTAATTAGAGCTGCTCTTGTAGCAAATAGGCTTCTTTTTGAATATTAACAATTTGCCCTTCACTTGAATGTTTTTACAGCATCAGTGGTTGGTTGCTAAAAGGACAGTAACTCAGAAACGTGTAATTGATGAATATTAAAATATACAGAATTCTTGAAATGCTGTCTCGGCAGCATTTCTGAAACATCTTTCATTATAATCAAATGACTATCTGTTTGTGGTGGCATGGAGGGCTCTGATCAAAGTGGCTAAATGCTGTAAAAATGCCGATTAATACACACACCCTTCTGAACTCAATAGGAGCCAGTGTTTGACTCACTCCCTAATTTGAGTAATTTGAAATCTAATTATCATTAAATGGCAACAAAACCATATAAAGATCGAGGGACAGAAAGATGCCTTTGCTACTCAGGGTAGGGACAGGGCTGGAAGCAGCACGCTTGGATGAGGGAGGTGAAGAAGGATGGCAGTGTGCTGTCTGCTGTGTCCCTGAGAGGCAGTCTGCAGGCGGCTCAGTCCTGCTCCCCAGGCTGTGGCATGCAAGACCTTTAAAAGTGGGAGATTTTTTTTCCCCCTTCTCAACAATATAAGTAAATAACCAAACAGAACAGCGAGGCTGATGCTGCAGAAGTTTCTCCCCAAAGCCCCGAAGCAGAGGGGGCAGGAGGTGCCAAGATGACAGCTGTGCGCAGTGGGAGTACCGTTGCTATCTGCTCAAAATCATTCAGGGCAAAAAGGAAAATTTTTGCACTTGGAAGGGGCTGTGGTGATGGCACATGCAAGACTAATGTGAAGGGTAAATCAAGTACAATTCAGCCTTTGAAGTTGAAGGGGAAAAAAAGAGTAAAATGTACTCATCTGTGCTGCAGGTTTCCAATTTCTAATCTGTGATTTCATGGAGGAAAGAAAATGTGTCATTGGATTTCTTTTAGGAACTGTGTCCTTGGCTTATTAACAAGCTTTATGTCTTTATGTGTTGTCCAATTTCGGGGGGTGGGGAAGAGCTGCATTTGTGTGTGGGTGGTATTATTTTAGGATATGTCTTAGTTAATTATTATCTACTGAAACATCACCTAGGAGATACTCTTTCTCTGTCATGCAGCTTGGTACTTCATGCAGTAAAAGGTAACTCTTCCGTAGTTCATTAAATTATGTTGTGGTGAACTTGTCTCCACTGAGTCTCAATTAAGAAGTGAAGCCAGTGCCTTTAGAGGAAAAGGCAGAGAACAATCAGAATATATTGAATATATAATTTGATCTCTGGTAACAAGCAAGAGGAAAAATATGGTGTGCAAAAGTGTAGACTTTAAGAACATGTTCCGTCTCAAAGATTTGTATATGGAAGTATAATATAATTACATCATTATTTATTAGGAGTATTTAGTGCTTTTGAAAATGTAAGGTGTTCTAAGTTCTTTAACTATTGTAAATTTACTGTAGTAAATACTGATCTTCCTTACTGCTTCCCTTTTATGGATGTCTTCATTTTAACACCCCTGGGAACTTCAGTCATACTGATTCTGAGCCCATTGTCTATTAACATGTTTTATAAAAGTGCAGTAAATTTTCTGTTACATTCTAATTTAATTAAAAATTTTAGTTTGAATATTTTTTAAAAAAAAATCCTTTTTAAAAATGTTTAAAGTATCTAGCACAAGTAGTCTCTGGATGTTTTTCTACAAAAGCCCTGCAAAGCTCTTCAAATGTGAAGAACAGAAAAGGACGTTATCTCAACTTTTATTTCTTAGACCTCCTTTTCTACCATTCTTCTTTGTGTGCTGCACACATATATATTTTTTTTTTTAAATTTCTGTTTCTCTCCCATTGACATGCTTTTCTTTCCTGTTATAATGGTTTAAGATTTGTTCATTTTGATTTTCTCCAGCAAAGTATAAATCATCCCAAGAAGCGTTCTGCAGGTAGCGGTGAAATATGCTACTGGAACAGGCAGTGACATGGCTGGTTTAACATGCAGCACTGAACACATCATCAATATATAGGTGTTAAACAATACCTGACTTTGTACATTCTTGAGTAACTTAATTCCCTTCAATAGCATGAGAATGAGCACCTCATGAATGCAGAATAATTGGAATTTTAATTAGGTAGTGACTTAAGGATGCCTCAGGTTTACAAGGTAATAACATCTCTTGAGCTAAATGAATGGAGGGGCAGGTTTCAATTTAACAGCTTATAAAAAAACAGTTGATTGGTTTCCAGTATTAATTTTGGCTGTTCACAGTGTTTGTGAACTTGGTGGCTGAGGTGCTGATGTTTGTTTTGGGCAAATGAATGGTATCCCAGCCTTGCTTAAGTTCTCTCTAAAGTCTTCAGGATGAGTTTTAAAGAATTATAGTGAACTACATCAAAGTCTCAATGACTTCAGAATTGCTTTGCTGTGGCATAAAATTCATGGTATCTACCTGCAGGTTTATACATTTACTTTTGTGACTATTTGAATACATGTCTTCTCATTTGTTTACAGTGGAGTAGTGAGAGGACTTTGTTTTCTTGTACGAGATAAGCATCATCATGTTTTTCCTAGCAGCTGCATGCACAATTAGAAGGACCCAATTAAAGCTGCATTCAGTTCACACAGAGAGGCAGTGATTGCTGTCTGTAATTTCTCCTGTGGTCTGACTTATGGGCATTAAGCTGTGCAGAAGTTTATTAACAAATAAACTCAAGTCAAACAAGTGAAAAAAAAAAATGCAACAGCTTGAGAAAAAGAGTCTCCCCTCCCACCCCTCTCAGGTAGCCACTGGGCAAATGACCAGGTTCCTCTGTTTAGGCTTGTGCTTTCTCTCCTCCTGGCCACAAGAGTAAGTATTTGTGTGTCTCCTCTGCTTCTGTGTCAGCCACTCTGCAGCAGATGCAGGCCAGCTGAAGACTCCTGTGAATTCAAGCCTAAAACAGTTCTAAAGCCAAATATACCTTTGTTTGTTGCAAGCATTAGCTGCGCTATCAGTACAGAAAGCTCAGCACTGCCAATCACTGTGCCAAATGGAAGGAGAAAGGTAAATGAATTAGAACAGGGAAGGAACAGGGCATTGGAGCACAGGCACCTTCTTGAAGGATGAGGAGTTTCATTCACAGCCAGCTCTTTTTCCCCTCCTGAGGCTGTTGAGTTCCAACTGCTTTGTAACGGGATTTGATGTCCCCTGATTTCCTCCCAGCCCGTGTGACTGTCCCTGTGTACGCCCATACGTACTCAGTGGCACAGCATGTTTCGCTTTCACCGTCCAGGGATAGCCGTAGACTGTTAAACACTGGTCTCTTGGCTAATGCACTACAAAGAGCAAAACATCAGACATCCAATCCCTGCAAAGAGTTTTATGAGAAAATGTGTGGTTTCCAACTAAAAAGCAGGAACAGAAGCCCCAGAAGATTCTATTTCTGTAGGTATGAACAGCCAGTGCATAGTGATTCTGAAAAAGAGGGAAAGAACAATTGCACTGATGTGCAGAAGTGGCAACAAAGGAAGGGCCTGGCTGGAGCATTTCCTCCCTTAATCACCACATAGGTCTCCTAAAGTGGCTGAAACCAAGAAGGGACAAAGATGGGACTTAATTTTACAAGATGCAGAATATTCTGACCCTCAGGCAGCAGAGCACATCAGGCATGGGAGCAGAGCTAACAGCTGAGCCACTTAGTTGGTATTGAAGTGCATTTCTGCACTGATGCAATGAGCTAGCATCTTGCAGGATAAGGCCTCTACAGAATAAGATTAAAATCAGTTAATCACCCGCATATGTCAAGTGGTGACACATCCCAAACCAGTCACTTACTTTCAAAAATATATAGATTATTCATTTGAAGAAAATGATAAAGATGTCCACAAGAAGTTGCTGTTGTGTAGGGCCTATACGAGATCAGTTATTTGGCTTTTTATGCTCTCTTGACTGGTTGCTAAAGCAGTAAACTGGCAGTTTCGATGCTGATACACAAAGCAAGCCGTAATAGAGAAGAAAGCCACTTTTAATTTCAAGCTCCAATAGAATCATGAAAGGAAAATTAATGTTTACTAAATGAAAAAGGATAATATTGCTGGAGAGAGGAAGTTTTGGTTAAGCTTTTAGGGGAAGGTTAATAACTTTGAGAAATGGAAACATGTATTATAAAACATGTTTAAAATGACATAAACTTTAGAAATTCCAGAAAGTATTTTAAACTTACCTAAGCTCCTCAATGTGGTATCAAGTTTTAAAAATCAAGCAAACTGGATGATAGCTGACATATGGAAGAAGGCTTTCTAGTACTGAGACTTTTCTGTGAAAATTTCAGTATAGCCTTATAATTAGAATAAATGTTTTGAGGTGAAATGAAAGCATGCTGATCAACTTTTGCACATTTCTGTAATGCTTCTGCAAATTTCCAGGGGAATCTGAGAAGCATCCAGGTTTGTTCCCTAGGAATATACTTTCATAAAGCTGCCACTCTGAGAGTCTTCTGACATATCACAGTGTGATTCAGTTTTGCCTCTGATATGTTGCCAAGCACCATAAACAAATGCAGCTCTGAGATGGCAGGTCACTTCTTATTTTCCCAGACACAACAAAGAAGTGTCAACCTCTGACAGTTTTTAAAAGTAGGCATTAAAAGAAATATCAAACCTTTTTTTTTTTTTTTTTTTTTTTTTAATCAGTCAGTATCTGAGAATGCTTACAGAAAAAGAGAGGATAGGGAAATCTGTGGAAGTGGAAGCTGCGCTGTGTGAGTGATTTAGAACTACATCACTGTGGTTTTGTGTGGATAAATAGATTTGGGGTTAGGCGACATGAACTTTTTACCATCAAATGAATGGACAGTGGCTCTGGTACAGTCATCTGGTGGGTGGGTGTGCGCACCACTGCAGTGGGATTATAACTGCTGCTAGTCACGCATTGGATTTTGTGATAATTTCACAGTTAATATGGTTTGGTCTTGGATTTTTGTTGTAGGATCTAGCAGTCCTTAGGTACCTTGAATCCCCTGCAGAGAACCCCTTTATAATAGGAAATGGAGACATTTAGCAGGTGAATTGCCTGATTTAACACAATACAGCACAGTCTGTGAGTAGGACAGGAACAAACCACAGCAGTTGTGGATCCCAGTTCTGCAGTCTAACACCAAAGTGCTCTGACTCCTGTGGAGCACTTGCTGATGGCTGACAGGAAATACTGGTCCTATAAATGCTGGCCTGCGATGCTATAGCTTGAGAGTTGTATTTGCTTTAATGGGCTTTAGGCTAAGAAACGATATAAAAAGGAAAAAAAATGGCCTGCTCTCAATACTATTTTGTAAATAAATGCTGCATTTTTCATGACTGGCAAGGATATGGCAAAGTCGTGAAAGCAGGGAAAAAGCGTCACATGAGACCATCTCTATATATTACTTGTGATAAAAAGATTATACATGATTGCTTTGAGTACTAGACTGCATTTCTTTTGAACAGGTTTGCACTGGCAGTGTGCTGTAGGGTTTCCTTTGTAACCATCTGTGCAGTGTTTGATCCCCCTATAGCAGTAGACTGATGAAGTCATTGCCAGTGCTTCTTTCCAATGTGAAAAACAACCAGGTTCACATTCATGGTCAGTCTAAACCACACCCATTTCAAGCAACAGAAAAGAGAATATCATACTCGTAAGACCACATTTCCCTTATAAGTGCCTTGCCTCAGCAGACAAGGGAATAGATCTTTTTCTTTTCATCCCATTAACTGCAGACCATTGGGAACTCGTCTGCACACAGGGAAGTTCTTTGCTGGGAGAAGTTCAGCTAAAGAAGACTCAGAGGATGTGACTGCAGAAGGTTCAGCCACTCCTGAGTTGGTTGGTGGAAGCTACCCCTACACACATAACAGTATGCCGATTCTGCTTGGAGAGTGTCAGCAAGCCCGCTTGCCTCTGCTACAGTCACCAGATCCTTTTTTCGTGATTTCTGCTGATGCTGTCAGTTGAGAAGCAGATTAAATGGCTTCCAGTTTATAAAGAGAAGTAAGTTGCAAATTGTAGGAAAATTACTTCTGAAATTATATAACAATGCTAGTTCATTTTCGGTCATATTTATAAGAAGTTTCTAGTGCGACAAACAAGTGGAACGTTGTGCACTAGGACAGTATTATGGAAATGTACAGCAAACACGGAGATGTGCATAGGACTGTAATTTGTGAGTAACAAGGTGTATGTGCTCTGAATAAGTAATTAAGAAAATTTCAGTACGGCTATAATATTGGTATTTGCTCTAAGGCTGCTGCAATATACAGTAAGATCTCTGCACTGTGGCTGCCTTGTGCCATCAGGTTTGCAATAGCATTGGCATGCCAGCCCTTCAGACTGCTGTGTCTCCTTCCTCCCTTTCCTCCCCATCACACCCTTAGCAAAGCAGAAAATAAAGAAGATGACAGTATTATGTTAGGAACTGGTAGATGAGGTAAGGACAGCAATAACTGCAGAATCTCAGTCAGATGAGTTTCAGCTTTGGTTATAGTCATTCTTGACTTTTGAATTCTGATACAGTCAGAGTGCTAAGACGGTTCTATTCCACTCCCTGTTTTTACCCATTTGGAGCTTTCACAACATGCATCCTTTGAGATGTATTTTCCACCTTTTCCCGGTTCCCAGAGGAGCGTGTGTCCATATATATTGATCTTAAAAGTTCTAACTGAAAACTCTTAATGATTTGTGAATTCAGTAACCATATGGCAAAACCCCAATAATTTTTCTTCATGGACTCATTCACCGTATAGAGAGGAATTTGCTACATGAATATAGATAGATGTAGAGGAATGTTAATAATTCCCTTAGTTTTTATGTGGCAAAATCTCCTATTAGAAAAGTAGATACCAATTTAGAATATCCTTTCTGTTCTGAATAAAGTCCATAGACCACATGGTCTTAAGTACAGCTATAGGCAGAGTGGTACAGCTGCAGATACTATGCCCCTGGTGCAGCTTGGACACAGTGGTCCTGGTATTCATGACCTCACCTGACCACCTGCTTGCTGTTCATGACCACAGCCCTGTCTGCAGCCCAGGGGCTGGCTGGTCTGCAGCTCAGAATTTTGTGTGGCATTTGAAATCCACCTGAGAGCTGTCAGGACATCACTTGCTGATGTTTGTCCATGTTGCTCTCTCTTGTACCACCCAGATGCAGCTCTCACAAATCCAAGTTCTCCATGCTGCCAGTGATCTCATAAATGGGATTGGCCTTGGCCAGGGCTGTAAGGGTGCTCGTTAGCCCTGTCACCTCTTCCACTGTAAAAAACCGAGCAAGAGGGCACGTGCCATTATGCTGAAGAAACCTCTTGCTAACCACTGGGCTGGACAGACCCCTTCCCAGCTGCTTTTGTGGTACCAGGACAAACACAGCGGTGGAGTGTCTGCACATTTAGTTACTGTAAAGTTTTTGCACGTTGAATATTCTATCACAGACAGGAGATTTATACATTAAAGACTCATTAGCAATAGGATGGACATATGTGTATTAAATTCTTTTTGTGCACCATGTGTAAATGTGCTTCACTTATCCAAAACAAATCCTTTACTGTGTCTGTTTAAGAATAATGGTGTGGTTACTGCAGAAGCCAAGTTTTGTATCATAGAATCACAGAATGGTTTGGGTTGGAAGGGACCTTAAAGACCATCTAGTTCCAGCCCCCCCACCACAGGCAGGGACACCTTCCACTGGAGCAGGTTGCTCAAAGCCCATCCAGCCTGGCCTTGGACACTGCCAGGGATGGGGCATCCACAGCTCCTCCGGGCAGCCTCTTCCAGTGTCTCACCACCCTCACAGTGAAGAATTTCTTCCTAATATCTAATCCAAATTACACTCTTTCAGTTCAGAGCCATTCCCCCTTGTCCTAGCACCACGTGCTCTCATAAAGTGCCCCTCTCCTGCTTTCTTGTCAGCCCCTTTGGGTGCTGGAAGCTGCTCTAAGGTCCCCCCGGAGCCTTCTCTTCCCCAGGCTGAACAACCCCAACTCTCTCAGCCTGTCTGCACAGGAGAGCTGCTCCAGCCCTCCGGTCATCTTTGTGGCCTCCTCTGGACTCGCTCCAACAGGCCCGTGTCCTTCTGATGTCGGGGGCCCCAGAGCTGAACCCAGCACTGCAGGTGGGGTCTCATGAGAGCAGAGCAGAGGGGGACAATCAATCCCCTCCCTCGACCTGCTGACCACGCTTCTCTTGCTGCAGCCCAGGGTGCTGTTGGCTTTCTGGGCTGCAAATGTACGTTGCTGGGCCATGCTGAGCCTCTCCCCAGCCAGCACCCCCAAGCCTGTCTCCTCAGGGCTGCTTTCAGCCCATTCTCTGCCCAGCCTGTGTTGATGCTTGGAACTGCCCCAACCCATGTGCAGGGTTGTGTATGCATACCTATAATTATATATATAAGGTATTTCTAATTATACAGGGAGAATGACTAGAAGAGCATTGTGTTTCTGTATGGCTTATAACTATCATTCATACCACTTCTCAACCCACACCCCTGCTTTATCCTGCATTCTCCATAGTAATAGCACTCTTCATAGGTGCTGAGAAAACGACTGTCGTAAGTGAAGTTATTGTCTCTTTAATGACCACAGGAATATCTACTGTATTGTATATATTGGCTTGGGAAATCTGTTTTGCCCACCCTAAATGGCTGTCTGTCTTAAATATATCTGCTCAGTGTGATGTGCGTTATATAAATAAAACTACACAGACAGCGTGTTTGTCAATCAGCAAAAAAGGCTCTACACCTGCTATACCGGGCACATATACTTTGTAAGCATTGGTTTCCAACAGATAAATGTAATCAAGGTTTATATGCTCACAGAAGCCAACAGGATGGGATTTTTTCACTTGAAAGATCAGAAGAAAATTGTAACTAATGTTGTGGAAAATTACTTTGATATTGCTTTCTCAGTACAGCATCACAATTAGGTAGCAATGTGAAGCACAGGGAAAGAATAAATGAATAGTAACAAATCAACACAAACAGCTACTGTCAGGAGTACTTTGCTCAGTGAAAGTAATGTAAGCATTACTTAAAGTTTTATGGCTGTGGATTTTATACTGGTTTAAGTAGTACATCAAGGTCTCACCATCATGCTTGCTAGGACTAAAACAATCAAGAACAATTTCCGGAACAGACAGATAAAACTAAAGTACCAAAGTAGTTTTATTAATCTTGTTTCATAAGTTGTACTATCTTAAATTAAAGATGACTGGACATACTAACAATGAAAAATGGCCTTTTGGACAATGCAAAATTCTCCTACGCTGCTTTTCAGTGGAAAATAAACATTACCGACTTTTCTCCAGCCTTTCCGATGAGATTCTAGCATCTGGCAAATATGTTTTACTACATAGTAACTACACGAGAAATACAAAAGCAAAGGCTAATCCAATAAAACCTTGACATGCAGAGTCTGTTGTCCTAAGTAGCTTAATGATACATGTATTTGTTCAATTCTATTGAGGGGGCAATCAGACAAGCAAATTACAGCAATTTCTGCTCTCCATTAGAAACAGGATTTTTTAAGGAGGAACACTGGACAGACGAAGGGAAGGATCCTTCTCAGCATGCCAGAAATGTCCCTTGTGATTGACAGATTTTCACAGGAGACTGTCTAGAGATGAGACATGCCTACCTCTCTTTTTAATGAAACAAATGGATATTTTTTCCTGTGTCCTTTAAGCTGCCTAATATGTTTTAGTGATAACCGGTATCATTTTCGGAAGCAGTGGATGTGAGGAGTTTCTGAGTCCACTGAGAGTTGAAAGCACTTAACGCACATGAAAAATCAGCCAAACAGAAATAAGAGTAATTGTATTGAGCACCTTTTACTCCAGTGTACAGTCTGGTTCCTATTAACATAAATAGTAATTGAATGTGAGAATCGAGCAATTGATTACACAGCTTTGGCAGTAACAGTGTTGTGCGTGTTTGAGCTATGCAGAACCCTACCCACAGCAATCGACTGTGTTATGGAGTGAGTTTTTCTGCTGGGGGTAGGAGCTCAGTTCAAACTCACTCACTTTCACTTAAATGTGCTTGGGCATCCCCTTCTACAGTTGCATCCATCTCAAAAATCACTTCACAGTGCACTACAATCAGCAGCTGGTGTTCAAAAGGTTTGTGGCAGAGAGAACAGAGGTACAACTGATCAAGAAGAGGGACCAATAATGAAAAAAATGGAGAAGAAATGGCACTTTTTTTTGAGACACCACTAGAAATTCCTTCTCTTTCAGGAGCAAAGAATTAACTTTTCAATGTAAAGGTACACATTCGTAGATGTATTAGAGTACTGCCTGCATTTGCTGTCCATATGTCTTTCCTCTCATGCCCAATCTACTGGCCAATTTCAGTTGAATGTGACCAGTACTGCCAGTTTTAATCTGTAAGCTCTTTTGCATCCAAGTATACAAAAATAAATTGCAAAAGCACTGAATAGACTGGTTAATTCTCTGCTTTGCACAACACTGATGATTCATTATTTCTCTAGTTTCAGCTGAGTGGCTGTTTTCAAAATTGGTGTGCAGTTGGACTAAATAATAAAATACAGATTGTTTAGTGACATGGAAATAAGCACTTAATAAACCTGGACACAGAAATTAGCACTTAATGTAATTATTTAAGAGGTCTTTGTGTTAGGGTTCAGCTCCTTTAAAAATGTTAGTAATACTTGAAAGTATACACAATTGTGTTCATTGTACAGTGAAGATGTCAATCAAATAGACTTTTTATGAAGCATGTATTTAGTCAAAGGAGAATTTCAGTGCCTGTAAGAGCAAACATAGTGACCAAACCTCGGCACACAAGGGCATTATTACGAGCTGGAGTGACTGCACTGGCATTTGTCCAGGCTGTAAACCAGCCTTCATTACAGCCTTAGTCAAAGAAAAAGTGACTGTAAGTAAATCAAGAGATATCATGCTTTTTCATACTTCTTGTGTGCTCCCCCTTTAAAAGGAAACCACTGTTACAGCCCGCAGTATTTAGTTGTCACATTGATGTGGTCTTTGTGGCTCTTCACAGTTTAAAGTTAGTAGCGCAGGAAGACAGCATGTGTGTGAAAGAAAGTTATGAAAAGTTTCATGGAAGTTAAGCATGTTAAAGGAATGCATCCCAAAGTATTTTATGTTTCTCGCATGACTCATTTATGCATCCCTTATTTTGCATCTCCATGACACGTTGAATACAATATATGGGCAAAGGTAGATTCAGAGGCATATACTTGCAGAAACTGAACTTTTGGGGAGAGTTCTTATTTTCATATTTATAGTGGTATAGCTGCTAGCAGAAGTTGGTCTCAACTTTAGCAGAGAATTAATTCCATGCACCTGGACCCTGTGCACCTTGGCAAAGATCCCTGCATAGTCAGTTAATGGGTTCTTGGAACTGTTTTTTAAGCAAGCTCCTCTTTCCTCTTTCTTTCTTTCTTTTTTCCTTTTTTCTTCCTTTTTTTTTTTTTTAAGAAATTGATAATTAATTTTAAAACAGCCTTCATTAAAAAAATCACATGCCTTTGTTGAGACAACCTCTTGAAGACGTAAAACATGTTAAGGGTATAAGTATAAAATGTTGAACATGAAAGAGCAAGCGAGTCAAATAGGAGTGCTAACCTGGTGTCTGCTGATGAACTATTTCTTCTGGATCCTGCAGGTGAATGAAGACAACGAGCCCAGCTGCTCCAAACAGCAAGATGAAGGAGAACATACATGTCAGCCTCATAATTATTGTTCTCAGATCAATCCGGTTCTGACCCAGGAAAAGAACTGCACACAATCTTCGGGATGCTCTTCACTCATAGTCTCACCCTCTCATCTGGAAGTCTGGCGTAATACATCTACGAAAGGTAAAAAACCAAACCTCTAAAACTTAACATACAGAGCATTTATTTTTTTCAATGCAGATTAGTAGGTTTAAGTCCTTGATTAGACCAAATAACTAATTTACAGTTAATTGCAGGCATGCAGTCAATTTCTGCCCCATCGCTTTGTCTTTAATTATATGTCACTGTGTTTAACATGTTGAAAAAGACAACATAGAATATTGTTTAAAAGCGCAGTTTGGGAAAAATGGTCATGCCACAGCTGCAATTTGCACAGAAACCCTTCTTAATATTTGCTTGCTTCAAGTGAAGCATGTGTCACTATTTTTCACCGGTTAAACAATATGAAAACCATAAAGTGAGATAATGCGGGGGAAATGATCTCAAGAGCTGCACCTTGCATGTCAAACATGGGGAGAAGAATGAACAACTGGCAGCTGCCTGCTTCACCCTTGATAAAAACAGTCGAACTAAAACCGTGCACCACTGGTCGTCATGCTGCCCACTGGAAAATTTCCGCAGGTGCATTGATTTCCAAGGCAAATCCTGGTCACACTGCTTGGACCTCCTGTTACTGGCTTGCAGAAAACATGAGGAAAGAGAACGTGGGCAGCAAGCCGGCTATCTCTGCAGGAATGAGGGGCACGGCTGCCTCTCCATCCCTGGGATCTCCCAGCGAGTTTCCGGGGTCGGTTCTGTGAATTCTCACCGCTCACTCTAACACTTGCCGTCATATGCAGTCCCAGTGGAAGGGCAGCAGCCCTAGTCCCAGTTGGGCACACTGTATGTCATTCTAAATCTCTTGCTGAGCACAGCCCTGAGGCAAATACTTCACTTTAAGCCCATGAATAGTCGCCCTGGAACCAATGTTGGGTTTATTTTCTGTTAAAATTGTGGCAAGTATTAACTGTGTATTTTTATTATTTTTTCACCTTAAACATTTCTCACTCATTTAAAAGTAAAACTAAAAGAAAACGTCACAAAGTTTTTCAGCGCTAGAAAAGCCAAATCCTTATGGGGCTTTGCACAAGTCCATCTGTGCCTGTTGTGTGCATGTATATGTAGTATGGATGGACTTTTTGCACATATATTTAATTATATTTTCTTTAAGGTTCAAATACTAACTCTAAAGCCCTAGGTGAGTCAGATTAAGGAAGGACTATTAGCCTTCAAAGCACCTGTGTTATAGTTTGAAACACTGCTGTTATAAGCAAACAATTAGGGAAAATGAACCACCCTCTCTCTGGTTCACTACAGAATTTGTTTGCACTACATGGTCAGTGGTTTGAAGAAATGGGTACTTTAACCAAATCCACCTGTGGTAAGGCTGGTACAACACCAAAATCACACCATTGTTTTGTAAAACTGTCCAGTCAGAGCTTTCTAAGAATTGCATTTGATTACCTAATGTAAGCATTTTCCTTTTTGTAACCTATTTACGCTCTCTGCATGCCCATGGGGAGGAGGATGCCTCTGCCCCAGTCTTACAGGACAGGTGTGAGGCAAGTGCCTTGCCCAAGATTGCACAGAAAAACTGTGATGCAGCAGAGCTGAAGGGTCTCCCAGCCCCTAGGCTGGCATCAGTGGCGCTGCCCTTCTCTGCTGGGAATGCCCTGGCAGCTGGCGGGATAGAGAGCTGGCAAGAAATGTGTAATCATAATTTGAGAGAAAGCAGCTTAAAAACATCCGCTCCCAAATAACAAAGGTTTTATATTTGCTTAACGTTGAGTTTTAAGGTCATTTTTTGCATGAATTATACTCTTGAGCACATAATGCGTTTCTAAAACAATTATTATTAGCTTAAAATGCTAAACCATTTTCCCTGGGTTTGATTTGTTGCAATGTTTTTGTTTGAAGTAGAGGCAGCATCAAGAAAGAAGATCCCTAGCTAGTTTTTAATTAGTGTGAGAAATGCTACAGTAGCAGTTTTTAACAGTTACAGTGTTTGCATTATTCCACATCCTATAGGACAACTGTGTTCAGGATCACATAACCTTTTAAGGTAGACATTACAGTGTCTTCGGGACACCTCAAGATGCAACAGTAATGAAAGCTAGATGAAAGCATGTATTGAAAGAAGAAAAGGCCACGTGTACTTGTATAACTCTAAAGAATGCTGCTCATTGCCTGTTGCCGTTACACGGTTTACAAGCAGTGAATGTAGAGGGAGTCCGAGAAGGAAAAAGAAAGAGAACCTTTCTTCTCAGCAAAATTATTACCTCTCAACAAAACACAAACTTCACAGATCTTTAAATTATGGGTCTAGGCTTTTTCCCTCCCTATTCTCCTGTAATTATTTTTTCAATCAGTTGACTTTAATTAACGTGTCCTAGGAGAACAAAGCTGGTGAATGGGAATGGCTGTTTTATACATGCTGAGCATGTGCTTCCTGAGCCCTCCCAGGCTGGTCGTTGAGTTACAGGAGCAGAGCAACTCTGAAAGCCTGATAAACATGAACCAAGTATCCTCATTAAGGAAACATTTGAAAATTGTTTACACTCAAATCACGTCATTTTAAAGATGGCTGAGATAAAATAGCTACAAAAAATTGTAGTGGAGCATCAGCTAAGAGTTTCTTCAGGCACTGCTTCCTCAGGTGTGTGGAGAGGGATGCTGTATCTGGGAGCTTTGGATTGATCCATGCCGAGCCCCAGAAGCTGGGAGGCAGAATTTGGATGAACCCATAGCCGTCAACTTACACTTTGGATTTATGGTTGCATACTTTAACTGTGCTCCTACAATGGGCAAGAATATATTTTTATAATTCTTATTAGTATTACTAAGAGTGCAAGAAGATAAGGCTGCAAGCAGCTTCCAATCTAAACTCCATTTTCAACTGCCCTGAACTTACTAAACAGATAGAAAGCGGTTCACTAGAATGTGCAATAATGAAATGAAACATCTAAGTTTTAATTTATTCTTCCTTTATACATTCCTGTGGTGGATAAAACTCCTAAAAAACATACGAAAATATGTTTTTCTAAGCTTTCCCATTACCATGTTATGTGAATGCTCTGCCCTTGAAAGCAGCAGAAGTATGTGCATACACAGATAGTAATTAGCACTCAGATAGCACTTTCCAGTTCAAAGACATTCATTAATCACCATAGTACCCCTATGAGGCTGAGGTGAGGAAGTATTAGCATCGGGTAGGAGAATAGGTGTTGCATCATTAAAACAAGCCCTTTAAGGAAAAAAGCGTACAGTTTTAGGTAAAACCCATCCAAATATGTTTGAGGAAAATATTAGAATATTATAGCAACATTTTCAGGTGCCAAATCTTTTATTTACAAACACAGAAACAGGACTAATTTCCCCTGCTCCCAAGCAGTACTGAAAGACACTGTGAACCAATATGATGGGAAAGATTTATTTAAATCTTTTAACAAGAGTGGCACTGAAAGTAGTGCTTTCTAGGTCTGCAATCACCGCCTGGAAGCCTAATGACTGAATATTTTTACTGTGAGCAATTTGACATTATGATAATAGACCAGTCCAAGAAAGACAGAGAGACAGTTTTCTACCAACATCTCTGTTTGATTACTCATCTGAGATGGGTCAGCCAGGCTGCACTCAGGGTTGTATCTGATAGCACGTGGCTGCTTGTTCATTCATGAGTTTTGAGGACCTGATATTCTCTCCCTTGTCTGCTAACAAGCCTGTGTGAACAATGGCACTGATAAGAACTATCTAAGGGCACGATGTAATTCTTGGGTAGAAACTCAGGGCATTGCCTTTGGTCCATCTAGAACTGGATCTTTACCTAATAGTAGCCACGTTGATGCTTCAAAGGAAAGTAAAAGACAAGCTTGCAGAGCAAGGCAGTAGGGTAACTTGGCCCCAGGAAAAGGTCTGTTGATCTTTAGTTGAGTTCACTTTCTTCTTATGTGGGTAGTGTATCTGAGACTGGCTGCCTCAGGAAGACACGGTGCCAGGGTGTGCAGCTTTCACAGCACTACCAACAGTTGCTTTTCGAGAGCTTGGTCACTCGCAGAGAACCAGAGGGATGGGGGCACAATAGCTACAGCCTCTTGTTTCTCTCTGTTGGCTGCTCACAGACCCTGCAGAGCCCAAACAACCTGACCCTCTGTGCAATTGGGTGCTGGTGTGTTTTCACTCTCCTGGGTAGCTGGTGACCAGCCCAGCTAAATTAGCCTGAAGATGAAAGGAATTGTGCCAAGATGAGAACAGAAGAGGCTCTTTTCCTATGGAGCCAGAGGAGAGGAAAAGGACCAAGGAGGGCCAGAGACCCTGTAAGGCTCCTGCCCACTGTGGAGCACCTTTGTATTCTCACTTCTTGGGGCTTCCCTGCAAGGGGCTGATGCAGCTCCCAGTGAACGAAGGAACACAAACTATTGCCAGCGTCAGGTTTACATTACCATAGACATCAGCGAGTCAACAAAACACGCAAGTTCTTTGCAAACATCCACTGATTGCTAAATTGGACAATTACAAATCACCTATGAATGAATGTAAATGCCTAGTTCACATGTATTTGGTAAGCTTCATTTCTCACGCTGTGCTGTGCGAGCTTTAGTTGATAGCAGGCTGCAGGTTCAGAGCGGAGTCAAAGCCCACTGTTTATTCAAAGGAGGGCAGCGGTATGTAGGTATCTGCCTTTTGAAAGCAGAGATTGATGCATTTCCACCAGGCGCTTTGTGTGCTGTTGCATAACCAAGTACTAAGCAGCAGAGATTAGCTTGGGCATGGGGGCTAAGCCATTCTTGGGACGCAAACTGGGATGTCTGCATGGTGCTGTGGAGCTCTCTGTGGAGGAAGGGGTCCGTGCAGCGCTGGCGGGGCTCTCTGTACCGAGAAACATGGCACTGCATGGGCACAGCCTCAGTGGTGTCTTTTATCTTTGATAAACTGTCCCCAGTTAACAGCATGCATTGATTGGTAGCATTGCCAGTTCAGAGAGAGATGTTTATAAATGAGAAATATTTTTGAGTCAGTCTTTACCTGATAGAAATGAAAACTACACGTCAAATTTCAGCACTCCTGTAGCTGATCTGGGGAAACTTTTGAACTGTTGGCCGCTGGGAGCTGTGATGTTTTTTTGTCTTCTACTGGTTTTGTTTAGTGCATTCTGAAAGGGTGCCATAACGGAGCACTTACTTTATGTGTTATTAAGGTAATTTTAGTTAGATTGTGTAATATAGAGACTGGTATAGTGGCAGCGGGCAATTAGCTGAATAGAAAAAAAAAAGAATACTATTACTACAATAATATAAGGAAAAGATTTGCTATTATTACTGAAAAGATCACTTCTAGATACAGTAGCTGTGTTCCTGTGAGTTGTCTGAACAGGCTGCTTCTCATCTCTGAAGCTGAGCCAAGCATGCATTTCCTTGCTTCAAAGCACTCGAAGAGACAAAAGGCCTTCAAACACAGGGCACTAGCTTTTCCCATCACTCAAGTGTCCACTCTCTGCTTTACCCCTGACTTCTAGATCAGGCTTGTCCTGACATTTACAGAAGAAAAAAGGATTTATAAACGTTATTCATATTCACCAACAAAACTATATTTTTATAGCAGTTTTACAAAGGCAGGCACTCTACTAGAGGTGGAGATATTAAAAGTCATATTATTCTGTAGCTGTCAGCACTTCTTGGAAATAGGAAATGCAAATGAATCCCAAGTATTATGCCCCAAATCCTCTAGCTTCTTTAGCACAGAAAGAAGTAGGAAACTGTTAATTCTGTATTGCTTCCGTTCACCAAACATTCATCTTTGGGAGCTGGATTTTCTGTCAGTATATTCTTGCTTGTGTATCAATAAAACAAAAACTTTGATTTTCCCTGAGATTTGGAAAGGGCAATTTGTTTCCAGCTGGTATTTCATATCAGAATATTTTGTCTGGCTTCCTTCAACTTCATATGTAATTATGATATTTTATTTAATAAAAAACTGTTTTGAAGAAGAGTGAAATAAGAAATTTTAAGTTGGATCTGTTCAAAATGCCTCACCCCTGAAATCTCCCCCAAATTCTTTCTGAAAATATCTGGATTTCTATATTTCCTTCATGTGGGGAAAGGATTAAACCTGCTTTGATGAAATCACCAGTGAAGTTAAAGGTTCCTCTGACTCTTGACAAATCCTTGTAAATCAGAAGTGAAGTACCTGAGGGGAGGGAGGGTGGCTTAGCCTTCCCACCTCTCTGTAATACCAGCCTATGTCTGAAGGATGTTGAACCCTTGCCACCAGGTAGCTGCAGTGCGTACGCCCTGTGCTGCGGATGCACAGACCAGTTTGGCAGATTGAATTCAAGAAGAGCAGGCATACCTGCCTTGTGTGATTTTATGCAGCACTGCTTTGAAGCTCTCAGTTTTCCTAAGAACCACTTGCAGAGGCAGGAATTGGTGCTTGGGTGAATGGGACCTACTGACCTGCCTGATGAGCTGGCACTTCATCTTCCCTGCAACTTAACTAGTCTCTTCTGTGTCCCAGCGATCCTGAATGAACGTGCTGAGCTGATCACCAGTGCATCCAGTGCACACCGTCGCTGTTGCAGGAATAAGCAGAACTTACTGCCTTTTAACAGCTCTGTTCTCCAGTCACTGATGTCAGTATGTGCCTTGGCTTTCAGCATCTCCTCCAATTATGCAAAATGGGGATTTCTCGTCATGAAAAGAATCGTGAAAATTGCAGGAGCCTCTTTTGTTCACATATACACGATTCCATATACCACAAAGAGTGGGGAAAAGGGGGCTTAGAGGCTTTCTCTTATTCCGGTGGAAACTTGTTTTTGTCAGGTGTCAGTGGGTCCAGTCTACTCTGTTATGTATACCAGTTTTGTCCTTTGGATCTGCACACTGCTAGAAGGTATATTAACCCATTTAATATGCCAAAACCTGAATTTTGGCATAACTGCAAAAAGCCATGATATTGTTTTATGTGGCTGAAGTCAGAGTGATAATGTATGACCCCTTTTCCTATTCCAAAGCCCCTGGCAAAGCTTCTAAAGCTGCTCCTCTCATTTCCATCACATGTTGCAATAGCAAGCGGGCACTTCTGGTTTCCACTTTCATCTAGAATTTAAGACCAAAAGGGACAGCACTCAGTAAACAACCAAAATAATCCTTTCAAAGTTGAGAAGATTTCTTTCCTATCTTTCTGGGTGCAAATTGTAGCAGGAGTCATGTGTTACTAATCTCCTCAGTACTGCAGCAGGTCCTTAGCAAGTTAATACACACACCTCTCCAAGATCCTCAGGGGTTATAATACTATTCCTAAGCTAAAATATAATCTCTAAAGCAGTTTGCATTTGAAATGAAAAAAAGTTTTCTTTACTTTGTTTCAAATTAACATCTCACAGGAGCTGTACAGTGACAGTGTAAAAATGGTGAATGTCAATAATGAACTTCTCCAGCTCTCTTCCGCGCCACAGCAGAAGGCACAGAATTTGCACGGCAGATCTCACACGCAGGCTGCCTAGCCCTCCCAGGCTCTGCCTGGCAGCAGGATTTATAGGGATATTGCCCCGCCTACAATATTTCATACAGAAAACAGTGCTGAAGGCAATGAACTCTCTCGTAAAATACAGCAGAAAGGTTCTTAGTTTTTCAGGTGCCTACTTGGTTCTAGTTACAGCCTTGCTTGAAATGCTTCCCCCTCCCTCCACTTTTTCAGTCTCTTTTCTATTGAAAGTAACTATCACATTTTCAAAGGGATTTTTAGGTGATTGCACCATCACATGACAGTGGTGGTTGCATACCCCTGAAATAACTCTTCTTCAGTTGTCCTGGAGGTGCTTCATTTGGCTCTTCCACAAGTTTCCTGGCTATTCTGAATAAAACCACCTTTTTTCAGAAGATACTACACATCTGGAATAAGCTGGATTTCCAGAGGTACCAAGCAAGTAATTACTCCAGACATACTCCCTCCTTAATGTCACTATGAAGCAAATGTATGCTGGAGTTTTCTTTTATAACTTAGTTTTTCTCTGCAGTTCTAGATGTGTTGTGGTAAGGCAAAAAAAGATGACAGAAGCTAAAGATTTTATAAGCTGCTTTTATATATATATATATTATTTTATGTGTGTGTGTATATATATATATAAACTTAAACAATATGTTCCTAGCCATTGGGTAAAAGTTTTATTCACATGCCAAACCTCTTGACATCATGAGATTTTAAATAGTTTTTAGAACAACAATTTTGAGTGGCTTTATGTATGTGTGGGGCCCTGTCCTCCAACATTACAGCTTAACTTTGTGCCGTATGTAACACGGTTCATGTAGTACAGTGCAGAGATTCACAATTCCTCAATGTTATTTCTTTTTCCTAAAAGATAAAAGTATCTGAAGTGGAGATTCTTTGCCTGGGAGTCATAAGCAAGCAAGAAAACCAGGAAAACTGTGAAATGGTCCCTGTAAGCTAGGTATTAGAAATCTTTGTCACAAGTGAGGGTGGTTTTAATTCTGCACTTGAGGAAAAAAAACAGCAACATTTCTGCTACAGCAGAAAGGAAACAAACTCCTGGCTCCCACTGTGTCTAGTTCCCTGTTGATGCTACTATGGTTACTTCAGGAAGAAGAAAATAGCCCTTGTAACCTTGAAATGGAACACTTGGCGGTGGTAGTGGAAAGGGTTCCTTTATTGACTGAGGCAACTTTTGTAATGATGTACATCTGACTGTTTTCACCTAATACCGACTCTTAATCCTTCTAGCCGTGGTGACTAATTTGTTTCTTATTGAAATTTTACGAATGCTTTCTCCCTAATGAAAGATCACCATCTGCTTAGTCAAGGTACTTTTTTAACTTAGATTATGCCTGTATGTCAGAGCTAAGTTATCTCATCTTGTTCTTGATTTCAGCAGTTGAAACACAGCAACTAATTGAAAGGAGATATGCTATAAGTAGATCTGTTTGGAAAACTTTTTTTTTTCCTTCTCTAAAATGCCTCTTAAATTTTCTTTCCAGATGAAAATTTTCCCCCAGGATATATTGCAAAGCAAACTGAAACAAATATTTGCATTTTATGTTGAAATGTAATTGCTAAACAAAAGGAAATAGAATTTTTATTTTTAATTCAGTTATCATGTTACTGCAGTGTATAAAAGGAAGCTGCACAGAGTGCTGAAGGATTAGTCGGCTGGTTGTGCAGAGGCGTAGCAGTGACATTCCACCGCCGGCATAGGCTGGCAGGCCTGAAGCAGGGACTGAGCCCCTGCAGCTCACGAGCCATGTGGGACCAAGGGGAAGAAGATCATCTGCAAGCTGAGGGATCTCCTAGGTGTGTATTAGGGAAGAGAAATATCTGGGGGCTTTGCCATCACTTAAAGAGGAGTGAAACGGTTCTGTGTATGAGGGGAAATACCTGTGGAAGCTGGTGGAGTTGCAGAGAGGCAGAGCTGTGATGTCTCAGGAGTTTCCTGGGGATGCCAGCTGAGCATCTGGGGTAGGTGGTGCCTGTTCAAAGGCAGCATGAGGGTATGTTTATCAGCATTATACCAGGGCATTGCTTACACAGGGTAGTGGACATTGGCCCTACCCTTGCATTCCTTGGCTTCTGAAAGTTTTGCATTTTGGCAAGGTCAGCATTGGGGAAGGGGTACGACACCACCCACAGCTTCAGCAGAGTCATACTTTGAAAGACAGGTGTGCACAGTTGCCAACAGAGCCATGGAGGAGACAGACATCGTCTGTGTTCAGCAATGTGTCTGTTTCGTTAGGTGGTGGTTGCAGTAACTGTAAGACTGGGTGAGAAAGGAGGTGCAAGGCTGTCTGGCAAATGACCCTAGGTAGGTCCCCATTTCCATGGGGGAGCAGAGACACCAATATGATGGTCACTGTATAAGGAACTGAGGTGCCTACATGCGATGCACTTCTAGTTCTTCCTTATCTGTATGCTGGCATGCACCAGAATTTCTGACGCTCCAAATTTCAGAGCAGTGAGAGGAAACATGTAGATTTCAAAGCAACTACTCAGCCTTTTAAACAGAAGGTGATTTTCAATGTTGAGCTGTAATGAGAATCCTGAATAGGCATGAACTGTCTTTAAAATCTGTTCTGTAATGCTGGTACAGTGGGAAATACTACTATTTGGTTTGCTGTTACTCTATTTTTAAGCACCTTTTGTCAGATTTGTAATAAGAACAGATAAGGCAAATAGCTGCTAGGCGTGTGTGTGTGCTCTAAGTATCGGAGATCATTAAATGTCACTGAGAAAGTTCCTGTTGTTACATTGATACTCTATAGGAAGGGATATACTCTATTGACTCGCTGCGTTTGACATCAGACTCAGTTTGTAACTCCATCCCTTCTCAGCTTCTGCATTCAGTAAGGGGAGAGTAGGTGCAGCCTGAAAACTTCTGTCCTTTCCTCCCTCTTTTTGCTGTAATACGGACAGGCATAATGATGCCTGCTCCTGGAGGTGGAAAATTGTCAAAGTATTTGTGTCACAGAGGAATCCTTCTGGGGAAGAAAAAGGGTGTTCTGGTATTCTTCTCCCCAGCACCAATGGACTGCTGAGATGCTTCCCAGCACGTTGGTACTGCTGAGTTAACGCCTGGGTAACTGAACAGTGAAGATAATATAAACCAGGGATCTTTTCCTGCCTGGTGTGTTTAGCCCTGTACCGCGCAGGGTTATTTGGACGCTGGGGCTGGCTCTCAGGGCTGGCATTATCATCTCGTCCCAGTGCCTGTGCCATCGCATCCCTGTGCCTGTGCCGTCTCTCCTGTGGGTTGACACCAATCAAGTTCTGGCTGAGGGCTTGGAGGCTGTTACCGCAAACATGAATATTTGCATTCGTTACTGAAATTGAGGCATTTGCATGCAAAGAACGTGATTGAAGCTTGAAGAAATTATTGTTCGTTTTCTGAAGTCCCTCACACTTAATGGCTCTGTAAAAGGTGCAACAGCACTGGGTTTTGACTGTAGATAGTGCTGTGTGCGTCTAATCCCACTGTGAGCCGTCCCACCATTGAAAAAAATCGCTAAGCCCACGGTGCGTAAATATTTGTATTAAGCTATACAAATTTAAAATCAAGACCTTAAAAATAAAATAGTTACTGACCTTTTAGCTCATTTATAATTAAAACCCATTCTAATGTTGTGCATATAAATAATAGATAGTTGTTTTCACAGATCAATGCCTTCTGCTTTATAAGAAACATTTTTAAGTAAAATTACTGTGCCTTTAAGTTTAATAGGAAAATTTGATGCGTTAGCAACTATGTGTTGATCTCTGTACATTTTTCAATTGTAAATTGCACTTTAAAAATTCAAACAATTATTAATATTGATTTGGACTAAAACAAGATTGAATTTCAATATATTTCTGGCTCTTTTATGAATTACCCTGCACAGCCAGTGTGATTATGATGAAAGAGTATTTGCACGCTCAATTTCTTTTCAGCAAGAAACCTTGAAGAGTGCTAGTTGTGTTCAGGCTGATAATGATAAATCCATGCATTCAAGGAAAATAAGACTACCTTAAAAATCTCAACTGAAGCATAGTAAATTAACATTTCATCCTATACGTGCAGTTCTTATATCATGCTAGCTGAACTTCTGTTATTAACAAATATTCAGAATTTAGTTAGAATGCAGCTTGTTGCCTGAGCCCTCTGTTTTGGTTGTGCATCGCGTGCAATTATAAAATGATGTCAATCCATCACTGCAATTTCCTGCGACTAAGCAAAGAGACGAATATATTCATGTCCTAGAATGCTCTAAGACACCGATTTATTTAAGTGCCGTTAAACCCATGTGTCTATGCTGCGGCTGGAACAAACATTTCATAGCTCTGTCGGTAAAGGGTTTGGAGCTTTTCTTCTGATCTCAACTATAATCTCAAGGCCTGTTTGTTAATTGCTTACTCAGATTACCCCAGCATCTCCCTACATGCCTCGCCTCGGGGACAGCCCGTCCCTGGCTGTGGCCAGCAGGGTCACTCCAGAGGAGTGCCCTAATTATGGCACCAATGGGGGGTAGCAAGGGGTCTCCCGAGAGCCCTGCAATACGTGGACAGAATTGTCTGGAAAACAGAAACCCTTTCTCCTGGGGAAGAGAGGTGTATTGAATCAGGTCAAAATGTCAAAGTGAGATTTTTGTAGAAACGGATTTTCAGAAAAATGTAATTTATTGGGCCCTTAAGTGGCGTTTTCATTGTGCTTAGCTGCTAACCGCTCGGACAGCTGTGCAGGAAACCTGACAACTGCCAAGGGTCTCCTAGGCACGCAGGGGGCTCTAATTCTCCCCACTTCACCCTCTTCCTCGCCCTTCACGCCGTCCACGTGCCAGGAGGGCAGCTAGCTGGGGACTGCTCACTTCCAGCAGCCTGCCTGCAAAGCAGCTGTTAAACTCACTTTTTGCTGAAAGTGGAACTAAGGAGTGCGTAGCAGGCAGCAGCCAGGCGAGCCTTCATTTTGATTCTCCCAGGGAAGAATATATTTGTCTGAACTTTCTTTTTCCACATAGAAAACTTTGGTTCTGTGAAAAGGCCATTTTCTCACTGAAAATCCTTCTGCTGGAGAATTCCCCAACCAGCTCTTTTTTTGGAACTTACTCCTACATAGACTGAAAATAACCCAAATTTGGTGACTTTCCAGTCATGTTACAAAAGCTAATGTTCGCTAGAGGCCCTGGAGATGGCTGAGTTGTGCTACTTATACTAAGAAAGGGGTGGTACCCAGCTAGTGAGCATCTGCAGGACTGGGTTGAATGTTGCTGGCCCTTAATTCAATCACATGTAATGAATGATTAACAATATTAAGGCACTTAACCTTGAATAGCACTGTAATTATTTTGATTATGAAATAAAATCCAGAAAGCATTTATGACATTTACTATATTTAAACCTCATCATTTTGGAGAGCATCATTCAAGAATTTTCAACACTTGAAATCATTAAAACTGAAAAATGAAATGACGCATGTTTTTTTCTTTACCTGACACAGGTGCTCACTAGTGTAGTTGCTCCCTTCTATGGGTACAGAAGTAGGTGAGTAACAGCAAGCGCCCTTGTGTTTCTTCATTTCACACCTAATCTTGTTTCACCATTTTATGCTCAGATGCCCATAAATGTAGAGTCACTTCTCTGTTACTTCACATTGTAATAGCATTGTGGTTTTGATAACAGCAAGTCAATTTTCTTTGCCAAAATGGCTTTTTAACAAAACGCTACCTTTCAGAAAATGTATTCTTTGGTCATAATTCTGTGATATAAGAGGTGCTTTCCTTGACAAAGTTAAGTTCTGTGTCCTATATTGCCAAAACTAATACTGTGAATTTTACTGTAATTTAATAATATGTACATGTTGCATGATATATAGCATTTTGATACAAAATAGTCTTAAGGACTCCAGCCTTCAGGAAAAAACCTGAAGCGGTGTCAGTTCGGTGCAGTAAATTCATTCCATAACCCCCCTCAGCAGAGAGAAGTCCGTTTTCGAAGAAGGAGGGATATTCTTCCTGTTAATTTTTCCTTAGGTTGATCCAGCTCCTGCCCAGTCACTACGTATTCTTTAGCTAGACTGATTTTGGATACACAACAGCTTTTGTGCCTTTCCAATCTCAACAACCGTGGCCAACAGAGCTAACCGCGTTGCCTGAGAACACGTTCAGTGTACCAGCTACTGGGCATTCCCCACCCCGTGTCTGGTTAAACTGGAGAGAGCATGCCAGCGGTCAGGTGGTGGGGCTCTGCTGCACTAGAAGGATGCACTGCTAATAACGATACATCCTAGTTTTACTGTGTTGGATTTTGCAAGGAATTCCTTTCATTGTCCTGGTTTTAGGTAGTGAATTTTAGCATTCTTGGTGTCTCCTAGGGGATGTTGCCTGACACCCTAAGCTGGTATCAAAAGTCTCACTGAAAGCAGCTTCTGGGTCCTTAGTGCCTTTCCTTCCAGACTAATGCCTCTACTCATCCTAGCAAGAGAAATATTCAGAGCCTGAAATCTACCTTTTGGTCCTGGATGTTCTTCTGCCTCATCAGATGATAGCTCATGGTTGTGTGACCACAACAGAGGGAAAACAGTGTAGGATTTGAGGAAAATATATTTTCTTAAAGTCAAACCAGGCTGCACATTATTTCTATCCCACTCGCAATTAGCAGCGTGTGGGCTGATCACTAGCAATATGTTTGTGGTTAGAACCAAAACGTAGCTGTGCTGCTCTGGGTGTCACTTGTTGCGGTGAAAGTTTAACAAAGCCATTAGAGGAGCTCCTGTGGTTCCAGATAGCAATGTCTGAGCTTTGCAGCCCTCTTCAGGGCTAACAATGACTGGAGTTTGTGTACATTCACCAGGGTCAGAATTACAGCTTTGCCTGTACAGTGACTTGCTGTGTGTGCCTGAGAGTCGCTGCACCACAGTGTTAGATGCCCAGAATATCCAGGTATAGCAGAGGGGTTAAGTGCACAATTTTAGACTTCATTCTAGACTTTCCCAGCTTCCAGCCAGCCCCCTCCGTTACTTTTTTTTTTTTTTAATTGTTAATATTTTTCATTCATTTTTTTTTACAGATTAATTTTGCATCCCTTTTCAGTAGCATCATGGCTGTATTATTAAATGTTGCATTGCCACACCGGGGGGATTTGAGACCTCTTCAAACCATTAGCTCTGGTTTAAACACACTTCCAGCACACACTATGTGAAGAAAGCACTAAAGAGCTTCTTTCCCACATAAGTATATTGTAATTGCAATATCATAATTGTGTTCCAAATATTATTAGAGATCAGTAAAACAGTATGAATTAAGAACATCAAGACTGACATAAGTAAACTGTGCATCTGATGCTAATGGTTGTGATGTATCTGTGTTTTAGAGACCTACTGAAACATAAAAAAAAGCTATTTTGACTTGAATCATTAGTGGTAGCTTCTTTGCTGCCTCCATTTATCTATCTCTCCTCCTTGCCTCACCCTTTTTTTCCTACGCTGCCTATCTGTAATGAGCAACTTTCTGTTAAAGTGTTTTAATGTCAAAGACATTAAAGTGATAACCCAGGGGACTTGGGAGGCAATGCAGACAAACAGCAATGGTAGGCAGAGGGTAGCAGCTGTGTGGTGGAGGAATTTTCAAGCTGAGTGTATACGAGCTATTTCTAAACTGTTCTGAAAAGCACCCTTATTGTCATACTTACTTCTCTGTAGAGGGATTCGGGCGTTCTTAAGAAAATAATTAGGAGACTTATCAATCGGGAATATAAACAAACTCCCAAAGTGAAGACCTGTCTGAGGTGGTGAAATGGTTGAGCCACGTTGGCAGCATCACCTGACCCTCGCTCCCACAGCTCTTCCCCATGTAGCAGCAGGAAAGGGCAAAGCTGGGCAAACGGATCCCTTACTGTTAAATGTGGCTTGTATGATACCCTTGACCGACTGCTTACCACTGACTAAAACAGTAAGTCCTGACCTTCAGCACTCCCTCTTCCCTTCACACTGAAAACCACTGTGAGACTCAATCAATCTTATCAGAGAAGAAATACTCAAGATAGCAAATGAGGTGCTGAAGCAAACGGTAGCACAGTGTAAGTAGTGCATGATCCTTTCTGAATGGCTTCTTTTTGCTTGGCTGAGATGCCTGAGAGTTACTGGAGACAGCATCTTGCAGAATGAGAGAGGAAAAGAATTAGCAACTGTTTTCCTCCTACCTTGTGCTCCTGACTGTGGATTTGCTGCCCTTCAAAATGTTATGACTAATGCATACAGCATTGCTCCTCTCCAGACACTCAACTTTTCACTAGCTTGGGACTTAAAAAAAAAGCCATGAATCTGTCTTTGCCTGTAGGTCTCCAGGCGTGTAACCTTTACGGTATATGCCATGCTGGCATTCGTTGCCTAGACTGCGCTGTGTTTATCAGCCTCACTTACTTGCTGTGAGTATTGCAGTCTCTAAGATCCTTCTGTATTTACTCTTTGCCAGCCTCCCCCATAACTACAAAACTAAATGGGAACTGGAGCTCTTGGAGAAACAGCCCAAAAGGGCCTAGGTGATATTTTGTGCTGAATTTCTCTCCTTGGACCTTCGTATATCATTGGTGTGTCTTTCAAGATACCTCTGGGGTTTCGAAACTAATTTTCCATCATCATTAGCGAGAAACTTATCCTCGTGCTTCCTTTCATTAACGTCTAATACATGAATGGAAGAAGTGCTGTATATGCACACTCTTTTTAACTTGATGATGCCATATGCAAATAATTAAATGAGGCACAGAAGCAATGGTTAAAAATTCTGCTAAACTTCCTCATTAAACTCAGCAATTATCTACAAGAAGAGAGACATCTCAGCCCTCTCCCTCCACACCCATGATAAAATCTCCACATCTTGCAGCTGTTCAATTTTTGCCTGGGAGGAGAAAAATCACATTTAATTGCCGTCAAGGGTGAGGACAGCATGGTGGGTGCATAGACGGTGACATTCAGTTTGTATCTGTCAGTGAGGTGGCTGTGACTTTGCATGTGATCTGTTTGGATATTGTATGCAAGGTCATGACTCTATGCAAAATCGGTGGAAACATTAATTGAGTTCCAGCTATGTCATGTGCTACTGTGCAAAAAAATGATTCATGAAGCTCCGGGGCCATGATTTGCTGTTTGGTGGCAGTACCACTCAAGCAGTTAATACTGCTAGCCCTCTGGTCCTGCCTGCTGCATTACATTGGCATAATGTCTTTGGGCTGGGTAGTGAAGTGAACTGAGGAAACTGAGAAACAGTCCGTCAAGAAAGAATGGCACCGAAAGAAAGTCATATTTGTGGAGATAAATATATTTTCAAAGCACTAAATCAGATTAAACCCCTCCGTGTTCTGTTCTTGCAGTACAGTTTATCTATTTAGTCACCTGCACCATCCCTGTCACTGTAATAGCGAGATTTTCACAATCTATAGGTGTGAAAACAGCGTTGTTGCTCGCATTTTACAGATGAGACGCTGAGGCAGAGAA
The DNA here is from genome assembly GCF_017639655.2 of Falco naumanni. Classification (NCBI taxonomy): domain Eukaryota; kingdom Metazoa; phylum Chordata; class Aves; order Falconiformes; family Falconidae; genus Falco; species Falco naumanni. The sequence continues at coordinate 11,393,030 of NC_054068.1, forward strand.
ATCTAAAGAACTTGCCTTAGGGAAATGGGGAATCTGTGGACAAGAAGAGGCTGAGTTTGGACCTTCCACAGCTCAGGTTAATATCCCAGCTACTGAATCCTCCTCCTTTGCCTTAGTTACTGGAGAATAATGAAAAAGCTAAAATGTTTCTTTTTTATGTAAGAGGAAAATTGACTATGCAAATCTGAAAACGGGAATAGATTTTTTTAAACTTACAACCAGAAGGTGTGTAAATCTGCCAAGAACTTCAGTTAAGCAACTGTTTCACACTAGCTAGGATGTAGGTTAGTCGTTTCAGCAAACATACAGATAATTAACAGAAATTCCTTTTGTTCTAGCTGACAACATAAAAGCAATGAAAGAAAGGGAAGAAATCACTGGGGAGTAGCGTGGTGTCTTGCAAGGTTTCCAGTGCAATACACACAGGATTACACTGACGAGCTTTTCTAGTGCTAATGAAGGGGTGTCAGACTGGCAACACCAAAACCTGATGCATTTGCTGAAAAGGAATAATATGAAGAGTAGCTGAAATTCCTTTTTCCAGACACCACTGAATAGTTGTAAAGTGAAAGCCAGGTATATTTAGTCTGTCCTTCTCTTTCAGCAGTGGTACAGCCTGCTGCACGGGCAAGTGGTGACTGAGAGGTGGGCAAGCGAGCAGGTTCTTAGGTGTTGCCAAGGCTGTGGCACAGCAAAACAGTTTGCCTGTAGGGATAAGCTGGATATGTGCAATGTATAGCATTATATTGTTATTACATATTTTGTGCAAATATAGCACATAATAATTACATATTATGTGCAATATATAGCAAGGATATCACTGTCATCCCTCTGCAGTGTCCCTGCAGGTCTGAATGTGTGCAGAGAGGGTCTCTGTTCAGTGACAACTGTAAGATGAAGGGATTTACCACCTTCCAAGCTCCTCTTTTCCTCACCCCCTCCAACAGCTGCTAACAGATCACTGAAGCACCGTATTAATTTATTGCAATAGCGAATCCTGTGATTAGCAAGATATGAATTAATGAGGCATCTCCTAGAAAGTAGGAAGTACCTTAACCCAGCTTTGGCCATGGTCACGCTGCATTGCATTTTGTTCTTAGTAATTTTCCTTAAAAGCCAAAACTTACATAACAAGTTCTGTAACAGAACAAACAGTGACCAAGTTCCCCAGTCAGGCCTGTGAGGCGCTCAGCAACTTTTTAAAATGAGTTCCTGATAGGTGTTTGATGAAGAGCAAGGTTAGAGCTGCAGGATAAATGCAGTTCTGAAGTTTCTGGAGCGGGCTGGGAGGTAGACGCAAAGTGTGTTTAACAGGCACCAGCAACAATCAGAAAACCACCATTGGCAAAAGAACCTGCTGAGGTGTCTGTTGCTGCAGCCTTGTTTGCCAACCAAGTTGTCTGTAAACTCTGCCATCATTAAAATTCTCCACGGTGATAACAGCACTTTCCCTGGAACATTTTGTTGAAGCTTGCAAATGGAATTATCTGCTATGACTGCTCTTTTGAGCAGTGTAAATCTTCAACAACAGTCCTAAATAAACCTGTGATATACAGTGCATGGAACACCTATTTTTATAAATATCTCTGCAGAGGAACACTAGAGGTAGGAAGAACAAATTACAAGCAAAAAAAATGGCATTTTAAAATGTGCTGTAACCCTGTTTGGTACTAGTCTCTCTTGGCACTGTTCTATATTAACTTAGCACCAGCCCCTGGAAAGGCAAACTTCACAGCTTCTATTTACATAACAAAAAGTTTCTAAATAAAAAACATTAAAGAAGTGACAGGAAGCAAGGGGGGAGGGGAGCGGGGGGGCTGAAGTAGAAAAAAGTAGTATGAACAAGAAATAATAGTTTAGCCTCTGTGGCCAGAAAGATATCAGCATTGGGAGGAATATGCCATTTTAACAGAGATACATAAACACTGTCACCTGAATATAGTACAAATACTGGACTCCCCGCTGGGGAAATCATATCTCATTTCAGTTGAGGGACACCAAGTTCCTCTCTGTTGCCTTGTAAGTGCTCGGTACCTCACCATGCACGGGACAACTGTGTTTTTGCTTTAGGCTATGACTGCTCCTCAGAGATCTGAAACGACTTCCCTGAATTTGGGTGTGATCCCAGTCATAAAGTACTACTTTGTCTAATCCTAAACTACTATTGCATGTAAATGTCCATAGCTGAATTTAGTGCCTGGAAAGCGAAGGAAATGTTTAGCACTGGCCCTTTGAGTACCCTCTATCTTATAGTTTACAGCCCAGCCTCACATCAGTGAACTCTGGGCTGTTTAGAAAGGACCAGAAAGCTTTGCCATATCCCACCACTATAACTCAAAATTGAATCCACTTCATCTTGCAGCACATAGAGGAGCAGGAAGCCAGTGTTTCTGTCCCGCTTCACCCCAGCCCAGCCCTTCTCATCCTAACTCTGCTCCTTTTGGTAAGTTTTAGGATGGAAGAATCTATACTCAAAAGAAAAAGTAGGGTAATGATGGTCCAGGTGTCTTATTATACAGCAGGTAACAAATATAGTAGGTCTTATCTGGAAGGAACAGTCACACTGTACTGTCCAAAGGAGATCCATAACTATAGCCTGGTATAGAGGCTATGATGCTGCTATACTGAGTTAGCCAATATGCCGCGTTATGCTCTGCTGTTGTACCTTTAAATAACACTGAGCAGATATGATAGATCCAGTCATGTGCTATGGAGCTGGTATCATTTTCTACCTGTCTGGAAGATGACTTTTGTCACCCTGGCAATATAACTCCTATGCAGCTGCTGTGTCTGCTAGATGTGCTGCTGGCAAGGGAAAACGCAGCTTTTTAGGCATTGGCCATGGTGAAGAATGATGGGGAAGAAATACAGAATTCATTTTCAGGATCACCTTCTACTCACAGCAAATGAGAAGTACATATGGATGTTTTCATTTTTCACACTATACTGCTGTCCCATGTGGCCCAGGCTTTGTAACTACTGTCAACTCAACAGTCAGTTGGTATTCATTACACCAGAACCAGAGCAAGGAATTTCTAAAGACCTTAAGGAAAGCATATTTGGTTTCTCATGATCGAGAGAAACTTTGGAAAAATCCCAAGCGTGGAAAAAAAATGGGATAAGAATTTTTGACTTTCAATGAGCCATATCTGCACATACACATTTCCTGTGTTACCATATTTCAGATGGACTTTGGAAACTGATGAGAAGTGAACACCACCCACCCTTTCCCAGAGATGTAGTGGAGCCCTGCTTCTCTTTTCTAATTCAGGGCTATGGTAATAATAATTGCAATATACACTCAGTTAAATTACCCTTCCCAGAGGCAGTGCTCCAGCCTGCTCCTGTGGGTACCGGGGAAAATGCTGCCTGTGAGAGAACAGGTGAAGCAGGTTCTGGCCCACTCCATCCTTGCAAGCCCCAGCTGGTATAGATATCGCTCTTACCAAGACCATTCAAAGTCTTTGCAAGAAGCAGCGTGAAGTTGCTTTTTTGCTGTGGCTCCTCTGTTGCTAGTCCCTCTTGCTTGCTTGCTGAGGCTGTAAGGCAGAGACAGCGGCAGGGAGAGTGGGAAGAGGACATGCCTGGTGCTGCTGTCTGGCACCACAAAAGGGCCAGTTCATCCCAGAGGGGATGGGATAGGATAGGAAGGGAAGGGTGAGTAGGCTGCTGGCCGGTGGATGTATGATGCAGGAGTGTTATGGAGAAGAGCAGCTGGAGACCACGTTAACAGCAAAAGGATGGAAGTAGAAGGCTGAGATTGCAAAAGGGAAACTGAGCCCCAGGTAGGGGAGTAGTGCCTGGATAGGGAAGCTAGTGAGGGGAGAAACAAAGAGACGAGTGGGACTCGCAGAACAGAAGATACTCCAGTGGTGTGAAGGCAAGAGGAGGGAAAGTGTGGATTTTGTATCCTGACTGCATCCCACCTGGGTAAATCACATTCTGCCTCTTTTTTTTTTTTCTTTTTTTTTTTTTTCCTTCTCTCTGTGTTGTGTGTAATGACTGATATGACAGTCTCTGCTCCCTGCCTGTGCCGCTCCTGAGTGCTCTGCGTTGCCAGGCTATTGCCATACAATGCCTCAAAGGTCGTGCCTTCCTGGGATAGATGATGCGATCTCTGCTAGCAGGCACACTGCCCTCTTGGGTTTGGAAAACATTTTGGAATCTTTTGGGCTGAAAGATGCAACACCGATGTATTATCCTCTTGCTAAAAGGATATACCCGAGAAAGAATCAATAGCGTAGCCCAAACACATTGCTCCTCACATGGGAGGCTCTTGGATCCTGCCCAGTGTTTGTAAAGCATGTGTAAATTAATGAGCATATTCATTATTAATAATGACACAAGCATATGAAAACCTTTTAAATAAATACTTGAAAGAGTACTAAGCCTGCTACCAGAATGAAGTCTAAGGGTTCTCAGCAGCAAAATGCAGTAGAAGATTGTGGCTGAAAGGAACAGATGTTCAAAATGAATGCTTTGGTGTGTTGAACTAAAATATAATTCAAACACAAACAGAAGACATAGAGACTGCCTTTCAGTAGCGCAACCCCCTGAAATACCTATACAAGTAACCTTGTTTTGGATCAGCAAGGCTTATTCTATTTATTAAATCAATAAGTGTAAAGCCTGTAGACCATTTTAGTTATCAACCTTTTCCAAATGAATATCCCAAGCATTTCTAATCACAACCATCCGATTTCCATTATTTTGACCTCCTCCTCCTTTGGCTGGATCAATAATGTCTGATGTAATAATTTATCAACATATACTGGGAAAATTATTGATTCTACTTGTACACATTAGCCAGGAGAAAAATATGTCAGGCTCCCCCTTCTGTCTAAATGCCTTTCTAGATTTAAATTAAGCTGCCTTTGGTACTTGTGTGAAGGATATTAGCACTGTATGTAAACCAGATCACTGTAGCTGAAATGGATGTTTTACTTGCCCCAGTTCCCCTGATACTTTTATGGCACCCATCACTGCAATATCTGTTTTTCATACTCTAATTGCTTTGTGAAATCCCTCGCTCCTCTGTGCATTCGTGCAGCGTACTGCAACGCAGTCTGACACTTTTCATCCTGCCTCTTGGGGAGGCTGAACTTAAGGGCAGCTAGAGTTTTTATTTAGTTGAGACATGTACTATATAGGTAGAAAGCTTTCACGTAAATCCTGGATGTTCACAAAAGGATCAAAAGCTTACATGTGTAATATGTTATGGTATATGGGGTAGGATTAATATTTGGCCGTGATATGTTTTAGGTGTGAGGTTTATTGGTGAAAGTAATATTTGAAGAAAGACAGTGAAGAAAAGCTGTATGTTATGTATGTTACAGTACACTATATTTTCTAATGGTACTGTGCCCGAGAACTATCAATTGCAATTCATCTACAAAAACCAAACACGTGGAAATCTAGCTAATTTTATTCTTAATAGCTTTGTGCTAATACACCTTGGGGGGAAGGAAGATCAAAATACTAAAACAAGGTGCTGAGTCATTAAGTGGAATGAAACCACTAGAATCATCCCTTCCTCCAGCAGCTATAATCTGTCATCAGATTAGTTACCTAATGCCTATGTTGTAATGGCCAACTGTAGTTTCTTTTTCATATCCTTTTGTTTCAGATGAAGTGACTTAAAAATTGCAAATGTTTCTCCCCTTAGATGCGAAAGCATAAATCATGAGTAATACTGAGCTCTCTGCCTCATATTGATTTTTGTGAACTAAGCCAGATGGGTTCAGATATGAGCATGATCTAATATTCCCCTTAGCTTGATTTATAGATTTCTTTGTGCATTACCTGACCATAAATGAGTCTTGCATTATTTCTTGTGTGCCTGTCAAATTAAAGAAAAATATTCTTGTTGACCTTTAAACCTGGGAGAAAAAAATGAGTCGGAGACATTTTACTGCATGTATTACAGTGATCTTAGTGCTTACATGCCAATTAAGAGTGTGTGATTATGAAAGAGGCCTAGTAATTTGTGTTGTGTGTAATGATTTCATTTTCTTGTAAAGCACACAGTAGATATGCAGACAGTAGCATAAGCTGCATTGAAAATAACCCTGGAAGACAGAAAAGGAGGAGAACAATTTGGCAGAATTCATTCTTTAATTTACAAAAACAAGCACTGATTGCAAGAACTGAAATATTTTGCTGGAAGAAAATAATGTCCTTTAAAACGTAGGCACAGGAAGCAAAAATGCAGAAATGACTCTCACATAAGGTGTTAATGCTGTTAAAGGGAATGAGCATCACAATGCGTTTGCTGACCCCAGAGACCTCTTCTGGGAGCAAAATAAGTTTAATATGTATGAAAAATAACGAGCAATCTATCATGAACCTATTATTAAGGCACAACCCTGGGTTCAGGACTTTTAACCAGACTCTGGTGGGAGACACTAAATTTTGTCTGAGGAAAAAGCTCATGCTTAAACTGAAGGGACCGACTTCAACAATCCAGTACCTACTCCCGCAGTTTTCAAAGTGTTTCTATAGCCTAATGAGCCTATTAGCTCCTCTGTGTTTATTTGTAATTAATGCTCAGAGCTATCAAATCTAGGTGTTAAAAAAGAAAATATTTCCATCTTGGCCATTCTTCAGTTTTTTGACCAGGTGAAGTATGGTAAACACGCTCTGAAACTGCTCAGCAGACCAAATCCCTGTCATACTGCCATTCAGGCTGTATCTCTGTTCTGTATCAGGAGATGACATTTTCAGGAAGAACAAGATTTCAGCTTCTGTCCTCTAAGAAAACACTCTTCTAATGAGTCTTTCCATGCTATGTGGGCATGCCACAAAACCTCGCTGGTAGCTCAAGGAACAGGCAGACCTGTTCGTGTTCTTGGTGCTCTCTCCCAGATACCGCTCCCGCCCTCCCTGCCCCAATGTGTCTGTATCACAAGAAAAATCCCTTCTTAGGTTTTTGTCCATCTCAGGAATGTTTAGACTCACCAACCTGTACCTACATTTGGAAACAGGGGTTCAGGAAGATTAATGTTCCTTTCCAGTCTCTTGTTAAGACCATTGAACTGTTGAGTACCCCATTTCCTAGCTTGTGATCTTTGTTATTTTATTCCTCAATGGCTCTGCTGTGGCAAGAAACCTCCTTTTTCTTAACACTTCCAATTGGCCAAAGCCTGAAGTGCAGCCAGTGTTTTACATCTGTCCAGGGATGCACCTAAACAGTGTATCTGTTTTGGGGGCTAGTATATTCATGAAAGAGGGTCATAACTATAGATTTTCTTTGGTTTGGATGCTTTATTTTAATTCCAGTGGCTGATCGCATTTGTTTATTTTTATTACAGTAAGCTTCCAGTCCCAGAGAATGGGATCGGCGGTGCTAAAGACACTTTTATTATATATGAGACTTCAAGAGATAGTCTTTGCCCTGAGGAGCTCACAATAAAAATAAGCAGGCAGATAGAGAGATAAAAGACATGATTCAGCATCGGATGTAATTTGCTGTATGAAGCTGATCCAATTGTATTTGAAGGATTTATTTTACAGATGAAGAAACTTAGGCGCAATGAAATGAAGTGACTTGCAGAAAATACCACTGAAGTCTATGGAAAAGGAGGAACTAAAACTCTGGATTGCCCCATAGCTCCCGGGACAGCCCTTCTCTTTGAAGCGGGGGGAACTACTTACGCTCTACATGAACACAACTACACATGCTGTACATCCCAATCTGTAGAAATTATACAGCCCTACACTGTTATGCCATGCAGCATATTTTTTTTTATCCTTCTGCTGTGCATAAGCCTGGCACTATCTCTTCTTTCTTCTGTGAGTAGTTCTTACTCAGAGATACTCTTTTTGACTTCTAGCACAAATAGTGCTCTGAAGAGATATGTTTACTGCATAAAGACATAGAAAATACACGTAAATTCCCTATTCTGGTCAGTATATTTATATGAAAAGTATTGTGGCAATATATCAAAATGCAGTGATTGCCATTCGCCTTCCCATGGTGATTTATAATTGTGGATTTACATCTGGCTAAAAGGCACTGTTCAGACTGTCTAGCTTGCATGGTAATAACAGCAAGCTCTCCTCTATTTCCTTTTAGTATGGCAGTAGAGACTGAGAGCCCCTTCACTGTAAACAATTCAATGAACACACAAAATGAGAGTTAAAACCTTCTGCAAAATACAAAAATAATAAAGCATGATCAGTGAGACCCTAAATCATAATGACAATATTATCCAGTGTCAGCTAGAGACACTCACTGACTACAATGGAGTTTTAAGTGAAGCATTTTTTGTGTCTGGTAAACAAAACAAACAAAAAAAAAGAGGCAAGGAAATAATATTCAAGATATTCTTCATAGAATTGAGGGGCTAACAGCAGAAAAAAACTATTCACTCATACCATGGAGTTTTATTTCACGGAAAAAAATAGAATGCTGTAGGATTGAGATGTCTGGTTCCCTTTAACAACATTTTTCCTTCTGGGCACTATAAACATCCACAAGTCACCTTCATATTTATAAATTATAAACATAATTATCTTTGGTTCCCTTTGTTAAACCCACTCAGGCTTCTTTTTTCTTCAGACACCTAGAAAAGCATATATATGAGGCTGAGAGCTGGTAGCTTGCTGTTGGTAAGAGCTGGACAAGGGTATTCGCGTTTAAAAAGTAAAACAGACTGACCTGTAAGACCTTTACCATGTCATGAACAGGATCTTAATAACAGACTGTTTGGCGGAGGAGTTTTTGGCTGGCACCAGTTCAGCTTTCTTCCTGTCCTGAGATGGGTAACGGGCAGCCTGGGAACATGCTTCAGGCTTGAGGCAGTCCCCAGGCTTCCAGGGAAGGGCAATGCTGTAACCCATGCATTTCCCCTGAACTCCCCTCCCTCTACTTTAGCATTTCTAGAGCTGCATGGACAGTACACAAGTCCTAAGAATTTGCTCCAGACTGAAATACATCTCAGAAAGGCTGAAGCTAAGGAAAGAAAGCCGTAATTTACCTCTTAAGCTCATCCAGGTATTCAACACCTGAGCCATCTTTGCAATCTGCGATACCCTTCAGGTATCTATCTATGCTCTACAGATCGTCTGTACAGAAGAGAAATGCTGCTATTTTGCTGGACACACACTGCCCCTTATAAAAGCCAAGTTGAGCTCTTTGGTAGTATCCATCACTACAGTCAAAGTGTTAAATCCTTCCCCTTGTCCAGTGGTTTATTCCATAATAGAAACATAGATAGTAGTGACACAGAAAATCACTTGGGTCATCTAGTTTATCCTTTGCTGGGGGAAAGATTGTTTCTTGCATTTGTCGTCTTTGCAGATGATACCTCACCCAAAATTACCACCTGACCTAAACTCTGTCAGAGAAGTGGAATATTACTAAGATCAACCATGCTCGGGTGCCTGGTTTATTGTTTGTGTAGCAGCAGAGAATGCGATCAGGGTACAGCTTACAAGATGAAAAGGGAGGAAGAACTGTAAACCTTCCTCCTGCCCAGGGATACCGGCTCAGGGAAAATGCTGAGGGAAGGAACAGGAGAGAACAGAGCATTATGTGACTGTGAACAGTGCTGTTGTAAGGGGGTGGTAATCTGTGAAGATCATTGGGAATGACTGGAAAAGGAATAAATGCAGTAGTGGTATCTAGGGGAATCCTAAAGGACTCCTCCCCTGTTCAAGGGTATTTGCTGCTAAAGGACTGTTTTCTTCCCTATCTCTTTTTCCTGTAAGATTCAGGAAAGAAGTCATACTGCAGCGTTGATCTCTTTTCTTCCTAAAGTTGTAAAGAGGATTATGCCCCACAAGGCTCTGTACAACAGCTGGAAGTTACAGTTGCCCCTTAGCACCAGACCCTCTAAGACGTGATTTTGTGATGTCAGCAATGGTTTTTCAGGGCTTCATGTGTGCCTTTATACCAGAAGTTGCGATTTAATTTCCAGCAGGTGTTTGCTTTTGTAACGTTTGAGGTGACTTGAGGACAAGACCTAGGGCAGCGAGAGGGAAAAGTAAGGCTTTGCTATGCTTTGATCGACCCAGGGTCCTGGCTGCAGGAGCCTCATGAAATACCCCGTCCCTGCCACTGGGAATTGCTGCAAACTGTTCCCATCTTCCTTGGTCTCCTTGAAAGGAGACGGTCATGGCTGGGCAGCCTCCTGTTCTCCACGAATCCCTTGGGGTATGGATGGCAGGTCTCTTTTTAGCTCATCTGGCTCCTTCCCACACCTACACTGAAGTCTCAGCTCTTGCTCTCAAATTTACACCTTCCTCTTGCATGCTTTTCCCCCCTTTGCCTCACCAGAACCTCTGGACAACCCAGATCCCTCTTTCCTTGCCTTTAGCATTTGCACATTGTGCTGTCATTGCCTGATTTTATTTGCACATTGTGCTGTCATTGCCTGATTTTATTTTGTGTATTTTGGCAGTTATTGTGGTGTCTGGCAGGGTATACAGGACTGACTACGCTGAGAGCAAGGTCCAGTGACAGATCAGGGAAAGCAAAACCAATTAATGGATCAGCATCCTACCATGGACCGGACCGTGTGTTCCTCAGACTCCCCCCGCCCTCCTTCACCCCCTGCCTTTCATGAGCTCGCCCCTCCTGCTCCGTAAGCAAAGAGCACAGTGTGCCCCCCGGGTCTGGGACTAAGTTTCACACTGGGGGTCCAGGCTGTGCTTCTGCTCCGCTTGCCCAGGCTAAGCCCGCCCTGTCATCCGCTGAAGGGTCAAAAGACCTTTGTGTTCCTACTGCATGAAGAACTGGGCTGGGCTGGCCAATCTTTTAAACAGTAAATTAAGAAAAAAGGTGGCATTTTGGTCCAAACAGGGCGAAGGTAGAGAGAAAAGGTTCTTGTTCTTGGGGACAGACAGGAAATACTGCTTCCCAAATTTGTTTATTTTACTTATGTTTCATCACAGGATTTTAACTTCCCTTTCTGAATGCTATCAGCGCACAGGGACAAAAAACATGGTATTTTGGTACACTGTTGTATTTAGAACAGCCACAAAAAATTAGAATCCAAATCTTATCCAACATATCATATGATTACGTGGCAGACCTGCATAGCTGGAGATCCTCTGTGCCGTGCTCAGCCCTTGACAGAGCTCTCACAGGCAATGTGAGTGATGAGCACCTATTTAGGAACTGACAAATTTGTGTGGATCAATGATTATTAAAAAGAAAATGTCATTAAAGAGGACAGTTCAGTGCAGTATCATCCAGGACCTGTCAATGTCTCTGCTGGGAAAATGAAAATAAAGTCATCTTACAATGCATATTTCAAACATTTTGCATTTAGTAATGAACTACAAGAAGCAGCAGCAGCAGCCTATTTCTAGCGTGCATTTTGGTGTCAGTTAAAAACACTGATTCTCTGAAAGGCAGGAGATTATAATTTCTTGTAATTCTTCCTAAACCTTCCTGGGATCTTTTATTTACACAGTATTTGTAAATTGAACTGCATGTTCTTTTTTAAAAATGTGGGTAGCAACTGACTAAACATCTTTCAAATTACTCTAAACTTAAAAAACCCAACCACAAATGTTTTACTTTGATACTTGTAAGCAAAAAAAGATATATCAATTGGAACTATTTTTTATTTTGAAGATTTCTGTTTCAGTGATAATAAAGAAACACTTGTATTTTGGACATACCTGAAGCAGTTCCTTCCCCCGCTAATTTTGGTTCAACCTCTGAACAGAAAAATGATTCAGAGTTTAATTCTCACAGATATGAGACCTGCAGATGTTGGTTGTCCACTTTGTATTGTGGACATATATGACATATATGAAGCCTGTCATGGCTCTGTCAAAACAGAGTGAGGTGAAGTGCTAGTAAGATGGGTGATATTGCTCTAAGAATAAATATTTATACAGTATGAAAATAGGAGATCTTTTAGAAGGTTTTTCATGTCCTTTATGACAGCAGTGCTCATAAGCATTGCTATTATTAGTTATTGGAGGTTTGGGTTTTTTTCAATAAACTGAGGTAGAACTAAGAATTGGTTATTTTAAACACAGTAATATTATTACAGGTAATTTTTTTCCTCATAATTTTTCAGAACTGAGATCCTAATTGTAAATCCAGTACAAGCCCAGGACAAGAAGAGACAGTTGTTTCAAACAATAAAGAACTTAGTAAAAACAAGGGATGGGTACAGAGTGACAGGGAAGCACAAGGAAGAAGCTGGAGAAGTACTGGTTAGTTTGATAGATTATTCTGTCTTACAAGGGACATCATTAGTGTCCAGTTCTAGACAGGCATCAGACTGAGCAGGAGATGTGCAGAAATCTAATCCTGGGCACATCCACAGAGGCACACATGCTACAGTGTAGGAAGTATTTTCCATCTTCCAGTACTTTGACTTTGCTTAATATGGCATATTTTTACAAATTTAGGTTCAAACTTCTCCCTTCATCTCAACCTTCCTGTTGCTCTGGGGGAGCTGTAATTCTTCCTTCTTACAAAGGTCTCACTCCCAGGCATGGTCTCCTTTTCCACGATGTGATACAACCTTTTCCTGAGGCTTTTTACATTTGTCATTTGTAGATTCGTTATAAACTTTAGAAAAAGCAGCAAGCAGAAGAGAGGCAGTGCTGCATGGTGGAGCCCAGAGGCGGGCTGAGCCGGGGGGTTTGCTGAGGACAGCTCAGGGCAGGGTGGGCTGGGACCTGCACTGCCTGTGGGGCACGCAGCTGATGAGCTGAGCCGAGAGCTTACTAGGGGAGACAGGTCAGTACAGCCAAATCACAGTACCTAGGTTAGATAAAAACTATCTACATGGAGCACTCCTACTTCCCCCAAACTGAATTTCCTTCCCCAGAATTTAGTATTTCATTACAAGTTTTAAAATTGAGGTTATTTAATCTTAAAAGAAACCAAAATTACAATTTTCTGTAGGACAGAAATTACTGTTTGACTCGAAGCAGAGAAGACCACGCTAAATGGAGAAACTGCATGGCTGGGGGCAGACACCTGATTTTACGTCCCAGAATGGCAGAGAGGTCCTTACACAGGGTGCAGGCATCATCCTGAGGACAGCCCTTCCTCCCATGCGCGCAGCTGCCCTGTGCAGAAGGCTACTCCTAACGCTGGCAAGGTTTTTGCAGCAAACAAAAATTGACCTTAGGAGTCTTTACGGTCAGTTGTCTTCTTTAGCCTTGTCTTCTGTTGATACCTTGGCAGCAAAATGGAGAGTTATGTGGTATATCTTCATTTGCAAAATTAAATTTGGAGAGGAGAGAGATAATTTCATAAAGTAAACCAATATAAACAAAAATAGCCCCTCTGGGTAAGAAAGTACAGCTGAGTGGGGGAAGCCATGTGTATCAATATGAATAACAGCCATGTGAAACCACGATGCTGTGTATTTCTGGTAACCAACCTTCAAAAGAAGAAAATGAAAACAAAGGAGGGCAATGATACCTGGATTAGAGAACATAACGCGTGAAGAGGCTGAGAAAGCTAAATTCATAGAGTCCAGTGAAAGAGATGGCTCAGGGGGAACATGATCACAGTCTATAAATACCTTCAAGGTAACAATAGAAATGAAGGGAGGGAATTATTCACAGTCTCAGAAAATTGTAGGCCAGGGAGCAATGGCCTGAAGCTAAGAAAGAAAAAGTTTAGGTGAGATATTAAGAGGGGGGAAAAGAAGCCCTGACAAAAGAAAGCGAAAGGGCAGTTTAATAGCTGAACAGGGAAAGTGCCCAGTGTAGCATAACTGCCAGGTTTATGCAACTAGTGAGATGGCACATCACTGGAAGAAAGAGAGAGACGCTTTAATCAGACACACACAAGAGCCAGATCAGATTGAAAGAGTACTTCGTGGTCTCACAGGCTGTGCTCCAGGTAATGTCATCTAGCACTACATGAACTACAAGGCAGAGCTGTTTCTTTGAACTAGCCCAGCTGCTTCCTCTGTTGCTTGCTCTTACATATTTCCTTTATCCATCATGCACCCCCTGCTTCCCATCCAAACACAGATGAATTCCGTGTTGTCCCCTCTTACTGAGTCTGGCTTTCTATCCCGCTGGCAGAGGAGTCAGAAGAACAGCAGGAAGAAGGAGCGGTTGTAACTAAGGCAAGTCCAGCCAAGAGGGCTGCTGGTAATGATGGATTATAGAAGGAAATATCAAAGTCACTTAAGGATGAAGAGCTGGAGGTTTGCATGAACAACACCAATAATCATATAAAAAATTCTCCGCAAAACTGAAAAGTTGGAAGAAACCCCTGCCTCTGCTTGGAGCACCTCAAGCAAACTCTGATGGTCTCCATTAAAAGAATGGGGAGATTTCCAGGGCTGAGTGGGACTGTTTGAAGACAAGGCTTTTCCTGGAGGAATTGAGTGAGTAGGACCCTATTAGCTCTGGTGGTGGCTCCCCACTGCCCAAGCTCTCCCCGCTACTTCTCTTTGCCCTAGAATGCAAGGGAACGGGGTCAGCCAGGTCTGAGACAGGCTGATAATAATTCTCTAACACATGAGAGAAAGGTGTTTCCAACATGTGCCTAGCACACTTCGTAAGGTGTGCTAATAATAAATGACAGCAAGTTCACAGTCCAGAAGACACCCTGGAGGCAGGGTCCTGTCACTCGGAGGAGTGTGGGAGGAAGCAGGAGGGCTGCTGCTACCCGTGGGTGTGGGGTCCTGCTGCGAGATGATACATGGTTATCACAGAGCTGGCCACTGGTTGGCATCTAGTCAAACTCCCAGGTACACAGCAACCGGTACCCAGGGTGGTTTACGGCACGCTGACAGAGCCACTGCCAGAATAAATACTCAGTGTATAGCACAGGAACCTCCTATATAGAAACCTTTCATAAATGCTGCCCGTTGCCCTTTCCCGTCAGGGAACCACAGCAAAGATATCTGTACACAGAGCACTGTGGCCGTCTAAGGGCCTTTCCACAAATCTCACTTGGCATTGCCCCTAACTTGCCAGAGAAGAGACGTCTTTTTGCATGACACCCCTGTCTTGGTGCTTTCTTTACAATGAAGCACACATGGAGCATCACTGCACGGCTGCTCGGTGGCTGCCACCCGTGCTTGCGGGACTGGGGGAAAACAAGAGGCGGCAGCACATCGTACAAAAGCAGACGGGTTACACTAAATGTGAGCCTGCTGCATCTTTACTGCGAGGCCAGAAGAAGCACTGGTGTAGTGACGTAGTATCTGAAACAATTTTGTACCATTTAAATAGTTTCATTTTAGTTGTGGTGTTAGTGAAACAGAAAAGCCTAACGAATCTCTGCTGAAGTTCTCCAGTTGAGGGCCACCACTTTTTAGATTGATCCAGAAAGATGATGAATGTTTTACCAGAGCTATCTTAGTGATGAGCATCTTGCAGAGGGAGTTTCTTGGTTTTGTTGGTTTCTTGTTTACAAAGAACTACTTAATGTAATAATTCTCAGATAATAGAAGAAGTGTTTTCAAAAGAGATCTATGTTAAGTCAGGGGTATGACCAGGTTACAGAGCAGGTTCATTTATGGTAAATGCCAATCACTAAAAAGATCAGACACAATACTCTGAAAATCAAAACCGATGAAGTTTCGGTTTTCTTTGGTTTTAAAGGTAAACCTGTATCATTTGCTGTACTGAAAATCCCTGACAATTACTGGTGAAATAACAGATCTAAAAGACTTTTAAAATCATGATTTTAAAAGTCACCCTTCTTTATTTTAAAAGAATTCCCCATCCTAAGAAATCCAGATATGTACATGCAAATAAGTATTTCCAGAAGGTATGTCCTTGGAAAGTCTGGAAAGAATAAAGGCACAAGAGAGCTGCGTGGGTCTGCCGTACCTTCCTCAAAGTTGCTTTCCTTCAATAACTTTGTTGAAACAATCCACAGTTACATACATAAGCTCAAACGATCATATTTCTGAATAGCTATTTTAACTGAAGGGAACTACAGTCATTCTGAAGACATATCTCTGTTACAATTTATAATGAATGTAATCTTCAAGGGGTAATAACTTCTCTCAATTACACAATTTTTCTGTTAAAAATGGCGTGTTAGAATCTGGGTTGTCAGCTCCTCTTGCTATGGACACACATTTCTCAGTAAAGCATCTTAGGCACCCCCAGTATGCTATCAATAAGATCAGTAATAATGTTAAAACTTTTTTTTTTTTTTTAATTGCATGTTAACATAATCTTTCAAGTTATTTTTCCAATATAAATACATAGGGACAACAGCTGTTTGTAGATCTCCAATTAGAGCTTTTTGTGGCTGTCTCTACAGAAAATGCCTTTGGCTAATATAATTTAAACCTCTTCTGTAAATGCGTTTCATGCTTTGAAGTTAGCTAATAATTTCTGTCATTTAAGAACAATGTTCCGTGATTTGCTCCTATTAGTAAAAGTGAGAAAATGAGCACTCCCCTTGGCTCCCTGCTCCCCACCTGCCTGTGTGCCGGAGCGCTGGTGATCTGCTGCCCTGGATTTACCGAGAGCTGCCCCGCTGCTGCCATGTCTTGGGTGGGAAGGTGCAGAGGGCTCCGGGCCGGCATTTTTACAGAGTGCCGGCAGCTGGGGGAACTTCAGAGTTAGGTCCCAAGGTCACAGCCAGAATAGGGAAGGAGAACTATAAATTACGAAGCGCTGGACTGCAGCCAAGCCCATGGGAAACTGCATTTAGCATATCATTCTCTAAGCAGCAGGATGAAACCTTAACTCCCTTTTCAGACAGAATTTGAATGGAATTTGTTATAAGAACACTGATTGAAATATCACCAACTGACTTTCCATGACAACTCAGAAATGGGTTGCAATCATGGGGGGATCCTCTTCCAACCGGCCCAAAATAACGATGAGGATGATGATAGAGCCCTATCTAATATTTATGAAAACCAGATGAATTTCTGTGCTAGCAACATGCTGGTATTATAGCAGAGACCTCAGATAAACTCTTGACATTAACCTAAGCTCAAGTTCCTCCCAGTGTAAACCAAAGGCTGAAACAAGAAGCTGATTCTAGTATTCTGAAGTAAAAATGCTGCAGTGGAGGTTAATAGCAATGTAGTTAGAACAATACGGTGCAGGTAAGTGTGACGATTTATTACTCGCAGATACTACATACAGACTGCCATCGGTGCTGTAGACCTTCTGTGTAAGGTGCAGAACTAGAAGAGCTTTACGTGAGCTATAGGCACCTTGGGCAGTGGCCCCCATGTATGTTACGTGCATATGCAGTATCTAATGCTGTGGGGATATGCTGAGTCCTCCAGAAGTTGTAGCATACACAATATGGGCAGTGCTATTCAAAAGCATTAAAACAATATAGCTTTTATGAGGAAAGGATGAATTAATTATTTTAAGGATGCAAAAGTTACTTTAGATTTTAAATGTTGAAAAAATAGAAAAAAGAAATGATCCATGTAAATTATTTGTATCGTAAACGTAAAATCTCTGCCTCTGGCTGTTGCACCGTTAACTCCGAGACCTATATTTAAAGATGTGAGATAATGTTATTGTCAGTCTCGGTGGGAAAAGGGGAAGCTTGAAAGCAAATCCCCTCCCCCCTTGTCTGCAAAGGAGGAATACTGGCATTAAGTGCTGAGACAGCTGCCATCCTTCCATCTTGGCACTAAGCTAGGTGGTGGAAAGTGGTGAAGAGATGCTGGAGAGTCTGGGGCGAGCTTGGGGAGGCAGACGAGAGTTGTAGTTGATTGGGCAGCAGCTTCGTCAGATGGACCATAGAGCCAGAACTAGGGGTTTTTTGCTACTATTCTATAACTGATTCTTTAAAACACTCAGAGCTTTGCAGCCAGGGAAGGGACTATTAGCAAGAAACACTAACACTGTGATCTGAATAGCTGTTGTGAAGAAAAGTCAGAAAAGTAATAAATTGGCTTCCATAGCTGCAGAGTTGGGTTTTTTGGATGCGGATGTGATAAAGTATACTTTCAGGGAAAGCTAGAAAAAACCGTCTTGAGTATTTGTTAAAATCTTAGATGGCAGGGAAGGAACTTTCCCTCGAACTAGCAGATGTGGAAGTCTGTGTTGGATAGCCCAGGTTCTGGAGTGGAAGATGCAAGGATGAAATAACAGTTGGGCACGCTCCGCCTTACACCCCAGTGCTGTGATAACCTCCAGATGAACAAGTTTCAGTCAGGGCAGATTAGGACAGGATTATCTCTTCTTTTACTTGAGAAACCAGGCAAATACATTTCTGCTGCAAGAAAGGGCAGGCTGCATTCTGTAAGTACTGCTTTCTCTGAGCCTTTGGTATCTGCTAAAATGAAGAAAATAACTGCTTTTCTGAACTGCAACACAAAGAGGAGATTCACGGCATCCTCCCGTGTATGTGCCTGCAGATTCATATGTTTTATCGACCAGGATGCTACTTTTACAATTTCTTCCTTTATTTCATAGATCTTTTCACAAATAGATTTTGTGATCCCTAAGAAATGAGATATCCAAAGGTTCACGAAGCAACAATCTATGTGGTTTTTTTGCCAAGTGAAAGAGCAACATAGTTTTTATCCCTTCTTATGCACTAGTCTAACTTCTGATTCACCCGTTAGATTTCTGAATTTATTTTACTAATTCAGCTCATACTGCTTTATATGCTTTAAGCAGATCAAGCAGCTCATGCAAGAAAGTTAAAGTATATTAAATAATTACTGATGTAACATCTTTCATTAAAGAACTTAAAAGCAACAGAAAAATTAATTGATCTTTGAGCTAAGTAGTATCCCCATTGCTGGGTACAAAAATGAAAGCATATTAAATCAAATATTCAAACATAGGTGCCTAAAGTTACTCATCTAAGTATACATGTCACCAGCTTCAAAACTACTGCTTTGAATCTCCCAGCTCAGAAGGGGGTAATTTTTGCATTTGAGGGTCATGCTGAACAGAATGAGAAACCAACATTTCTCAAACCATTTCTATGCAGGTATTAAAGGGACCCAGATTTAAAAACCAGGATCTTCTGCGGCTTTGGCTCAAAGTGGCAACTGTTAAAAAACAAAGCGACTTTCATTTAGCTCCTGGCTATAAGTGGATGTCAGATTGCAGGCATTCAGGTTCAAAAAACACTCAGAAAGTTGATGTAACGGATCCCGCCACCTTTCCCAACATAGGTAATTACTGCTCTCTCAACGAGTGTCATTTACTGACATGAGCTGACTTTCATGAGGTTGGTTACTGTAAGAATGGAGGTTGGCAGGTCAGGCCCTAGGAGGTTTTGTCGTGGTCGTGCTGCTCTTTGGCAGCACTG
This sequence comes from Falco naumanni, assembly GCF_017639655.2. Classification (NCBI taxonomy): domain Eukaryota; kingdom Metazoa; phylum Chordata; class Aves; order Falconiformes; family Falconidae; genus Falco; species Falco naumanni. The sequence goes on from NC_054068.1 coordinate 11,412,234, forward strand.
AAGACAGAAGGCAGCCTCTCTGCCTGCCTTCTGCGCCGGCACAACCTCCAGCCCCTTCTCCAGGAGCCAGGACTTCCACCTCCGAGTGAGTGAGGCTTCTTTCTGATGAAAAGTGAAAGACGGTTTATGGGCGCTATGATACACATTTCAAATTAAGTATTTTAAGGGAGGCGCAATAATTGTCAGGTCTGCATATTTAATGGACCTTGAGCTGTAAACATGCTCCAAAAATACCTAGTTAATATCAGTTTGACAGTGAATTGGCACAGTACTGAGCTCCGATGCATCAAATTAACATCGATCCGCAAAATGTTACTGGAAGGTTTCTTAAATCTGCCAAGTTTTAAAATCAATTCAGAAGAGGGCCCCTCTCCCCACCCTCCCTTTTTTGAAGTCCTTTCTAGTTCCCTACTAGTAGTCTAAGGGCATTCCTTCAGAAATGCTTTAGAAATGTTAATTCTTTTCAAACTTTGTTTTCCCATTCAAGAGCGATCAATTCCTCTTAGGGTGTTTCTTTGGTATGCAATTTAAAATCCTCTCCCGCTCACTCTGGGTCAGAGGAGCAGAGCTGTGACCACGAAGTGCCCAGCCGAGGTTCAGCTGGGCTCTGTGCAAATGATGCGCAGTGGATATTCTGGGATGCAGGTGCTCTGCCGCCTCCAGTGGATGGCTAATAACTTCCAGGTGGGATCTGAAGGAACTGGCACTGCCCCATCACATTCCTCTATGGCTTCTGTCCTGGCAGCTTCAACAGCTTCCCCTCTCCCTGTGTGATGTTAATACAGCTGCGCTTAGTGGACCTGGCTATGCTGGAACACCCTCAATAAACAGAGGAAAGCTGGCAGGCTCTGCTCTCTGAAGGGTTCATGACTCCGCCGCAGTTTCAGCTCCGTCTGCCAGCGCCGGGGTTTGTTAACCTTCCTGGCAGCCTGCAAAGCCACACTGCTCTGGGGCATGCTGCCGGGGGGCTGGGCAGCAGTCTGCCACGAAGGGGAAAGAGTTCGAAGGAGGCTTATGCTGCTGGAGGAGGAAATCTGCCGGGCAGCCTCGTCCTGGTTGGTATTAGCTCACTTTGCTTCCATTTTGCTCTATGGATTTTCAATAACTATGATAGAAGAGCATACATTCAAACAAAATAATTAAGACATAATAGTGACATTTTTCTCCAGAATTTTTATCTTTGTCTAAGCAGGGATACAAATGGTAGGGTAAGGTTCCAATATCTATTCACACAGCTTTCCTTGAAAACACACTGTAACAGCTATTGAAATGTTTTGCCAGCAAGAGTCATGTAACAGCACCTGTGAGAGAGGCTGTGACATTGGTTTTTATCCCCTGAAAGAATGGAAATTGGGTGGCTTTCAGAAGAAAGCCATTGAATGAGCTGCTTAATGTTCGGTTACTATTCGGGATGCATGCTGTGGCATGGTTACCATGAGGCGGCACGTGCCAGCACCTAATGGCTCCAAAAGCAGTATTGCCAGCCCTGGAAGGTTGTCCCCAGCATGGCAGGGAGTGTGCTGCAACAGTGTCCCCACCTTGCTCCAACCTTTTTCAGGCGTCCTCCTGCTCTGCTTTTCACCCGTGGGCTCGTGCTGTGAGGAGGGGGCCCTGCCATCCCCTGAGTTGCTCTTCTCGCAGCATGTGCTCCACCGCTGAAGCCACAGCTCCGGGTTTCAGTGGTGGCACTGGGAGTAGAGACCGTGCCTGCAGAACGTCTCCCTGTGGAGTGGCTGCTCCAGTTCCTGTTGGACTGCTGTGGTTGCACCTCTCTGAGACGTAAAACTCCCGGAAACATCCATGGGACCTTGTTTGTTGTGGTTGTCCCCACCAACTCCCACTCTGCACCGTAAACAGGAGGCGGCTGAAGGTGTTGCTCCGGTGGCTCAGCTGAAGTCAAGGAGAAATGTTGGCTGCTGTGTGATGACTAAGGCTCACATGCTTATTACTTCTATCAGTTAGAGCTCTTAATCACTTTGTGCTGTTTCATCCTATAACATGAATTCACTTCAAGCTGTGAAATTCACCATTTTTGCCATGACTAATTCGTGAAATCTGCCACCTTCTTTCGTGGTTCACTTTGTGCCCTAGTTAGGCATCATCTGTCTGATTAGGGAAATCTGCGATTTGTTCCTTGCAGTTGAGCCATGACAATTTCATTCCCCTCCTTTCTCCTCTTTGCACTCAACTGGGATTTCATCGTCACTTTTGCCTTCTGATGCAGTGGGGACAGAGTGGTGTGGAAACTGTCTTTGCCGGGGTTTGCACGCAGTGAGTCCTGGCTTTCCTCCTCTATGTGGTGTGTGGGTAGGGCTCAGTCTTGCATCGGTGGCCCTCAGCCTAAGGCTTTAACCCTGGCTTTCGATAAAGCCACTTAGGTCTAGTATATTATGTTTACCATCTCACTACGTTTCTCCCAGCCTGGTTGCTACAATATTTTGGAAATCATTTCCCACCTGCCTTGCCAGTGCCTTCTTTCATGATACATTCATCTGTTACTCTTTATATTGAACAGTGCTGGCATTACTAAATGCTATAAATGTACCCAGTATAACATAAAAATACACAAGCAGCTGACTGGTCTTGCCTACAAGAAATACTATTAATCTTTCATATTTTTCACACGCTCTGGGCAAGATCCAGAGGGTGCTCAAGGAACATCTTGTAACTGAATCAGGTCCTAAATTCTGATTTTCTCCCTGATTGGTTAATGTCTAAAAATATTTTCCCACACTCTTAATGTCTTAATTGTTTCTTGAAGATGTTGCCAGCTCATCCATCCTTTTACCCATAATTTACACCCTCTTACAAACCCAGTGAAATATTATTTTAGTGTTTCTGTCGCTGAAATACAGTGATAAATGGTTTTCTTTTAAGATCAGTGGGAACAGTGTAATGGATGTGCAGGACAGCTTATTGACTTGCTCTTGCCAAAATGGAGTCCTGCCATGAAGTTCAGAAGGATCACAAGCTGCCCTGGATACTCCTCATGCTTCAACTCATCCTTTTTAATGTTAAAGCTTATGGGTTTGTGCTACACAGAGTTTTACGAGATAATGATAGGAGAGCAAAGGAAACCTTCCCTCCTAGCTCTGCTCCTTTTCACCATAACTTTCCATCTCACTCTTTCTGTACTCTGCCTTTTTTTTTTAACCAGTTTCACTCAGTCTGTGTTAATCACCTCCCTGTCTGAAGCACAATCATGTAAATAAGATCAGCAGCACCATTTCAATTGACATATAAATAAACGGACAAATCTCTGAGAAACTCTGGCTGTAGTTAACCCTTCCTCAGAAGTCCAGAGGAGGAGGTTCATGAACGCCCTAAAGTGTACTTTGTCCAGCTATCGGGGATGATCCTGCTTCAGCTCATACAATTGACAAATTTATTTGAATGACTTGGAGCAGGATTGTGGTTGGTGCTCAGCACCCCACGCTCCTCTGAATCTGCTGCTTTCAGCACAGGAGTCTTGCAGCCGTACTAGCCCAAGCTATTTACTTAGCACCACTGTGGACTAATCAGATGGCAATAAAAGCTTTTACTGTGCCATCCTGTTTGTGATCAGCAGAAACATAAAAAGCATGTTAGCAAATTGATTTTTTGGCATTAATTGTGAGCAAAGAGCATTATACTGAGTACAGATAGGGTGGTTTTTTTCAGGCAGAAAAATTCTATTTTAGTATTTTAAAAGTGATTCTGGAAGATGCTGAGCTAAGCCCAATGGACATACTTTTCAAATGCCATAAGGCAAAGAGTAGTTACTGAATCTCCTCAGTCTTATTAGCTTACATAAACATAAAAATTTGAATAATGTTTAAAAAGCTAAATTCTCCAGATAATCCATAATCAGTAAGTGTTCATTACTGAGATGTAGCAAATATGCGTGAGATTTCCCTGGTGACATTTTGGTTACATGATTTAAAAGGTGTAGAAAACTCTCCTCCGTGTGGGGCCCAGCAGAAACTTCCGCAGGCTCCAAAGGTCACTCGGTGGCAGCTTGGACCTTCCTGGTCCCCTTCAGGAACGAGCAGGAGGAAATCGGAATTCACTGTCTCGTTTTACAGCTCTGGTGATTTATAAATAAATCATCCCCACACGATGATTGATGTCTCCATATAAATAATTAAGTCTTGACCTTATGTTATGACACCTGCTAAATTTTTTGGCACTTGAAACCAACGCTGAGGAGAGATCCGTGACACCGGATAAATAAATGTGGGACAAGATTTGAGGGGGAGGGAGAAGCAGGTTTCTGTTTACTCTCATTTTGTTTTGTTTGATTCCATCAGTTAATTGGTGATGATGATTATTAATCTCCGTTGCCATCTACTCTATGGATTTAATTCCTGCCTGTGATTGCTGTCGGAAAGTTTGCTCCATTAGGAGCAGACTTTGATTAGATTTCCAGTAGACGCAGTTTCCCAGAGCTCCCCCAAATCGCGGTGTGACCTAGCCCAGGCACTTTATACCCATTTTTGTTTGCTGTTTACTTGGCTTGGTGGCAGAGCTCCAGCAGCCCGGGTGACACTGTCATTCTGCTCAACCAGGCTAGGTAGCAGGTGTCAGCAAAAGTTTAATTTGGAAGCTCATGAATTCAAAAGGAGAGCTTAACGGTTATCCCCAACACAGAGAGCTGCTCTGGCCTGCTCCTGGAAAAGAGAAAATCCCGGGGACATGAAAGGAATTGATGAGAAGCCAGGCACCTGACAAAATGAAATCTTCTCGGGCTAAACTGGTGATCGCTTTCTCATCAAATGATGAGCATCATTAATAAACAAAATGGACTTAGCGACTGCATTCACGATTTTCACTTCGGAGACCATTCAGGTTTACCATCCATCCTCCCTGGCTGGTACTGGTAGATACAGCCTATTCTCTGAGGAGCTGCAACTTTTAAATCTTGCAGTAAAGGACAAGCATTTCACGGTAAGTGTCCAACGCAAAAAAAAAAAAAAAAAAAAAAAAAAAAAAAAAAAAGAGCAACTCTGGGTGTTTTTAAACCTCTTTACCCGCACAAAACGCAAGTCGGCTACAGAGGGAAAGCTGCGCTGTGATGCCGTGATAAGGAGGGGCTCGCCGAACCCCTCAGAAAGCTTAAAAACCCGACCAGGCAGCCAGGCGCGGGCCGGGGGGCACAGCACCCCGCGGGCAGGGGGGCACAGCACCCCGTGCAGACACCCCCGTACGGAGCTGTCCTTCGTTGTCTGTTGCCGCGGTCCGGGTACGTGCGCTCCTCGGGCCCGAGGTGCGGGGGCACTGCGAGGTCCGGGCTGGCCGTGCCACCGGGCAGGGCGGGGGGTGCGGGGCTTACCGCGGCCGGAGGCTACAGCGAGCCCCCGGCGCCCCGCGGACCGGCTCCAGCCACGGGAAAGTGCCTTAACACCGCGCAGCCCGAGCCCCCGGGAACGGGGTTTCCAGCCCGGGGAGGTGCCGGCATTTAGCAACTAGTTTGCTTCGGATCCCGGCACCGGCGTTACCGAAGCCCGGGGCAGAGCCGCACCCGCGGCTCCATCCCTCACCCGCACCGGGCCGCCGGCTCCGTCCCTCACTCGCACCGGGCCGCCGGCTCCGTCCCTCACCCGCACCGGGACGCCGGCTCCATCCCTCACCCGCACCGGGACGCCGGCTCCGTTCCTCACCCGCACCGGGACGCCGGCTCCGTTCCTCACCCGCACCGGGACGCCGGCTCCGGTCCTCACCCGCACCGGGACGCCGCCTCCGTCCCTCACCCGCAGCCGGGCCACCGGCGCCCCGCGGAGCCCCGTGTCCGAGGGGCCGGGCCGGCCCCGCCCGACGCGCCGCAGCCCCGGGCACCCCCGCGCCGCACCTGCCCCTCCAGCCCGCCGGTACCGGCGCCGCCGGCCGGGGGCAGCCCCGCGGGGAGGGGTCGCGCCGCCGCGGGGACGGACGCGGGACGAGGGGCCCCAGCGCGGCGCCGCCGCAAGTTTGGGCACTTTCCCGAAGTGGTGCGGGGAAAAGTTGGGGAGCGGCCGGGCGGGGCGGGGGGTACCGGCGGGGCAGGGCCCGGCCCGGGGACGGGGGACTCGCCACTGACCTGCGCCGCGGCCGCGCCGCCTCGCCGCGCTCAGCGCATCCTCCGCGCCGCGCCCGCCCGCCGCCGCTCTGCGCGCCGCAGCCGCGGCTCCGCGCCGGCGATCCTCGGCGGGGAGGGGGGAGCGGAGCGGGACAGCCCGCCCGGAGGAGGCAGAGGCCGCCGCCCCCTCCCCGCCTCCGCGCCCCCCCCGCGCCGCCGCGCCCCGGCCGCCTCCGCGCCCCCGCCCCGCGCCCCGCTGCGCACCTCCGGGAGCAGGTGCGGCGGCCTCCGGCGGGGAGCGCGGCCCGGCCCTGCTGCGCCCTCGGCGCATCGTCCCTCGCCGCCGCACGGGGAGAGCGCGGGCGGTGCCGGTGCCGGTGGTGGTGGCGGTGCCGGTGCCGGTGCAGCCGCCGCCGCCTTTCCAGGGGTGCCGTTCGCTTCTCAAGTTTGACACGTTGTGGCGGCGCCGGCCGCCCCCCCCGGCCGCCTTCAAGGCTGCTGAATTATGCATTGTCTGAAGGGCAAATGCCGGCGTGCGGAACGGGGGCTGCCGAGAGGAGCGTGGCTGTGTGTCGCCGTGTGTCGCCGTGTGTGTGTGCGCACAGGCGCGCACACGGCTCCTGCTGGGGAGCGGCGCCGGGAGCTTGTGCCTGGGCGTCTGCCCGAGGCATTGCAGCCCCCGGGGGGGCAGCGGCGGCGGGGGGGTCCCAGGCAGGGCGCTGGGGGAAGCCCTGCGGTCCTGCTGCCGGCTCTGTGGGGAGGAACGGGGCAGGGAGGTTCCTGTCATCCCCTCGGTGTAGGTACGAGCATCCCGCCGGGCATGTCCTCCTCCGGTGTGCAATTTAACAGCGGTGTGGGAAGTAGGTGTATTTTGAGACCAGCTGGGAAGATCGGTCGGTGTCGCGCACTTAGTTCCCAGAGAAGGTGGTTGTGAACACAGACCCCAAGGGGAGGAACAGTAGAAGTAGTTGGAGGAGAACTGAAGTGGTGATGGTGCTCTCAAACAATAAATCACAGCAGGTGTGCTGTGGCCAGGGCACAGCGGGGACCAAGGTGCCTTCTCAAGAGCCTGGGATGTGAACTGTGGAGTAACTGCACAGAAGGTGCCTCTTGCACTCTTTGCTGGCTATTTCCCACCCTAAAATACCGAGAGGACTTTCCCCGCACAATTGTGCAGTGGAACAAACAGTCTACTAAGAGCAAAACCAGGTCATGTCAGGGGTCCCCAAGAATGGCCTCTGTGGCATGCCTGGCTATTGCTAGGTGTAATGAAGTGGCCACTGGATGAAATTAAGGAACATCAGAGCTAGACAAAACAGTAGCCTCAGAGCCCGTGTATCAAGGGGGTACGCTGTGCTCTGCACCCCCTCCTCAGCTTGGGGAGCGGTGGGTCCCAGGAGCTGCCCATTCTGCCAGGGACTCGTGGAGCTGAGCGCTGGCAGCCTGGAGGGAGCGGCGGCGGGGCTTGCCGACAGACAGAGCCAGCCGTGTTACGTTGATGTACCCTCCATCCATCCTTAATAAGGCATTGTGAGCATGCAGTATTAAATGTGTGCCAAGATGGATCGTATCTACAACCCTCTGAATAGTTCCAGGTGTGTCTTATAAATAAACTATGACATTTATCCTTTGACTCGATTAACAGGAATACATTATACTTAGTCTGCTCCCTAGCAATCAATTGTTGCAACTAAGTAGGTGTTATTTATTAAAGTATTGATTAGGGACCCAATCCCGTGGTCTTTAGGCAAGCCAGTTCTTTGCTGATGAATGGAATATTTGATTGAGAGTTTTGAGATCAGACTGTATATAATTCTATTGTCACAGGGAAAAAAAGTGCATGTGGTACAGCTTTCCGAGGGAGATGCATTCATACCACTTGGAGTTCAAAAGAAGAATAACACACATTCCTTACATGAAAACTGCAATCATTGCTTTACTTGAGTGCCTTCTGTCATTTTCTTTGTGATGCAGTGTGCATAGGCTTTAACAGCAAAAATAAATAAGTCTAACTGGGGAAAGTGCATTGAGTTACATACTATAGATGTAAAACATTCCTTGATGTCTGTTGCTATGGCAGGTGACTGGGGACAATACTGTCCTCTGAGGGCCAACTCCTGTTCATGCGGCGTAAGGAAACTTTCCTGCTATATCATGGTGGCTGCTTTCGCGAGCAGGCTGAGCAGAGTGTGGCTCTGTGTTCTTTTTTCAGGTTGTGTTATGAAAAATGCTTTCAATGAATGACCTTGAAAACAAAGCCCAGATAAGGGCCCTGGCATTAGGTCCAGTTACAGTGAGTTCTCTGTCTCCCTCCCTGCAGGACTCACAATTACGTTTTTCTTCAATTTCGTCTCCATTACTTGCAAAACATTCTTGGAAATTTGAAAAATAAGGTATTTCAAAACAATGATTTCTGGGATTTATTTTTGTATTTGGGAGGATTTATTTTTACTTTTTTCCCTCTCTGTCTCCAATGGAACAGAAGGCAATGTGAATCCCTTTTGTTTACCTCTTTGTTTCTGCTCCCGACTGCTTAATAACATAAGCAGATATGCTTATGGCTCTGCCTGTAGTCTGGTGCTAGATAGTGACTATTGCAAAGTTAGGAGGAAGAGCAACAATCAAAAAGCTTTGGTTTTGAGAGGGTAGAATGAAATAAGAGGACAGAATGGGAAAAATATATATATATAAGAAAAGAATATACTTGGTAAATGCGTATGCTTTAACAATAAGGAATTTTTATTTGGGTATTTGTATGAAATGAGATTTCTAATTATGTTGAGATTAAAACATGCTAAAGCAAATGCAGTATTTACTGAAGGGGATCTTTTGCATTATTAGTTGTACGGACTCATACACTCAGAGTGCAAAGAAATATCCCAGCCTATAATCTAGTATTGTTGTTGTGATCTAGTGATACTAGTACCATGCTTGCAATCAGGATTGTTATGTACATTACAAATTGTCACTTAGAATACTAGATATAATCTCACTTCTTTCAAAATTGGAAGGAATTGTTTACCTTTGTTTAGTCATAAGCAAATGCAACTCATCTTTGCAGAATGTTTGCTATGGAAGGCTGGAAAACATTTGGGGGAGTACAAAATTAATTGTAAAGATGGTTTTGGTGCTTAGACACATGCAAAATATTTCTGGTGGAAAGGACTGGAAGTTATTTATCTCAGTGATCTGGAGCCTGATATTTATACCAATGCTATCTGAATCCTTTAGAAAAAAGGTTATTTCCCCCATCCTGCCAATTATTTGGAGGAAAAAAAGAAGTTAAAATTTTTAAAATTTTATATTATAGGAAAATTCATCTTGTATTCCGTCTTTATTCATCTCTCAGAAAATAGCACAGAGAAAAATGAAGAGAACATATGGTGTCTTCTATCAGTCAGTCATCATTACTGCTTCTTCACACTATGTCATCACCCCACAAATAGCAAATGAGTGTGAATTTCTCCCTGCTGAAAGAGAAAAGAGAAAACTGGTTAGTGCAGCCAAGTAAAAAAATAAATTAATAAATATCACAGTAGCATAAATGGGAAGATTATATAAAATATTAAAGACAAAGAGAATGCAGAGGGAAAACCCCCTAAACTGTCAAACAATAGTATCAAACCTGCAAACGTTGAGCTGGAGCAGAACTCATGTATTTCTCTTGATTTGATAACCAAGCTTGAAATATTGATGGGACACAGTCTCTCTTGCCCATTCTTTATGAATGATTCTGTGCTATTTGAGGTGCTCAAACAGACAGTACTCAAATAAGAACTGCGAGGAATGTAATGTAATAGTTTGTCTCTGGGGCATCCATAAAATCCTGAATTTCCTTTTTAAGCAGACATCTAGGAAAAATATAATTTTATTTAATTCCCCAATGTTCCTATTACACTTCTAGTGTAAAGGTTGCAATTCAAATCCTTATCTGCAAAGCCTCTCTGCCATTCTTAAACTCTCTTGCAAAGAAATATATGACAAAGCAAGCCTTGGCAATAGCTGCCATAGGAACTTAATAAACCCCAACACTGGAAACATCCATCCCAGCTTTGGAAGGGATATTTCAAAATCAACCTCCTATAGAAGCAGCAAAAGCAGTTGAGGTTTATGGGAGGGGGCGGGGGGGGAAGGATGTGTATGTGTATACATTTGTCTGCAACCTGGTAGATTTCCTGAGATCAGGCAAAACCTCAGGCCAGAGTATTCATTTTTTCCTTCCACCTTTCTCCCCTCCCCTTCCCTCCAGTGTTGCTGAAATACCGCAGAGACCCAAAGGCAGACCCTGTGAATAAAGCTCCTGGAGTGGTACATCCAGAGTAGTGCAACAAAGCAGCAAATTAAGAGCCTCATAGGAAATTCTAAAGCAAATCTAGGCCAGATTGTCTCCCAGATCTCTAATCCTTCATTCCCTTTGGATCCTTCCATCAAAAAGCAGCTCATAACGGGATGCTAATGCACCTGGAATTGAGCCCCATATGTAAACTACAAGGGGAAGCAAGCTCATTTGTAAGCTCCTTTCGTTTTGATGCCCATCTGAACTGGGTACGTAAAGGATGTCTGGTAAAACTATGGTTCAGACAGCTGCCTTGGAACCATGTAGACACTTGGACTTGAGTTAAATGTCTTCTATGACCAGTCCCAGGATCTGGTATTGTTTTACTGATGCTGCTGTAGAGTAGCCATACCTGACTGTGGAAGCAGAGCTTTCCTCTGAAGATCGTTTTCTAAAAATTGCTTACATTGCAGCCAGCCAGAGAGGGTGAGCTCAGCAGGCTGGGGAATGGGGCAGTGTCAGCTAGGGTCATGGAAAAGCACAATGGTGGGTAATGCTCGGGATAGAAGAAAGCAGAATAAAAGTGAATTTTCTGGGAGTTAACAAAGAATAAGAAAGTATGAAATGATTCTGTGCACCCTGCCCCTGGAGCGATGATTCTGCGTGGGTAGTATCTGGAAGGTAGAAGTGGCAAGGTTTGTATGGAGAAGCAGTATCTTTATCAGACCAAGGAATATCAACGGGGCAAATTGTTGGGTACACAAACCATTCTTTGGGAGAAAAATAAAAACCTCCAGAAAAATTATAGAAACCTCAAAAGACAGAGTTGGAAGAGATGTATTAGATCATATGGTTCATCCTTTGGTAGCAGTAGCAAATTGTCCCCTAGAGACAGAGGACATCAGTTATTTCATAAAATATAGCCAAAAGGGCCAGAAGGAACAATGTGGTTTAGACAGGGAAGCCTGAGAAGCGTTTGATTTAGTCTTAAGTGAGAACAGCGAGAACTACCAGGCTCAGACCCCAAAAACTGCCCTTGAAAGTACTCTTTGGAAACCTAGCTGATAATCTGGAGTAACCAGGAGCTGTAGTTTTTGTCCTCATTACACTGAGTAGGTGCTGGAAGAGATTCTTTCAGTAGGACATAGCAAGATGTATGTTGAGATACTCCCCACACAACATACAAGGGCGCAGGTGTTTGGAGTGTTTTACTGCTCCTGTTTTGTTCATCCTAGAGGAGTGGTGGTTGAGATGGAGTGATTGCCCATGGCCCTTTGAAGGATGGAACTTGGAGGGCTTGGTTCTGCCAGGTCATGTTGCTCTCTAAGATGTAATTTGTTGTGAGTAAAACAATGTGCTGTGCTAACTTTGGTTCTCCGCTAGAGATGTACTCAGGTCCCATCCAGTTCTGGCATTTGAGGCTTGGGGCTCTCTTGGAATGGTTTGGTTTTCCTGGACGGATTCGCTTTGTCATTTCCAGAGACAGTAAAACTCAGGGACAGAATTCATATGCACCTCGTGTGCAGCTCCTTATTGTCCGGGTTTGGGCAAGAAATGGAACCTTGATCTATCAGTATAGAGATGGACTTCGCTGTGCAGCGTTTGGGATGACCCTGAGCCTGTTTTTCCAAGTGGATGAGTGAAATGAATCATACTGGAAAGATGAATTGGAGAAAAATACGCTTAATGCTGGCCAGCAAAACTGATCCTAGTGGGATCACTCCATCACTGAAGAAATGTGTCATAGCCCTTTCATAGGTGACATAAACAAGTTCCTTTTTAGGCTGCCAGGAACAGGGGCAGATCTCCTGACACTTGCATTCATTCTTCTGGAGTTTATGTGCTTTGTAAGTTGCTGGTATGACTCAGCAGAGAAGGAGCACAGTGCAGGCATGTAAGCCTGCTCCTGAGGAAGAACTGTTCTGAGGACCATCCAAAACAAAATAACTACAAAGTGTAACAAACAACGCTTTTCCTAGCCTCAGGTTAGACCTGGCTCCTGCTCCCCTACCATGGACCTCCTCTCCATTCAGCCTCTCCTGCCTTCTGCTCCTTTACCCTAGGACGCACGCCTCTGCATCGTCCATCCCCCCCACACATTGCCCAAATAAACCCACTTCTGACCACATCTCCCTTCCACGTCTTTTTTTCCTTCACTGCTGCTGTCTTTTCCCTCTCATGTTACTACTACCAGTTCTACATTTCCCCCCCTCCCCAACATATAATGTAAAGAATAGATTTTGCGCATGGTTCTTGCGGAGGGGGGCTGAGCCTGCAGACAAAGCTGGTGTTCCTTGTTCTTCCTTCTACTGTTCTTTTGCATCTGTCATGCTGTTTTCAATAAACAATTAAATTAAGTACATGTATTTAAGTCAACTGGGATTTCACCTAGTCTGCTTGCTTAAATATCGCTCCTGTGAAATGGGAATGCCTTGCTCTGGAACTGCTATGTTAGACATGGTTTCATTATATGATATTTTATCTTGTTTCTCCTGTACTTTCACTGACTGAAATACAGAGAGGAGAAAAAAAATGGGGTAAAGGGGATGCCGTAGGTTTAGGACTGGCTTTGCATAACCTCATTGGTTGGGTTTTGTTTGCAAACCCAAGGGTGCTTGAGATTCAGGTCACTTCTCTCAATCCCCCTGCAGTGGTAGGCGTGTGTGTGAATGCATCAGAGAGGAGAGATAAATGACTCACATTATGATCCATCTTTATTTCAAATAGTACTCCGTAAAAGGGAGAGGGTGGCTTTTGTGTTGCAAAAACCCTGTTGATTTAATTTTTATTTCGCAGAGCCGGGCGTGGCTTGGGCAGTGGTACTATCTATCTTAACACGCAGAAAGTGAGGGCAGCACAGATGTGTGATTTTTAGTTTGGCCAACTTCTCTGAGGAAAGCTAGCAGATCAGTTTAGAAAAAAAAAAAAAAAAGTAAACTATCTTTGGCCTGTAGATTTTTTCTTGTTTCTTCCCTCTCGGTTTTCATTTCTGAACAGGCATTGTCATCTCGTCTCATTAGAGGTAACAGAATCTGAAGGGTAAGACAGCAAAAATCCTGGCTATTGACACATGTGATGCAAACTAGCTCTTATTTCCTTTGTAAATCGGGGATTGTGGAATATTGTAGCAGATGTCAACTGGGGAACGTCTGCTGTTGTCCTTTAAAAATCAGCTGCTGCCTAGGTGCACTGGCTTTCTGTAGAGCTAAAGCAGTGATGCTTCCAGAATCAGGCTTCCAGTCTTCCTTGAATTTTGAATCACAAAAGCAACTCCAAGGTCACTTCCTGGAATACCTTTGGATTTTCATCACTTTGGGCCATCTGGACTAGACGAGCAAGGTGATATCAGTGAACTCCTTTGTGAACAACTATCCATATGACAAAGGGAAGGATGCCTTTACACAGCGCAAAAAGGGGAGGCAAAAGCTCAGGGTGGAATCAGGATTTCAGTTTTATTTTGAACCAAGCAACGTAACCTTTAAATTCACAAAGCATCGTCAGCTCTTATAATCCTTTATTAGTCTGCTTGGTTTTGATTTCTGTTTGTATTTTTAATATCTAGGGAAAGACAGATTTTGGCACCCTTTAGTCTGAACACTGTCAACTGTCACTGTAGCAATAAGGTGAGTAAGAATTACTTGTGTGAACAAGATATAATTGTCTGGGCACTTATGGAGAAGAAAAACGGAGGAAAAAGAAAAAGGAGTACCTTTAGCTTGATTCAAGCATTCTGTCCATTCTGGAAATAAAGGAAGAGGGAACACAAGCTGCTGCATTTGTGTGATTGCACTAAAACAGCAGCTTGTGTTTACATTTTAACTTTCCATGACGAGGCTGCTGGCTGCATGGCTGGAAGCACAGATTTGGGATGTGGCGAGTACATGTTTTGTGGGCCCTGTTATGGTGCCCCAACCAACCTTTTTACACTTCTACTCTTTTACACATGAGTGTCAGCTTCCGAGGCAAAGGCTTATGGCACTGGGGATTTCATTTTGTCTTTGTAAGTCTCTCCAGAAAAGGAGAACATGCAGAAATAAAAGAGACACAAAGGTTTGCTCTGGTGCTCTTGAGCTGATTTTCCTCGTACAGTGAAAGTGGTCAGCAACTCTGTGCTTCTGTTAATTCAGTGCTGCATTGAAATTCTCCTTAATATCATCTAGGGCCGGACTCTGCCCTCACATTCACTTTGGATGGTTTCTTAGTATGTCAAACGTCTCGTTAGCCTCCCAGTGTGATATGGTAAAGCACAAAGCAATATTTTATGGCGTGGCAGACCTGAAGCACCAATTGCAATGTAAATGCTCTTCCTCTTGTATCTAATTCATTCGCACTGGTCCCTAATACAAGTGATCCTCTGGATCGCTTCCCCAAATACTGATGGCAAAACCACATCTGTATGCTGGAGATGCCGATGGCTTTTCTTTTCTAATAATTCCTTTTCTAGTTTACGAAGCTCCCCTCCTTCCCCTCCCCGCTCCCTAGATTTTTGAAAAGACCGAATGAAGACTTGACTCTAGGTTGTCACTCTGCAAATCAAGCTGTTTTCTAATCAACCAAACACTCAATTATTTGCCCTTCTGTACCTTAAAAAGCAATGATAGAGATTACTGATAGGAACTCCATGGTAATATGTCAGCCCTTTTTCATTAAGCATGCCAGCTTGCGTTGTAACCTTGCTGCTGCTGCCAGAATACAGTAAACTTTTTGTTTGATCCCACAGGGTCCTTGAAGTTTATTTCATTACAGAGTATAATATCTCCTAATGGAAGCTAGGTAATAGACATACCAAGAACTAGCAAACAGGAGATTTTGTGTCAAAAGAGAATTCAATTTTAATTAATCTTTTCAGAGTAATTCAATTGAGTCTTCAGAAGGAATCTATTTCTGCTTTTCCCCACAGTTTCCTGCACCGATTCTGCATATTTTAAATCTGTAATTCAGTAGTCAGAGAGTACATCTAAGTAGAAAGCAAAAGATACATGTTAGACCGCATCTTGGGAGATTTGCTTGTATGCAAGGACTGGATCTTTTCCTCTTAACTACCGTGTTTTGGAGGCAGCAGGAAGATCTTAATGTTTTTTCCCGTGTCTCATTCTCCCTCCTACCCTCCTGCAGTGTGTGTACAGGTATATGTGTAGCTATGTATATGTACGTATATGAACACACATATAAATATTCCATTATTTTTCATTGGCAAGAAGACTTTACTTTTCTGGCTTTTAATTTAAATGTGAGAGGCCCATTTCTTTGTTACTTCCTCTGTATCCATTTAGCAGTGCAAGAAAGAGTTATGTGTCAGCATGTATAGGTGCAGTATACGTGTGTTTAGTCTCTCTCTGTGTCTACAACCTCCCAAGCCTGATGTAATAATTCATACATGGGTGACAGGCAGTTTAGAAATTATTCTCTGTAAAATGGAAAGAAAATAACACAGAATGTATAAACTTGTAGTATTATCTCCTTCTAGCTAGTTCTCCACCCTCTGAACAAATACTTTTTACATTTTTATTCTTATCATCTTTAGGGCTGAAAAAATCATCTCTTGGCATCACTCTTGATTTTTCTGACATGGCTTTCAATTAAAGCACTTTTATTTCACTGATGACGTTGTATTGATTATGATGGGAATGCATGTCACCCAGATGCGCTCTGCTAGGGAGGGTCTGTCCTAAAAGGATATGGGTAGAAGGTAGGTTAGGATTCACTTGCTTGAGGTGTAAAAAGCACAAAGTCATATGATGTCAGAGTAGTAGCTATTTACTGACACCCACTTTGTGCAGAAGTATCTAAGGTTTACCATGAAAGCGAGGGACCGGTCGGCCAGGTGTGTGCAGGAAGGCAGATTCTGTCTGTGGGGCGACACGTGGCTCTAAGCAGAAAGCCGAGAGCTGAACCACTCCCGCTCCCTCTCTCATTCACGCTGTAGCCTGTAATAGAAAATAAATTAGCATACTCATTTTAATCTTAGGCAAGGAAGAGTGGAATATTGCTTATCTGGCAATACAGGGTGTCCATATCATCTCTGGAAGAATGGGGAACATGCAGGTGAATAGAGACACCTCTGCAGAGCCGGAGCCTGGTGAAGGGTGTGTGGTAGAGCTGTTGAAGTGAGAGGAGCTGCGTGCTCTGGAATCAGGCAATAAATTCCCAATTTATTTTCTATTTAATTTTCTCCTTGGATTTATTTAAAACTGTTTTGATAACGGGAGGCTTCTGGATCTGGGAATTTAGCACAGGGAGGGGAGAATGCTAGGATTACATATTGCTGTTTCTGTAGGTATATATAGTATTGCTTTTGTGGTGTAGCGCAACTTGAATTCAGATGCACTCTTTCCCTCGCCACGGTAGGTAATACATCTAGCCAGAAAGCGTCAGTGGGGTAGGGCAGGAAGAAAAAAGAGAAGGAAAGAGGTGAAGGAAAGAGGGAGAAAAGAAAAATGGATCCATAGAAAAATGAGAAAAAAGCAGTAAAGAGGGTAAGAGTGGTGAGCAAGAACAAAGGGATAGAGCATATGTTAGAAAAAGGAAGGGAAAACATGAAGTGGCTTGAGGATGCTGAGAAAACTCATCCTTCCAAAAAATGAGACTCTTTGGGAACCAGAGCAAGACATGGTGCTAGAGCATTGCCTCATGGGCTGAGCAACGGCAGGAGTGAGAAGGAAAGCCTAAAAGGAAATTGAAGGGGGAAAAGAGAGTGCTTTTGAAAGCAGGTACAGCTGGTATCAAAAGGGAGGTGGTGCTGCTTTCTGCTGGGGTGCAAAGGTGCTCGTCGTTCTTTTGCTGAAGGTTGTGGCTGATACAAATGCGAGGCTGGATCTACCACAAGAACTCCCCATTTTCAAAGAAATACGTTAAAAGAACTTGACTACTTTGTACTTATGGGCTATTTATTTGACATGCTGTAGAAACTTGCTTTTCATTAAGTGAAAAGAGAAAGTGAATCTGAGCTAATAGCCTAATTTATAAAAGAAAGCATCTTTTCCTCAGCATGCTTAATGAGGGAGTCGAGCTAAAGCAGAGAAGGCGGCAGAAGGCAGCCCCACATGTCTGGCACGGGAAAGCAGTGGCCACTGGGCCAGCAAATAGTTAGACCCAGCAGCTATTAGCATTTATTTAGGGGCACTTTTGAAATCTGTTTGAAATCACGTGCCTGCAGAAACAGGGGCTGCTGGCACTGAAACGCCAGAACGTGGTTAGCTGTCCTCCCAGCAGCAATGGGTTTTGGGAAGACCCTCCCTGCAGCCCCTACACGGGCAAGAAGACATGATACTAACACATAGTACACTGTAACGCTAACAAAGAGCCTCCTTGTGTGGGTCTTCTCACCAGCAGGTGTCTGTAATTCGATTTATCGAGGACTCTGACTTCCTCGCCTAGGGCTCCTCTTAGCCCAGGTGAACCAGACTGCCCTGCCCATGTCGTCCAGTATCCACGCTGCCATGCGGTGTGGTAGGCTTACCCGGGGAGTGGGTAACGGATGAGCAGAGCTAACGACTACACAGAGTGAGAAGGATGTGTGTGGTGTAGAGCAAATGGCTGGAGTTGTCGTTTTTGTCTGCACTAAGAGCTGTGTCTCTTCAAAAACAAAACAAGATCAACAAGGGCGAGGATTCTGTGTTCAGCTGGTTTAATTCCTGTGGGAATACTGGGACTGAGAAAAACTGGGGTAAAAATACTAAAACCTAGAAATGTTCATGGCTGATTCTTGAGAAATGTGCTTAGAAAATATGATAAATAACAAGGAACCCAAAGGAAAAACCCAGCAGTGTTCAGAGCTCTCCATGCCAGGCTGCAAATAGAAGCCCTCTTTTTCTTGAATCAAAGTGCAGGAGAAATATGAGGAAAATCTGTTTAGGTTTTGTGCCATTGTATGGTATGGCTGGCATCTCATCAGCTACCTGTTAAGGAACAATGTCAGTTACAGCATCCTATTTACTGCCATCCTTTTTTATTTGAGCATGTGTAATTTAAAGTCATTTGAAGAACTAGCAGTGAAACAAACTGTCTGAAATGCACAAGGTTATTTCCTTAAAATTTGGGCTTTAATGACGTGCAAAAAGGGACTTGCTTAATTTTCCCCAGTCAGTCTTTGATTTTGCGTAGTTCCTTTGAGCCCAGCCTCATATAAAGTTGACTTGGGAAGGCAATGGGCATCACATTTCCAAAGGGGGAGAGGGGCCAAGTCTACTTCTGCATACAGCAGGGACGGTGGGGTGGCAGCAGCACTGCCTTTGGCCCTGTAAGTGAAGGAACCTGTTTCTGAAGATGCTGTGTTTACCAAGCAGGGCCAAAATGAAGAGCCATGTCAGCCCTTTAATTTCTGCAGAATAAACTGTGGAGAGTTTTCCCTTCTCCCCCCTCCCCATCTCACAAGCACTTGGCTTAAAATTAGCTCTGACTCACTTGCCAGATTGCTGGTAGGTAGTTCAGAGCTAACATCTCTGCTGGGGGGAGAGGCTGGCGCTGTTTGACAAGCCTTTCTCCGAGTGCAGTGCACGCAGCCTGGCACAGAGTTGGGACGTAGATGCGCTGGGATCTTCCCTCTCTCTGCCATGGACTTTGCCTGGGGTGTCATGCCTGTTTTAAAAACCTCTGGGTGGTTTTCTTGTGTTTCTTGTCAGTGTGAGTCACCAGCCTCATGCCTTGGGTTGCCTGCCTAAGCTGTGAACTGCAACAATTAAACCAAATTGCTGATTTGTGCAAAATGCCCTGGTCTCTCCATCTGACGCGAGGTTTAGTGACACACAGCTGTCCCAGGTGGACTTTCCGAGAAGATGAGCAATCTCCTAATGCACTTCCCATCCAGCATCCTGCTCTGCAGCTGCGCGGGTCGTATGGCCAAGAGGCATCTGAATGTCACCGGTAGAGGAAATGTGTCAGGTGCAATCATCTGTACTGCCTTTAGCAAATGCAATGGTAAGATCAAAGGTCTAAAGCTCCAGTGAATAGAACAAAACAACAGATAAAAGGTCTAAAATAAAATGTTCTAACTCAGAGCTCGCAGATGGGCTCATCCTTGTCCCTACTTCAAGACTAGCTCTTGCTAGCACTTGCTCCCTTTATTTCCTTCATTCTTCAGCTGGCTTTGCTGTGGGGTTTCAGTAACGTTCCTTATGTTTAGGGGGTACGAAATCAATAATTAAAATCCTCACCTCTGTAATTTGCCCTGTATTGACACAGCCTGATAGCTTCCCTGCTGAAGGCACTGCCGGCTCTCCAGTGCAGACATGGCTGGCAGAGATGGGGCTCTTGGCTGGGAATGTAAAGCTACTCATTCTGGTGAACCTAAAACTTTGAATTAACTCTTCTAAAATTGAACCCAGACCTCCCTGAAGACATCCCAGCAGCCCCAAGGGTGCCATTAGGCTGTAAGTTCTCCAGGGCATGGGCCGTCTCATCCCGTGGAGCTGTGTCTTGCCCAATAACCCGGGCCCGACACACAGCTCTAGGAGATGTTGCAGCATGTGCAGTACGTAACCGCAATAAGTGACATGATAACGTCATTCAGGCAATCGTATCACTGAAAGCTATTCCCACGCCGACCACCTCAGCCATTTTGCTGTAAAGATCTTCCAAAAATGACAGTGGGAAATAGGAAAAGGTTTTTATTTTTGTTGGGTTTTGCTTTTGATAGTCTTCAGAACAATGAAAGTTATTTTTACTCAAGCTGTCAGGGGAAAAATATCACACTGAGGCAGAGGCTGAGCTCAAGACAACTCAGGTGGAGCAGGAGCTGAAAGAGCGGTTCCCCACGTGCAAGCGCCTGCTGGGGCTCTTGCCTCCACCGGCTGGCTGCTCCGGCCAGGTTTTGTCTGGGAGCTGGGGATGCCTGACCAGAAGAAGGCTGGGATACCTGGACATCAGGAGGCAGGGAGAAGAGACAAGAGGAACCTGGACGAAGCGGTGCTCCATCAGAGTCTAGTCCGTGGCACCTGGGAGCAGAAGGTGAGCATTTCTTCTTTCATGCCTCTGTACAAGGGGGAGCAGAGTGGCACCATTGAAAGCTGTGGCCGTGCTAAGGAGCAGCGTGTTCTGCTATTGCTGCCCCAGCCAACAGATAGTGAATAAGGTTCAGCTGAGGCTGAGCCTCTGGGGATTAATCCCACTGCAGGAACGAGGAGAGCCAAAACTTCTGTTATAAAAGCAAAAGGAAAGAAAA
Organism: Falco naumanni; assembly: GCF_017639655.2. NCBI lineage: Eukaryota > Metazoa > Chordata > Aves > Falconiformes > Falconidae > Falco > Falco naumanni. Next base: position 11,432,703 of record NC_054068.1, read on the forward strand.
TGATGTGAGAACAGATACTTGCATGATCTTGCATTTTGGAAAGTCCAAAGGGATGGTAAAGCTGCTGAGAAAAAAGCTTTGGCCTGGTTCTGCGTCTTTCTTCTAGGCAACCAGGCAGCGTGCATGGAAGCCTGCTTTGAAGCACATTTCAAATGGAATTGTCATCGCTAATATTCGGTAATTGCCGTATCTTGTCCCTGTATTATACTGCATTCACAGGCAGTCAGTATTTTACTGAAAGCATAGCAAAAGGCAGGCCTGATTCAATGCAGCCTCACGTGTGTTATGGAAGGGAGGGATGGCGAGTGGCAGTGCTGCACCCCGTGAGCCAGCCAGAGCGGGGCCGTGTCCTCAGGGCTCCCTGTGCCACCCGCGGCGACTCCTCGCCCCGCTCACAGGCTCGTGTTTGGTGGCTCCTGCTTGGAGTCAGGTGTTCTCTGCCCGACATGTGAAATAATTGAATCAAGTACACCTGGCGTGCTAACAGCTCACCTGGGTCTCGAGAGAAAGTACAGCCTTTTGCACTAATATAGCAGGCGGTGCGGGGAGGAGGGTGACGTGCTGGAAGGTGGTTGTAGCTGTTGGTAGCAATGGGGGTTGCCCAGGATCTGAGAGCTTCATTAAAAGCTGATGTGTTTTATGTTTTGTCCACCCGTATCTATATTTTACTAAAAACATGACATGTGAAATGTAGATTAGGATACTTCAAAACCACCTGGTTCCAGGAGCATTGACTTAGATGTGAACACCTGAATTTTGTCAGGTTTGAGGATACATTCCTGAGCAAAGACAGGCTGCCCAGCCACTGAAGGAAGTTAAACACAAGGGAGAAATAATTTCTGTGTTCAACTGCTGCTAAATGACAGATACTTAACAAAGCACATTTCTAAACAAACATCTTCAATATTTTTCTAGCTGTATTTTACAGCTATGGCTCTTGAGACTGGTTCTAGTCTGAGGGACAGGCATGACAAAATTCCTTGGTAAAAAAACACAAGAAACTTTGGGGTTTGAAATAATTCTGTGAATGTCTGCCCACGCCCCTCTCCATCTCCCCCATCCTGTGCCATTCCCCCACCTGTACCCTTATCCATCATTGCTCTGGCCAGCCAGAGGGAAGCAGCATCTTGGAGAGCAAAGATGTGTCTTCCCCAGTGCCTGTCAGACTGTGCATTAGTGCTCTGTGTAGGAACAGGCAGATTGAGACCTTGATGGGGAAGGATAAATACACCAGAACAGTCAGCAGTGCAAAAGGTACCCTATAAATGGCATGCCTTAGATGAAGGTAGCTACAGCGTGCCAGCAGAGATGCAGTGGCCATATCCTGCTCCGAGTGGGACCCAGCAAGCCAGGATTAACTTCATGGAAGTTAACAGATGCTCCAGAATTGCATCAGCAAAGCCACAGATGGAACTGGGTTTTCTGAAATGTTTGAAGGAGAGTACACGTCTCCTGGCAGAGCAAGCGCGGTCGGATGTAGCCCAGGAGCGGCAGGGCTGGGTGCCATTTTACTCTTTTTTGTTTTTTAATAACTCCAGGTTTTAGCACTTCCACTTATTATTGCAGTGGCTGACAGGGGACCTACGGGAAAATCCAGTTTTATTGAAACTGAAAAGGTCAGTTTTGTTGAGCGTTTCCATGGTGATAATAATAAATTAAATATATTCAGAGTTTTCAAGCTACTCAGATCCATGGGTTGGGCTGACCAGCTGGAAGATTTTCCCACAAGCTATTTTAATAGTGTCTTGTTGCACAGCTTTTATGTGTGGGGTTGGCTTGAGGTTTTTTTCTCTTTGTTAAGCCAGATTCTTCAGTCTTTATAGTGCTGTCCATGGACAGACCCCTGGCAGGAAGCCTCAGGAACGGGTTCGAAGACCACTGGGAAGGCAGCTTTTCAGTATCGCCATTTCGGTGTTGATTGTCCCGCTAATAGGTGCTTTGAGCAAATATTCCTCCGTTTGCCTCTGGCAAATGCCACCTGGGACTCAGCGATTTCCCCACTGACATCAGTGAGGTCTTTGCTTTGTGTTCAGTGCGGGTTGGGTTAGTCCGTAACAGGATACATTTTATTAGGGCTTAGATTGATTTTGGTCAATTGGTCAGGCAAATACAATCTCTCTTTCGTGCCCGGAGCATTGGATGGTATTTGCAGCTACTGTCAATTTGGTAAGGAGAGGTACAGTCACCCTTCTCTGGGGTGCTACACATTGAAACGTCCCCTTTTTTGTCTGCAGACCTGCAGGAAATCCCTGCCCCAGCAAAGGCATGCTGGAGCCCAGGAGGCTTCTCTCTGTGCAGTGACTCCTAGGATGGAGCAGCTGACACATTTCTTGTTCAGTGCTTGTAACTAAATGCCCAGTCCTGCTCTATGAATTTTCAAATGATTTCTCATCAGTCTCACGTACTTTCTATATTTCTTTTCCCTTCTGCTTGTTACTAAGGTGCCATAGGCATAAAACTAAGGTCTTCCCTTTTAAAAAGTTCATCTGCTCCTACCACTCGCTGCTAATTAGTTCTTTCTTCCCATAACTTTGATAAAGTGCTCTCGGTAACCAGGTATGGTGGCATCTCCTACAGGGTTTCTTAACTTCTGCACTGTGCAGCGCTGTTGATGTGGAAGCCCTTTGCATGATCGCATAGATGGGGGTCCTGTCACCTCCCCTGGCTATTCTGTAGACATCATCATATGTGTGAATTATTGAAAAGGTGTAGAGCAGAGATGGCACTGAGGTGGCACTGGGGAGAGCTCTGCTTCACAGTTAGGTTGTCACCTTTATCCCAACCTCTGATGTCAGGGAAGTCAGGGCTGTGATTCCCATGTGGTACTACCAAAGTTCTGTGTGTCTCATGCTGGATTTCAGCCTAGAGACTGCCTGAGTGCACGACGGCTGGGCTGGCTACGGCCTGGTGGGCTGCTGTCACTGGTGGCTCGTCCCCATGGGCAACCTTGGACAGCAGTGGAGCAGTGTGAGATGGCTGCCAGCCACCCTGCTAGCCAGCTCCAGTGGATGTGGGGCGCAGAGAGCAGGGGAGAGCGTGTCAGTGGGTGATGCCCTGCAAAGACCAAAACCGAACTGATTTTGTTTTATAATTACTTTGCATGGATGTTTGTACCTTGAGAGAATCTCTGAGTAGGTGAGCCAGTGCCAAGGAATCAGACATGAGCTACGCGACTGCGCCCTGGCACTGTGCTCATTGCTCATGTATTTTGGGTGCTGCCCACACTGGCCCCGTGGGCGTGGGGAAGCTGTGAGCTACAGACCCCTCTCGTCCCAGCACCGGCGGCTGAGCCCAGCCAGTTTATACAGGCAGCAGGCCCTTGCGGAGGCAATTGTCATGTTAATACAAGATCTGCCTGGGTTTTATAATCAGTGCCCTTTGCTCCCTCCTACCCCAGACTCCTCTTTTAATCATGGCTTCTCCTGCTCTGGTTGCTGCTTACCCCTGTGCAACCTTTTTACCACTCAAGCAGCTTTTCTCTTGGAATCAAGAAGCTGGGAATGGCTGAACCTTGTATTTTACTTGCAAGACACAACTGTATGTAAATTAAGGGCATTAGCTTTGGCTGGGTTTTTTCTTTCTTTCTCTCCCCCTGCCCACCACCCCACCACCCCCCAGTAACAATATGTATAACATGGTAATCTTTGTGTAATATCCTCACAGTTTTTATAGCTCCCTGTTTCCCTATATCCTTATACCTGCCAGTTTCTCTATGCATACACCATATGGCAGTGTGTAGTTGGTGGGAGGTTGGGTAATGCTCCTCACCTTACCTACCTTTCCACTCTCCACCACAGCTGCCGGTTCATGCAGAGTGCTCTCTCCGGTGGGTATTTCCCACATTGCACATGCATTAAAAATTCCTGACCTAATAGCTTTTAGCTATTACAGCTGACTTCAGAGGCGTTCTTCATTCTATACAGCTAAGAGCTGTTTCATTTTGCATTCAACGTGACATAAATTGAAGACTGAAGACCTGGAAAACAAGTAGATTGCAAACGTTGGTTACCCACTGCCACTTTGAGTTTGTGTTCACGCTGTGCTGCACTCACATGTACACGTACTTGCTTACTTACTCACTAGGTTTTGTTTTTTATTTCTTAGGGCAGACAGTTTTGCTATTAAAATCTGCAGAAGTTCTTGTTTTCAAAAGCAGGTGAGCACCGCAAGTTACTGTGTGTGACTGTTCTTCTCCATTTCCCAGTGACAGAAGTTTAAATGCAGCCAGCAAACTCAGAAGAGACCAAACATCTTTGTGATCAAAATGACGACCTAGCAAAGGAGCTGGTTTAGTCTTGGTTTCTTCGGGAATATGGTGAACTCCATAGAATTACTCATTTACTACACAAATGAACTAAAATGGGTCCTTGCCCCTTTCTCCCACCACATAAATCCCATCCTCTGTGAGAATATTACTATGATGTATGGTATTGTAGGAAGCAATTACTGAGATGGAAAGAAGAAGAAATACTCAAAATTATTACTACCAGTCATTATTGACTTTACAGCTGAGCTGGAGGGCCTGCTTTTACTTGGGAACTGCCCATGCTAATGGAAAGACAACACAGCCCAGTCTGGGGAGGGAAGGAGAGGAATTACCCCCGTTGCGAGGGTAAAGATGTGAGTAACAGGGACCTTGAGGAAGTTACTCAGGATGAAGCAAGGAATTTGTGGCAGAGCTGGAGCTCACTGCAGAGTCCCAGCGCAGCAGTGCCTTATCTGAAAGATCATCTTTCCTCTTATTAATAATGAATATGATCTTTCAAATAAGGTTTTATGTATGTTTAAATTTAATAGCTCATCCTTCAGGAAAGGCTCAATCCTGCTAGGTACTACATCCAATTTGGGCTGGTTTAGATCTGTTGGGAGCTGAGGATGCTCCTCTCTTCCTGAACCAAGCCCTTAGTGAAGCTGATGCTATTGACGGATTACCATTTATAGCTCTTTATTGCTTACTGTAGGTTTATTGCAAACTCCTTTCCTGCTTAGTTCTCCTTCCCTCTCTCAGAGCAAACATAATGTACAGCCCATGTAAATATAAAACATTAAGCAATTACTGGGTTATTTCAGATGCAGGGCTAATAATACATCATTTCTGAAAACGACAGCTTCAGATGTAGGGCATGTTGTACCAGTCGTCTCGTATGATACTCACTGGAAAGTGAGCTCAAGCCATTACTGTTGTATCCCTGAGTTATTACTCACTCACCCCAGGAAATAAAGGGGAGTCCCGGAGGTTAATGTGGTTAGTAAAGCAATTTGAGAAAGCTGAGCTTGTATCTGCTTACACAGTGTACAGAAGATATTTAAACAGCAGACTTCCATCTCCTGCTCCTGTCTGCCGACTCCTACATCACTGTCTTGCTTTTGTAATGACTGCCAGTCTTCTGCTGAAATAAGAAACGGTGGATGTGAGAATTTGCTGTGTATGAGGTCCCTCAGGCAAATTGCCTGGCACCAATTTTAAGAGGCTAGATGTGGATCTTGCTGAAAATGAAGACTTCTGAAGTCGTGTGGCTTTTGTGCCCCTTCTGTCGTGCTCTGCCCTGGGATACAGCCTGGAAGCAGCCTGAGCAGTGCGAGGAGGGAGGAGGGCTGCAGTCTGGGCAGCACTGCATTTCTGAAGGGGACGAGGGGCAGGGATGTGGCCGTGCACTCGCTCCCCCAGCCCTGGGAGGCCACATCCCACCGCTTCTCCCCTGCCGCCTTGGTGCTCTGTGTCTGGGCAAATGGGGAAGAAATGCCATTGCCTCTCCTCCCGGGGGCAGGAATATTGCCCTGGCCTTGTCTGTGGGGAGAGAGGGGCTTGCAGTCCTCTTAGTCTGATGCAGAGAGCCGCTCCAGAACCCTCCCTGGGGCTCGGTGGTGCGTTGGCACGAACACACCAGCAATACCAAGCAGTAGCATATCTGCGTCTCTCCCGCTGCCTGCGAGCTCACGTGAAAACGCTGGGGCATTGGAGGCCCGTGCAGTGTCAGTCTGTGTGTGATTAGCGCTGCCATAAAGTGGGTCGCTGCTGCCAGCTGAGGCACGGGGTGCTCTAGCTGGCTTCCCTTGGCAATGCGTACAATGTGTTTGAGGGTGTTAAATTTTTTAATAAGTGCCAAAGGCACGCTGGTAGGGCAGGCTCTGCGAAGTTTGTGCTGCCCGCGTTACGCCTGTTCAGTGGGTAAACAGCAGAATGAATCTGTCAGTCCAGTGCCTCCACCAGCACTGAAGTCCCTAAAAAAGATGTTTTTAAAGAAAAGTACAGATGCATCATGTTTCCTTGGAGTACACCGTTCGGGGGAAAAAAAAAAAAAAGCTAGGATGTGCTCAGAAAACCCACTTGCTACTATTTATAGGCTTCTTTGCTCCACCAAATAATCCGTCTCCCGAATTTCTGAAGTTCATTTGGTAAAATCTTAGAATCAATGCACTGCGGGTCCTCACTGTGTAGCAGGCTCAGAGTGACTCAGCGACAGCACGCTAACCTCTGAGCTTTGCAAATTACTATGCTCTGCACTATTATTTCTGCTTTAATAGATTTTGTTTTGAATAGACACATGGCTGTTTCCAATCAGGAGCAGCTCCTTGACGAGCCCCGAAGGCTCGCTCTGTGGCGCGGAGCCGTGGTCTGGTGCCTGGCCTTTGCAGGGGGGGGCTGGCCGGCTCCACGGATGCCGGCCTCGGATGGCAGCGCTGGTTTTTCCTTTAGCAGTGATAAATGAGTTTTTACTGATGGATTTTTGGCTGGCCCTTTCCAGGCATTTGGCTTGCAGCTGAGCTAGTTGTCATAGCAGTAATGGGACTGCCTATGATCCCAATAAGGGGTCAGTGTGCTGACGGATTATCTTGCCCTTTCCTTTTTTACTTGAAATGTGAAAAATGTGCTGCTTATATTTTCTTGAAAAATACCTGATCCACAGTTCTGGTTTGGGACCCTTGGTATATGGGGGTGCTTAGGTGGGAAGGGTTGGTATGGCTGAAATGCAAACCATAGGAGTGGGCTGTGATTTTAATCTTTGAACCTTGTTAAATTTGGAGTACTGGAGGGCGCATCGTCGGTGCAGTGTCCATATTTAATTTCTGTTTGTGTAGGAGTAAGCAGCGCTCACTTATCTCTATCATTTACCAATTACATAAACAGCATTTATAATTATGATTCATTTATTTAGATTTTCTCTTGTGGGACTTCCATGAGCACAGAGATTTAGAGAGAATTAAAAGAGTATGGCTAGGTTACTAGCAAGGCATTCTTTCAGGCTTGCTCTGGCTGTATATCATTCCCATTTGATTCAGCGTGCAAGTGCAGTGGCCACAATCTAATTCTTTATGGACATAATAAAAATCTTCCAAGCTGAACATTAATAGACAGCCTGTTTGGATGGCTCTGATTGTAACCTACAACAGGACCAGGGCAGGTTTGTTTCTGGGGAAAATAACTAAACTTGGGGCACCCTGAGCAAGTCTCCACACACCGTGCTTACAATGCGCTTGTCTTGGGAACATACAGAAGTTTCCAGTTTCAGGCCTGTGCTCTTGTTAAATTCAGAATTTCAGTGCATTTAAGCAGCAGTGATCAATAGCTCTTCACATCTTTCTGTCTTTCTGGTTTGCAGAATGTGCTGAGCAGGGCTGAGCTGTGACTGAGATGCAGCTGTGAGTAACAGGCTGCTATTCATTCCTCTGGGAGACACTGGCCTGCTTTGGTAGAATTACTATTTTTTGGAAGAAAAATTTTGATTTCTCATAGAAGCCTTAAGAAGCTGCAGAAATTAATATTTTTAGTTCAGAACTGGAGAAAATAAAAACGTTTTCAGCTTTCGCATTAAAAGCAGGCTGGTTCAGGAAGAAAAAACCTAAACATTTCTGCCGTCCCCTGTTCTATAACCCGAACATCCCAGACAGCTTGGACCTTTCTCACCAAAATTCCCCAGTGCACTCATGAAAGAAAATTAGAAGGAAAAAAAAATCAAGCAACCTTGATATTTACAAAAGGAATTTTTATCAGCTCTCAGTTTGCAGAAGAAAATCTCATTCCTGCAGAAGAAGCAACCCAGACATATCTCTTTTAATGAATTTCAACCACAAGCATCAGTTTGTGATGTATTGGCCAAAGTCTAGTCATGAGAGTGGGATATTGATAGCGCTGCAAGCAGGGGAGAGATTGGCAGATCGCCTTTCTCACATTTTGCAGAAGAAATGACAAATCTGTATTATTTACTATCCTTAAATAACTTGCCGTAGTCCAAAGTTCCCCTCTGTACTTAGCCAAAGCTCGTGGTAACTTACAATAATGTCACTGAGTTAGCAATTCAAACTGAGAACATTGGGACTCAGCCACATACCAGTACACCAGTATTAAGCACCCAGTCCCAATGGTTTATAATTAGAGCAGGAGGGGAGACAACCTTCTAATTTGCTGCTCCCCCAAGAGTGGCAGAACTGCTGGGCTGCCCCCCTAGGCTCTTGGGGCCACTAAATGGTTAATTATTAAATAAGCCTGGGAGGGCTGTGGGCCAGGAGGGTTCCATCCTGGTGTCCCAGCACCTCCTGGTCCAATTGCTGCTGGGAGTCAGGCGGGAAAGGAGCCCGCTTCATCCATGCTGGCACCCAGGCTCTTCTCAGGGAACGTTTCAATGAAATAGATACATTCTCCTTTTTTTTTTTTTTCTCTTTTTTTCTTTTTTTTTTTTTTTTGGGGGGGGGGGGGGGATGTGGATGTGCACCGGGGGAGGGAGATGGGAGGAAGGTGATTAATTGATGTTTTCTGACAAAACATGTTTTTGCCAGAAAATCCCTACCCTACCTACTGATAATTAGAGGGTTGTTTCTGGCCCCCATGTTTCAGGCTTGTAATTCTGTTTGGAGATCAGATGGTGAATTTTTACCACTGAGAGCAATTTCCTAAAAATCTGTTTAGTATTCTGGCAGTTTGCAGGATGGGGAAAAAAAAAATAAAAAAACCAAACCGCTTAGGGGCAAATTTTCTGCTTGATGCACAGGGAGTTTTAACACATAATAACTGCAGCTGGGTGGGTGACTTGCTATGCTGGAAATTTACTTCTTCATATCTTGAGATTATAAGGCACGGTGGTTTTCTATGTAAACTGTGGGGCGTTTGCCTTTTTAGATCTCAACTTTCTAACTAAGAGGAACCAGGTTAAGTTTGTAATGCATAGAGAAGGGAAACATGAACTACTGCTTTAATCAAAACCAGCTGAACCAGCTCAGGTAGACTTCTGCTAGTGAACAACATTACCATTTCTTAAAAATCATATGGTAATTGAATCTAATGTTTGTGCTGGAAGCTGAATGCATTTCCAATGTGAATTAGACCTATGTAATGCAGAGCAGTGGTGCATAATTAAGGCGCTTCATAACTAAGATTGTTACATTTGCATGATACCCCCATTTTCAAGGCATCTGCAACATTCCTCCCAAGATGAACCTAATTACCTTAAGAAACTTACCCACGATTTGGGACAGAGGAGAAGTGAGGAATGCAGGAATTTAACACGGTGGTGTAGATAGGGGCAGTGGCGTGCTGCGAGGTGAGCCATCGGATGGTCTCTAGTATTTAATGGGACGCTGGGACTGAACTGTGCCGTGGACCATAAGATTATTTTAGAGCGTACCTAATGCTTTTTCTCTTCAGAAGCTTTGATCCCCTGAGCAAGGGGAGGATTTGTTCTAGGTGATCAAGCTAAATCTAATCCAAATTAAACCCATGATCCACTCATGCTGGAGATGTAAAGGGTCTTGGCACCTGCTGCTTTGGTCTCCTGAACCCACTCCAGCTGAATCAAATTACCTGCTAATGGAGACAAGGCTGAAACAATCCACATGGCTGCCCAATTTTCTGCTTCTTTAGCACTGGGTAGGTGTCTCAGTGGGAGTAAAAACAGTTTGAAGGCTGCTCTGAATGTCTCTGGCGAAAGCCAGCCTCCAGAAGAGTACCACAAAGAACAGCAGGGCCTGGGAATGGGAACCGTAAATCTGGTAGGTGAAATGGCAAAGTCTGATGTCTAAAGAAAAGCTAAAAGAGAACGCAGGTTCTGTGTGAGCAAGATTAGGAGGAATTAAATTCTGTCTCCAAAATACTTTTAATTAAAGCTGACTGGAAAATCTGATATACTTTAGAGGTTTTGACAGAGGGTGAGACATGGATAACTTGGGGTGAGAGTTTTTGTTAACTTTGACTTTGAGGTCACTCTTGGCAATGGTACCAAGTATGTTGGATGAGTTATTAATTTTAGTTTTAAAAGTTCTCAGATTTCCATAAGCTTTTACCACATTTTGAAGTTTCCTTACGTTCATCGTATGTTACGAAGAATATAGAAGCTGTAACAATTTTAAAATTTAGTTTGCTTTTACAAGTTTCTTAAATCATCTTAATCTGGCAAAACAAATAATTACCCATTATTGCATTCAACATGTAAGGAAAATGCAAAGAACCCCGTTAGCTTTTCTCGGTCACTGCTAAGTTGACAATGGGAGGGATGAAGATCATACTAAAAAAAAAATAAATCTTAGTTTTAAAAAGCTTATGTGAGTGACAAGTTGTTCCTAGCTAGCACTCAGAATACACACAGAATACAATGCCAATGTCAAAATGGTCTCTTTGCACAGAGAATTGTGGAAGAACAGAGAAGCAGAACAAAACGTTACCAACAGAGCTCCGTGAAACGCGTGCTTCACTTCATAATGGCTGCTGCAGTAACCTTCTTCTGATTTTGACCTTTAACAATGCTGTGGCTGGAGTTTTGGATTCAGGTGGAGACAAAAAACCTAAAAATAAACCTAATTTGTTCTAAGACAGAAAACTGAGGTCTCTGTAACTTTAACATGCAATGTTAACTGGTGTGCTCAGGTTAACTCAACTAGTTCCTACAGCGAATCACTTGAGAAGCTTGCGGTGTTAATTTAAAGCTAGGAGCAGAACCTGCCAAAAGACAAATCAGGCAGGTTTCCCGCAGCTTTATATTGCTCCAGAAGCCTTCTTCCGAATGAGTAGTTTTCTCCTACTGCTAATTCATTAATGTTACTGTATGTTACTATCAGAGTAAGATGTGGGAGTTTCTCAGGGTGAATATTGTCGTTACGGCCATAAGCAGCAAAAACCAAGGTGGCTGTGAATCAGGCTCTGCGGGGGGCTGCTGTAAGCGAGTTTGACTCATTATGGTTGTGTCTACACGGTTCAATGCAGCACCAGGCTGGTGATGCCTGTGCTGGCTCTGAGCAGGGTGCTGCACTTTGCTGGATCTGGAGATGGGTCCTGGTGGCTGCGGTAGTGTGCTGGTGTGCTTCGGCTAAAGAGTCACGGCTATCAAAGCGCTTGACCCTTTGGTTGGTTTGCAGGACTTTGAGGGTTTGGGGGTGGCGATGAAGGGCTCCTTGCTGGTCCCTGCATTTTAAGAAGCTGTCTTCTGTAGCCCTTGGAGTAGGCTCTGTGCAGCTAATGCAAAAGCAATCCCTAAGAAAAAAGGCTAGAGAATAAGAGCTGAGGTTGAACAGGGTAGATATCCAGCAAGGGAGCATTTTAAGTGTGGTTACACAAGCTTGTCTGATCCTAAAATTTGATTAAGAACAAATAAAATTATATTGCTGGGCAGTCAGAGACTTCTCTGACCACTTTAAGCCCTTGCCTAGGGCAGTCTATGAATATTCAGTGTGATGACCTCTCTGATAATATTGCAATCACCTGAACATACAAATCATGGCACTTCTTAAATCCTTGAAGTAGGATGTGTTTTTCATTAATTTTTCTCCTTGATTGACTGGCACACCTTGAACTCAACTACTCAGTAGTTAACACTCCCTGATCACTGTATGCTGATCTTGCCTATGCCTTTCTCATCACAGGGTTGATTATTTCAAGTTTGAAGTAGTTGTGTGAGCACCTGCTAAACTGGCTTCAGATTATCTGAGTGGTGGGTTTGGATTTTTTTTGGTGTTTCATGGTTTTTGGGTTTTTTTGTTTTGTTTTTCTTTCATCTTGTAAGAAAAGCCCCCCTCCGCAGTGTCTGGATTAACCAGCTCTGCTGCCTCTCTGTGCAGGCTGAGGATGCTGGGCTCCCACTGCTTCCTATTCTGTCAGCTGTGGACAAAGAAAGCATTTGATTCCTTGTGTCTTTGCACCAGGACATTAGCCTAAACAAAAATATTCATTCACAGTTTCCATGTAGGCCCATTTCCTGGACCTTGACCTTTCCCACTGCTCTCCTTCAGACTCTTATCAAGCGGTCCAGGTCTCTCCTGAGGGGGAATGCCCCACGCTGGCTAAACTTTCCCAGCAAAAGCCCTGTTACCCTGCACAACCTGCAGACTATCCCCTTATTTATGCATGCATGTTTGTTTCTTTCAGAATTGTGGTGTTCTTGATTCCCACTCAGTATAATTTACTGTAATTGCTAGATCCTTTTCTAAAGAACTTCCAACTAATCAATTTTCCTCTCTCCTGTATTTCTGCAGTGGAGTATTTTTGCCTGCTCTAATTGAAATGCACCTATTGTTTGTGCTAGTTCCCCAGCTTGCTGGGACCATTTGCAATTCTGATCCTGTCCTCCCACACATTTGCAGTCCCTTCTGGCTGAGGGTCACTTGCAAATGTACTGAGAATACTCTATACCCTACCTTCCAGGTCACTATACTATGGCATTGAACAGAGCTGGCTCAGGAAAAAATCCCCAAAGAATACCTTTGTTTTGTGCATCCTTCCATTTTGACAGTAAACAATCAATAACTCCTCCCTGGCTTAAGTCACCATGTCTTTCTTGCATCCACCTACGGTAGTTTAATCTACGTTCTGTGTCCATAGCTTATATAAAAATATCATGTGGAAACAGTGTCAGAGACTTACTAGGTGAAGTATGACATTTACCCTTCTCCCTTCACCACAAGGTCTGCTACCTTGCTGCAAAATTAAATGATATTGTTTTGACATTATTTTTATGTGACAGATTCATGTGCAGTGCTGTACATCTCCTTCATGTCCTCCATGGCCTTACAAATCACTTGTTTATTTGTTCCAGCATTCCTGACTGCCCTTTCATTCCTCACTCCACCATCCTCCCCTGTGTGCAGCACGGGCACCGCTATTTTCCAGTTGTCCTGTGCCACCTCCATGATATCTGGAAGGTGAACTTCTAACGATGTCCCTGACTGGTAGGTGCTAATTGGCTGAAGTGATCAGAAAAATCTAACTTATTCAGGTATCTCTAAGTCTGGGTTGAGGTTGTTTGTTTGTTTTTTTAATTTCCCTTAATGTAGAATGTCATAGTTACTTCCATCTTAGGCCTTAACTGTTAACCATCTACATGGTGTTGACCTTTCAATAGCGGTTATTGCTCGAAAGAAAGCCTCAGTCATCAGCATTCACCTCTGCTACAGGGCAGCGTGACGCTCCTGGTTTTCCTCCGATAATTCAGTTGCTTATCAATTTTTTTAGTTGTACCGTGGTTTATGATTTTACTGACCTTGTTCCAGCCTACTTTGCAATTTGTTAATGCCTGCCCTGGTAGGGTCAGGCACTCTGTAAAGCCACATCAGGCAGATGGGCAGGGAGAGCAGCAGCAAGACCCCGTGGTGGGCCTTGCCAGGGTTTGCGCTGCCCTTCCCTCCAGCTCGCCCAGAGCTGCTCAGCAATCACACCGAAATAAGCGTGCCTTAAAGTCGCTTCCATCTCTTGTTCTAGGTCTATGCTAAGTCAGTGTCGACTAATTAGATGATCTGGCCCTCATTTTACCATTTAGGAGGCAGAAGGCAACTGGTAAATATCACAGACAGCCCTTGTCCTCATGCCGAGCCGCTCTATTGCGTTTGTGTCGCGCGCGGCTGTGTGCGGTGCAGCCAAAGGACCGCAGCTGGGAGGAAATTGCAGACAATGAAAGTCCTCTGGCCTAACCGGTCATTGTGATATATGGAAGAATTGTGTTAATTTATATAAAGTGGCTTTTGCTAAGGCTGCTTCTACTTAAATTTGATTTTGAAAAGAAGAAATTATTCTCCCTCCTTCCTGCAGACATCATAACGGGGTTTTTGTATTCAGTCAGGTCACTCGATACCTGAAGCATCCCACTGCTTTTCTGCCGCAGATAAAATAGTGCCTTTTGTTTCCCCTTGTGCAGGCCTGACCTCTCCTCTTACCCTGCCATCCACATCTCTCTGACGTTTCCATTTTTGTGGGCTCAGCTGGTGCATGAGGAAGCCTTTGTGGAGGATTTAAAGGAGACAATCTCGCAGGTCCTGACACCCCCCTCCTTGTTTCAGCCCTTGGCCTTTCACGACTGCAGCAGGAGCCTTCTTCCAGTGTTTCAATTCAGTCTGATTCATCTTCCTTCCAGCAAATCTGCTGTGAGAGCCCTCTCGCCATCTGTGTGGGGAAATTGCATTCCCCAGAGGGCACGCGTGCTAATGACGGCCCAGTCCCCAGCTTCCCCAGCTGACTGCTGCTTCTCGGGGAAGTTCAGCTTGGACGATATTTGAGTCATCCTCAGCTTTGCAGCAAATTCCCACAGGAGTCAGTCCTTTTATATCCCAAGATTGCAATGATCCTGTGACCCATGAGGGGTTATAGGCATAGAATGGGAAGTAATGGGGGGATTTTTATTTGCACTACTCTTCTTACATGTACCAAAATTCCGTGGGCCTTGTTGGGTGCACTGGAATAGCTCTGCTTGCATGTGCTGCCTGCGTTAGGCCATTTGGTCAAGATGCATTGACAGCAGAAGTTCAGTATATTCATGATGAAGTTGCAACAAGAAGTCTGAAGACAACGGAGAGAAACATCAGGGCCTTGGGATGACTGGTTAAGGGATCAGGAGCACAAGCAGCGTTCTCCTCTACCCTTCCAGCTGAAAGAAATGATGAGGGAAGAAACCAGAGGAGCCAGCAGATCAATCTGGCTCTGAGCCCAGTGTCACCAGCTGAATTTTGGGGGTTTTGATCATGGGCTGGCTTGCATGACACCAGGCCTGCTGGTGACAGGTGGGGTACACCTGCCTCAAAGTGGGGAAAGGATCTTTGCACAGGAGTTAGCAGGTCTGACTGAAAGGGCTTTAAACTAATGTGAGAGGGGAAAGGGATAAAACCAGGCTCACCAGAGATAAGCCTGGGGGCAGCACGCCAGTATTTGAGGGATGGTGTGCTAGCAAGGTCCTTTGGTCTTGTGGAGGCAGGGAGCAGAGATCCATGCAGCAGCAAAGATACAAGGGTTGTTAGAAAGCATGGAACCACCCGAGAATGGTCGTGTAGGGATTAGGTCTTCTCCTCCCAAAAAGGTGGTGGGATCAACAGCCCCGCTGAAGTGCATCTGCACTGATGCACGTAGCGTGGGCAACAAACAGGAGGAGCTGAAGCCATCGTGCAGCAGCAAAACTGTGACAAAGTTGTCATCATGGAGACACGGGGGGAGGCTCGCACCACTGGAGCGCTGCAGTGGGTGGCTACAAACCCTTCAGAAGGGGCAGGCAAGGAGGGTGCGGCAGTGGGGTAGCCCTGTATGTCGGGGAGTGATTTGGTTGTCGAGAGCTGAATGATGGTGGTGATGGGGTTGAGTGTTTACGGGCATCAGGGGGAGGGCCGTCAAGGCAGGTATCCTGGTGGGAGTCTGTTGTAGACCACCCAGCCAGGATGATGACACAGATGAAACATTCTACAAGCAGCTGGCAGAACAAGGGAAGCAATTGTCCCCCTGTGCTTGGCACTGGTGAGGCTGCACCTCGAATACTGTGTTAGGTTTTGGGACCCTCACTCCAAGAGGGACACTGAGGGACTGGAGCGTGTCCAGAGACGGGCAACGAGGCTGGTGAGGGGTCTGGAGCACAAGTCTGATGAGGAGCAGCTGAGGGAACTGGGGGTGTTTAGCCTGGAGAAGAGGAGACTCAGGGGGGACCTTATTGCTCTCTACAATTGCCTGAAAGGGGCTGTAGACAGGTGGGGGTCGGTCTCTTCCCCCAGGTATCTTGCGATAGGATGAGAGGAAATGGCCTCAAGTTGCATCAGGGGAGCTTTAAATTGGATAGCAGGAAAAATTTCTTCACAGAAAGGGTGGTCAAGCATTGGAACAGGCTGCCCAGGGAGGTGGTGGAATCGCCATCCCTCGAGGTTTTTAAAAGATGTGTAGATGCAGTGCTTAGGGACATGGTTTAGTGATGGACTTGATGGTCCTGGGTTAACAGTTGGACTTGATGATCTTATAGGTCTTTTCCAACTTAAATGACCCTATGATTTATATAGGAGCGCTCCTCTTCATGGGATAACCAGGGCTCAACATTAGGCCACAGGTGACCCTTGATGTATGAGCTGAAGAGAGGGGAGGTGGTTTGAACGTTGCCTTTGCCAAAGGCAGCATCCTCGGGGAGTGCTTGCCTGCAGTGGCAATGTCCTTGGTAGGACCTTAGTCTGCCTTGCTGGACAGGAGCCTTCCCTGGGGTACAATATATTCTCCTCTCTTTAGGAAATATTGTTCTCTTCCCCTCTGGACTTCCCAGCTCTTCTGACCAGGATCCATTCCCAAATCTTGGGTTTTATTTTACTTTCATTGCCTCCTTTCTGCTACTCGATACCCGAGCTGGAAAAAACTAATAAAACCTTTACAAGTAACAAAGCACTGCTACTCTGACCCTGTGGTTTTTTTCCCTGTGTCTCTGTTGTATCTTTCTTTACTCATAACCCCTCCACTTCATTTTCTTTCTTATTACTCCTCTCCTGCTTGTCGCTTGCCCATTTTAAGATTTTTCTGCACTTGATAGATCTGGTAATGAGAATTGGATTGCTAATAATTAAATAAGTTTCTGTGTGAAGACAGGGTTAGAAGGTCAAGACTAGCTGGTTCTGAAGAAAGCTAGTAGGAGTTAATGTATATATCGGAATTTGAAGTCAAATTTCTTCCTACTTGCTGTTTTTAAAAATAAAAGGCCATGGAAATACTAAACTGCATTGAAAGACAACAGTGTAAAAACTAGTAATTTTTTAACACATTAAATTGTGAGTGCATGGAACTCGCTATTTTTGGTATCGATGTATAAGTGATGCTCCTGGGGAAAAGGGGTTATTTATATTGTTAATGAGAATTCATACCATTAGGGAAGATTTAATAGAAGAAATTTCTAAGATGTATGCTTAAGGTATACTTATAAAAGTGCATGTGTCCCTTTAGAAATAAACACTTGGGCATGAAGCAGCCACTGACAGGAGAGAGTTTTGTTATGGAATACATAGCTGGGCATTGTGTGGTAGCAGGCACTGCCTGGGGGCCACCACTCTGCCTGCAGCAGCTCCCAGCACACGAGACGCCCAGTGGAGCATCTCCTGGCTGGTGAAAGCATAGGGCATTTTAGGCAGCCTAGCTGGACGTGCTTGTTAGCTTTTTTTCAGGACAGTAAAACTGGCATCTCTGTTTCAGAGAAGCTTCAAGAGATCTTTTAATGAGAACACGCAGCTAGATGGGTTTTAATTTTATACCACTTTCACTATTAAACACACAGAATGAGGCTTTGAAGGAGTTTGTGCTTTGTCTTCCCAGCACACACCACAACGTGCTGTCTGGCAGAGCTGTTACCTGGAAGATTCTTTACCAACCATACACCTTGAAACATCTCTCTGCCCCCACATGTGTGCACGTATATAAATATACATGCACCCGAAGAAGCATTTTCTCCTGTTACCTTTTTTGAATATTAAACATTGTTATTTTTCTCACTATTTTGCTTTTCATTCCCTCTGTAAAGATGAGGTTAACTGACAAATTAGACCCAAAACCAACCACAAAAAACCTGCTGCTGACTGATGCAGAACAATGTGGTATTTGATTGGAAATAACCACAATATTGCAGCAATAGAGTAATAAAACTAAACACATCTTTAGAAGGCTCTACATACTGAATGATCTAAGCCTTGTAAATCTTCTGTCATGCAGCAAAATACCAGAATAACTCATTTACGCTAGACAACAAGGTAGAGAGTGTGAGTCAGTCTCCAAAAGTCAAAGCATGCTCTCATCAGCTGCGGAACACGGCTGATGGTGGGTGTATGCTTGTTGCCTTGCTAATCTGGTACATAAGCGTGGTGGGGCATCTCCCTGTGCTCGCTGTTACACACAGCAAACCAGAGACGTTTTGCCTGAGGCATGTGTGTACAAACTGAGAAGGTGGAGGTGGGAAGTGTGTGAGGTTACTCTGTGGGATTGTTGGTCCGGGTGCCACCGCTCCGCAGCCCACACTTTGTCAGCGTTGCAGCAGTATGGCCAGCCCGTGACGAAGCCTAGGTTTTGACCATGGAGGCATCCACATCAATAATGTTAAAAGAATAGGTATTATTGTAAGTCTTTGATAAATAGCTACAGCAAATAAGGGGCAGATAAGATGCTGTGATAAAAAGACAAATAGGTTACGTGAGATACGCTAGGAAGAAAACAAGTTAGATAGCTTTATAAATCACACCAAGGAGTTCTGTGACGCACAAGTTTGCTCTTTGCTATAGAGGCTAATGGGGAAGTATGGGCAGTACCTACGAGCGGGAGAGCTGGACAATGGTAAATGAGAGAAGTGAGATGTAAGGAGAGCCTCCAGGATTACAGGAAATTATTACTGTTTTATCATTACACCATTTAGACCTGGCAGCTATCCTTTCACTTCTGTCAATGACTTCAGTTTAAAGAACAACAAAAACGTTCACAAAGGATTTGAGGTCCCCGCAGAAACTCCAGGTGATGTTAGCGGTCCTTGGAGCAGACCCTGTGTTTTGCTTCCCTTTGGTGTTTAAGTACCATGTGCTTCTTGGTCCCTCTTGGTCTGCGACCACACTTCACACCCTCAGGGAAAGCGAAGTCAGGGATTTCATCCACTGCCAAGCAAAAGGGTGCATTGCACAGCTCCATCCGTGTGGCAGCAGAATAGAAATCTTGGTGGGATCATTTTTTTGCAGGGGTGTGGGAGCCAGCAAGCCACAAGCCAAGTGGGGGTGTTGTCAGGATTTCTGAAAGTCCCTCTGGAGCTGGTGTGTTTCATCCCTTTTTATAATCTTCTTGAGCTAAATGGCACATTGATAAACTGTCTAGGATAAATAGTGTTTTCCAGACATTACCAGACAGTGGGGACTTTTTCAATGATCCTTTGTCACTGTTTAAGATCAAAAAGGTTTGTAACCAGTAAAATGAGAGGAAGAAAAAGCTTCTTGATATTGCAGCGAGTGTTTAAGTATCCCATTGTTTAGTTAACATGTTTTGACAGAGGAGGTTTCAAGATGCATAAAAGTCTGGAAAAAAAAAGCCAAAACCTATATAAACCTCATCAGTTGAGAACTGGAATTTAGATTTACTTCTTACTGAATAGAGCTATTGTGTTGTACCATGGAGCTAGTGAAAATGCATAGCCGTAACAGCGCTTGGATTTAAAACACTATATACCAGGTGGACTTGCATGGAGTGATCAGAATACTAAGTGTCACTGGTGGTTTACAATGAGACTGAGAGATTATTTGTTTTAGGAAGAAAGATGAGTAGGCCTGCTGTAAAAGTATGAAGAATCTCTGATTGGGGGACACATGGTAGACAGGCCAAACATCTTTCATTATGATTAAGCAATATCAGACGCTGAAGTTGGATTGCTTGTTCTGGTGATGCTGTTGCTCCCTGCGTGTCTTAGCAAGTTAATCTGCGCCTCTGGCTCAGCAGTAGCTGGGGGATGAAATTTGGCATTTAGAGTGTGTTTTATCACTTGTTCCCCTTCTCTGATTTCTCTATTTGAAGTAGGGTCTATGTGTGAGAACAGTCACTCAGAGCTTTGATCTGCTTCAGGATTTGACCCAATGTCACTGTAATCTCCACCATGCAGAACAGAAGGCTTTAAAAAAGAGCATGGCCAACTGATCTCCACCAGTTTTGAACTGGGCTTTGATAAGGTTTGTGCTGCTGTTTGGTTTTTCCACATCCTGCAAGCTTCCATGTGTAGTACCTGCTGTGCTAGGGCTTCAGAGGGGAATCTTGGGGACCTTGCCCACTACTGAAGTTCCAGCTTCTGATCTGGTCCTTGCCTCGCTCCCTGCAGAGGAAAGGTGACATGCAAGCATGCCATGAAAACATGTCACTTGCATAGGAATTCACCATTTTGAGCCTTGCCTAAGCCATACAGAGCTCCTAGCCCACAATAGAACAGAAGCAATAACTGTACTGCTAAACAATAATGTTTGTAAAATGGCAGGTTTTGGCTAACCAAGCTTCCCAGCGCTGTCCCTCCTTGTTGGCCAGCAGGGCCTTCTGGAAGTCTGGCCAGCCTTGGCTGCAGGGACTTGCTGCTGGTACATGCATTTGGCAGAAAACCATGCTGGGAAAAGCAGGCGCAGTTACTGATCTGGATGTAGTCACACTCGCTTACACTTGAACTGAGTTTGATCCCCAGCTCAGCAGCAGTATTTAGATTTCTGGTGCTCTGCTGTGTCTGCCATTTGCTCAGGCCACCTACATGCAGAGGCAATTCTGCAGCTCCTCAGGACTTATAGTAGTCCTGTTAGTTAGGGTTTTGTAGGGGGTTTGCTTTTTTCCCCAAAAAATATATTTAAACAACTAGTAGCATGATGCTCTGCTTTACTAAGCCAGTAGCAAAGGAACTGAATGCAACAAGAACAGCAGGGAAAATATAGGAAATATGTGTGGGATTAAACAACAGGCATCTTCTCATTTTACCAGCAAAGCTTTTACTGAAATATCTTTACAGTAAGCATTTGAATGGTTCTGATTTTACACAGAGTAACAGTAAAGATAAATGCAAAGTGGTAAGCATCCTAAAATTTCAATCACGGGAATACTTCAGGTTCTGGTGGTATGCAAATATACTTTCTTTTGTTCATAAGACTATTGCAGTGGCTTGGGTATTCCTAGGGTAAAAGGGGAATGGTCTTGATGGATGGAGCCATGATTGCCACTGGTGTGTTGTAAGTCCTCTTCTATGTACCAGCAAAGAGGTGCTTGCTGCTGTTGTTTGTAACCAAGAAGACTGAGGGCTCCCCAAGGCTCTGATTCCTGTGCTCCTGGCCATCCGTAACTCTCAGTGTAGCAGCATTACATGAGCAAGAAAACGAAAAGGAGAAACCATTGGATGTCTATAAGCATTTTTGAAAAATCAATCCAACAAAATGTTCGATGAATACATTTGCTAGTCATTTATGCAGCTCTATAAGCTGCAAATAAAGATGGGAAGGAGGAAGGTGCATCGTTATATACCTTATTCCAAATAAATAAAAAATGTTGTCAGATCATCTACTTGTAAAGTATGAATTGAACAATTTTTTGGTCCTCTGTAATAGTGTGTCAGAGAACTACACTTAATTAGTGTCAGCTTGGCTCACCAGTGCATGTTGTCTTGACCTTGAAATTCTGTAGGCCAAATTATTAAGCTGCTCAGATTCTTCATGGATTTGCTTGCTCGTTTTGGCTAGGTATTGCAAGACATCCAAACAGATGTATCTCATTGTTGGATTTACTCCTGAAGTGTTCAATTTTACCTTATGCCCTTGGCAGATCCTTCATAGCAAACTGTTTGCTGAAAAATAATTCCTGTGAATGTATTCCCATTTGCTTCCATTTACTGTAGCTGATGCCTTGAAGATTTCTGTTCCTTCATCTCCTTGTTACCCAACTTAATCTAGTTATTAGCCTGTAAACGTCCCTGAGACCTTAAAAATCTTGTCCACATGGACTGATGGCTCATTATTACTAGAAATAGCTTTTCAGAACTCATTTGTATGTTTTGCTGGTATGTTCTGCCCTATTCTTAAGAGTTCATGTCTGCTGTAATTTGAGAAAAGACTTTGATTCTTATTTTTGTACCCAAATACTGGGATGCTAACTGACAGCATCTCCTTGCTTTTCTTTCCGTTTTAATATATACAGCATTTAAGAACAAATCAGGCAAAATCACTCATTGACTCCTTAACTGTTAACTCCAGCGGAAGCTTTGCTGAATAAAGATAGAAGGTTTTGGCTATTTACCAGTTTTGATGCTGCAGAAATATTGGAAGGCCATACACTTTATCTCCCGCGCCTTAGACAAGCATGATGGAGGACACAAGATCGCCAAAAGGAAGAGTTGTCAGGGAGCAGAGGTGGCAGAGAGGCTGCAGGGTATGAAAAGGGAGGATATACATTTTGGGGGAAGATATGAGTACAGAAGTAGAAAGGAGACTTTGAACAACTGGAAAAATCTCTCTGATACCCAGCACCCACAGTATCATCTTCAGAGGCAACTTCTCATTTCATTTGGCTTTCTCAGAACTTAGACTCATGTACATGTAATATTTGATGACTTAGGCAGAAATAAGTCTATTTTCAAAGCTAATCTTTGCATTACATATTGAATCCATTATAGATTCTCTTCTACTTTAATGAAAAGCCTGCATGAATGGCTTAAAAAAAGAAAGAGCTTGCATCATAAATCAGACTGAGGCAGTTGCCTGAAAATTAGCATGAATATGTTGCAGTGAATACTGCCCCAATCAAATAAAAGGTAATAGTGAAACTGTTCAAAGATCTAAGCATGAGTAAAAGAGATATAAGTGTATTTTGCATTCTGTGGCATTTTGTGCATCTTTGTAAGGGGCAATATTTCCATAGCATTTAAAGGACACATTCTGTCTTTTTATGTTGTGATGCGGTCTTCGACATGAAAGCAAGTCCCACTTAAGCATAGTGCTTGGATCAAGAATTTATGGCTCGTATTTAAAAAAGAAAAAAAAAAAAAAAAGTGGTCCTTCCTTCTATGGAAGAGATGTGGAACTAAGATATAAATTAAGTCCTCTGAGACTTGTAAGCAAGTGCATGGAAGTACGCAGTTCCATGTACTGTGTCCTCATAACAACATGTCCAAAGGATGACCATGACAGTTCTGGTGGTTGCATGTACAGGAAAAGGGAAAAAATCAAAAGGGAGGGGGACATAATGTAGGCTGTCCTAATGTAGGTGTTTTGCTCCAAAGTACTGTTTTACATTGCAGTCCTCACCTATGGAAGGGAATGGTTGCCAAGCAGAGTGAAATAATTAATTAGGACTGTGATTATAGTGTAGTTTTGCTTTGTTAGTTGTCAGTGTTTTACCCCTAAAGATTCAGGAATGTTGGATTTGTAACAGAAACGAACAGACAGAATAAGGACAGCAACCAAAGTAAACTTGGAGCCACTCTGTATCATTTTTCTGGTTTCTGTCCCAGGGTTTGCCGGGCTGTACAAATGCTGCCTTGTTGGCATTCCTATAGGCAGCATGTTTTTCTGGCTTGGTAAGGAAAAAACCTTTTCCACTTACCTGCGAGAACAGTATACTCAAAGTAAAACTATTATTTATTTATAGGACAAATGGGAAAGTTCTTAGAGGAATCAAGTATGTAGGGTGAAATGGCAAGGTTTTCTTTTACATCATAGATGGAAGTGATTTGCTGTCATCCCTCATTTGGAAGATCCTCCTCATTGTGGATGTCCTAACCCATCCATCCCCACGCAGAACATCCAGGCCTCTGTGCGCTGCGTTGTCATGGGTACCTGTGCTTATCCATGAACTCCATTCAGAGGGAGCCTAAACAACCACATACACACACAGAGAAAAATTCTCTTTTCATTAAGAGATGAATTTGTGCTCACGCTTCTCTCCATCTCTCTGTAGAAGCTTGTTTGCTCAAACACAGTAATATGGAGCCAGATATGAGCACAGCTGGAACTTGGGGGGTGGGGGGAGGATGCTTTGGTGGCCTTCTGTGACAGGGTTACAGTGTTGGTGGATAAGCGAAAAGTAACTGACGTCGTCTACCTGGACATGTGCAAAGCATGTGATGCTGTCCTGTGTGACATTCTTGTCTCTAAATTGGAGAAACATGGATCTGATGGATGGACCACTCAGTGGATAAGGAATTGGCTGCATGGTTGCAGCTTGATGTCCCCATGGAAACTGGTGGTGATGGGTGTCATTCCTCAGGGGTCAGTATTGGGTCTAGCACCCTTTACCACCTTTGTTGGTGACGTGGACAGTGGGATCAAGCGCACCCTTGTTTGATGACAGCACCAAGCTGCCTGGTGCAGTCGACATGCTGGAGGGCAGTGATGCTGTCCAGAGGGACCTTGACAGGCTGGAGAGGCAGGGCTGTGCACACCTCATGATGTTCAACAAGGCCAAGGGCAAGGTCCTGCACCCAGGTTGGGGCAACCCCCAGCATCAACACAGGCTGGGCAGAGAATGGGCTGAGAGCAGCCCTGAGGAGACAGGCTTGGGGGTGCTGGCTGAGGAGAGGCTCAGCATGGCCCAGCAACGTACATTTGCAGCCCAGAAAGCCAACAGCACCCTGGGCTGCAGCAAGAGAAGCGTGGTCAGCAGGTCGAGGGAGGGGATTGATTGTCCCCCTCTGCTCTGCTCTCATGAGACCCCACCTGCAGTGCTGGGTTCAGCTCTGGGGCTCCCAACATCAGAAGGACACGGGCCTGCTGGAGCGAGTCCAGAGGAGGCCACAAAGATGACCGGAGGGCTGGAGCAGCTCTCCTGTGCAGACAGGCTGAGAGAGTTGGCGTTGTTCAGCCTGGGGAAGAGAAGGCTCCGGGGGGACCTTAGAGCAGCTTCCAGCACCTAAAGGGGCTGACAAGAAAGCAGGAGAGGGGCACTTTACGAGAGCGCGTAGTGCTAGGACAAGGGGGAATGGCTCTGAACTGAAAGAGTGTAGATTTGGATTAGATATTAGGAAGAAATTCTTCACTGTGAGGGTGGTGGGACACTGGAAGAGGCTGCCCGGAGGAGCTGTGGATGCCCCATCCCTGGCAGTGTCCAAGGCCAGGCTGGATGGGGCTTGGAGCAACCTGCTCCAGTGGAAGGTGTCCCTGCCCGTGGTGGGGGGGCTGGAACTAGGTGATCTTTAAGGTCCCTTCCAATCCAAATCATTCTGTGATTTTCCCCAGAGGAGAGGTCTTCTGTAATAGACTGACTGTATTGGTCTCATGTCCTTGGAAAAATGAAGGACCCTCGGGATATTTCCAGGTTTGGTCCTGCCTCCGAACTACTCCAGGATTCACAGTTGTAGCCGAAGGACCAGCTGACTGCCTACCCACCGACTGCCGGCTCCTCTCTCTCTCCCAGGAGAAGTGGAAGCAGCAGATTGGAAGTAAAACAACACAAAATAAAGTATCAAGTAAAGATTCAAGCTTCCTGCCCCCTCCCCCCTTCCACCTACTCTGTAGATATTTCCCAGCCTGTGGCCTATGGGTTCCCAATTTCTGATGGAAAATACAGGCTGATCTTGAAATGTGACAGCAATTCAGAGGGAGGAAGGAGAGACTGCCAGATGGCTCTGCTTTGCACCTTCTTCAGTTTGCAGGATAAGGCTTCATGATTTGCCATAAATTTATCATTTCCCCCCACCTCTGCCATGGAATGAAGCTAAACTTTTGGCCTCTTGGCTCCGTCTTTCCACATAAGTAGCAAAATGATGTGGTGTTGTGGAGGGGGGGATGAAGCGAGTTTGTCGTCTTGTATGCATATGTGCAAGGGAGGAGAGAAAATGGGGGCGGGGGGTGCTGTGGAAGGAAGAAGAAGCAGCTCATGAAGAATATAACTAGCAGAGCTGGTTACACCCCCTCGCTGCCCACAGCGAGCATCTCATTCCTCTGAGAGTCTGACTGGAGGTATCTTAAATCCGCGAGAGACGAGAAAGAACTGTTTATTTACATGATCATAATCTAAGGCAGAATTACAGCCTGAATTCATGAACTTTTTGAGGTACGTTATTTGCTGCTATACAAATTGAAATGTCACTTTCTTTCCTAATTTTCTTTGCTCTCTTCCTGCTAGTGCAGCATAAAGCTGTGAAGCAATTCTGCTGGGGCATGGTGGGCCACTAATCTTCACGCAGGGAGACAGCGGGATGGGATGTGCTTCAGATCTGTGTTTCATCCTCCTCCTCCTCCTCCTCTGTCCTTCTTCTGGCCCCTCTTCAGAGCTTCCACAGAAAAAAATTTAACCATGTTGTTATTCACTTTCTACACTGTAACTAGTAGCAGTGTGAGAGTGTCACATTATGTGATTATTTTTGGTGGTGGTTACACCGTGTTATTTACCAGGGACTAAAGAGTAATATAACTATAAATATCCATTGCATGACCTTAATACAGTCTTTCTGGTTTATGAAAATGTTATTTTTCTTTTATGTTAATCTGCACAAATACGGTATGTGTAGCAGAATGGAAGTCAGAAACTTGTAGTTGGGAACTCTAATTTTTCCAAGTTCCAGAGAGAATTCAGCACAGAAAACATGTCAATAGGAGGCTTTTTGAGCATGTGTCACTTTTGCAGATAAACTAAGTTTATGCATGTAATTTCCATATTTTGATAGAATTCTCGACCAGGCTTTTAAAACTGTAGTCCTAAAATCCAAAGTGGTGTTTCAGCACTTCCAAGTTCCAGTCAAGTTCTGTGCATGCACTAGGTTGTTTAGCAGGACGGCGTGGCTGAATCACCCGCACACAAAGTGGCCCTCCGCAGCTTTGCTCCCTAGTGTTTTGTGCATGTTTTGAACAGAAGTCTTCTTGTGTCACTGATGGAAGGAGGAGTTCAGCCCAGGAGATGCTCCGGGTTGGTCATCTGCTCCAATGCTGTCCTGCTGCAGCCGAGGAAGGGGTTATGGCCCTACACAGCCCCAAGCAACCGCCCCAGTTTCACTTCAAAGCAGTCATCCCCAAACCCCACGGGTCATTTTGTCTCCCTTATTTGTGCCTTTTCCATTGTTTTGGTACCTGTGCAGCAGTACCACATACAACATGAAGCAAACTGTCCCCAGGGATGATAAATTTTTTGCAGAGCCCAGTTTTTTGTCCAGCTCGCAAAATAAATCATGAGCTGATCTGCGGGCAGGGCTGCTTCAGCTGTCCCATTCAGGCAGCTCCCACAGCTATGGCAGGATACCAGAGGCTTCGTATTAGTAATTGTATGAGCAGTTAGCTATGCTTAATATTTTGGATGTAGTCTAGATGCATTTTATAAATGAGTCACAGTGTAAATATCTATTGGTTTTACACTGAAATCTACACAGCTTTTCAGTACAATGTTATGTTAAATGGCTTCTTACTGAGCAGAGTCCCATAACAACTAGCCCTCTGATACGGCCTAAGTGCACATAACCTAATATTTGCTATCATTTCAGATACAGGTGTCTCAAATGTCCTGCTTTGTTCAGAGACATCCAAACTTAGGTTTGGCTGTAAATTTACTGTAAATGTGCAAGGAAATTAGCTCAGAAATATATCAAAGCATTAGTTTGCAAACAACTCTGTGCAGAATTTTTGTGTTCTCAAGAGAGAAATGTGTGAATATGCAGCCAAGGTAAGAATAATTACATCCTTTATGTCTGCTCCTGTTTTAAAAGTTCTTCAATGCCACTGCAGTGCCTAGAAGGACAAAGCTGCTTTTGCTACAGAATATGTCTAAATGGAAATAAAGATAGCTACAAGTATATGTACTGTGCCGCGTATGTGAGCTCTGGTCAGAATAATAGCTTTAATATAAGAATGCATACTTTCTTGAGGGCTTTTGCTATATTTTTGTTACCCCGACAGGGTTTCCAGACACCGAGAATAAATCCCTTTCTTTATCCAAAAATACTATTCAAATGAAAATTGTAATTTAGACACAAAGGCATGATTTAATATAATCTGTGCAGGTTGTAACAGGAGTCTGTCCTTAATAAAACATTGATCTTAGTCTTATTTGTCACTGTTAACATGTTTTTTTCTTGCAAAGAACTGTCTCCAGAAGGTCTGGTTTAAGCAATAAAGCAGGATGAGGAGATTCCCTATTTTCCAGACTGTGAGTTTGTTTTAGAGGGAAAAATTGTATTAAGCCTACATTTAAGCAGAAACTCAGCAGGAAAACAGACTGAAAATAAACATGTTTCAATAATCTAAGGTTTTTGGGGGGTGGTTTTTTTTTGCTTTTTATCATAAGACCTCGGTGGTAAATCTGCTGGAACTAAAAATGTGCAGGTTTTGTAAAAATAAGTTACATTTTTTCAACTCTATCTCCAAAGTGTTGTCAGGCCCTAAAGTGAATTGAGACAGTTAATTTCAAGCAGGAGGTCTTCTGATTGCTTTTTTCATAGTCCTGAGTGGTATGTCATGACCGTCATCACGAGAGGTGGTCTCAGCACTGGGTGGATTAGGTGTTCCCCAGGAGGCTTCTGTGGTACCAGCTGCGCAGGGATGATCCAGAGCTCTCTTCTGATGAGGGCCTCACAGAGCTCCAGCTACTGGACCTTGGAAATAAATAAAGTAACGCTGTGTGTACACATGCCTCTGTTAGCTAGTGTGAAGAAATTTGTGGTGTTAGTGTGATCTGGCAGTCTTGACATGGTTACATTAGCAGAAAGTTTCCCTGATGAATGCCTCCAGCTTAGTCTTTAACACAGGTGTGTCATCTTGGTGCTTAGAAAACAACACAATAAATAATTTCCAGTTGAGATACTGCTAAAATATTTTAGGAGATTGGAGTGATTTCAGGAGAGACGGGCATTTAGGATTTTCAGGCAGATTTTCTCACCCTCAGGCCTGGTTTCTTACTGCAGGGATAGGCAAGGCACAGAGCAGGAGGTGAGGTCTGCATGGGTCTCATCTGCTACCACAGGTTGTCCCCAGGAAAATGCTGTCTACTTGAATTTTCTTCTTAGGAAGTGGTGTTGGCCAGGAGGCAAGGGATTTCTTCATCCCAAAAAGGGTTTGAACCCTCATCTCCCATGTTCAAGGGGTTTGCCTGAGGCACGCAAGATTAGGATCTTATTTTAAGCTGGTTTTTTCCAGTTAGCTTTCTCTTAGCAGGTTCCACGTTTGTCCACACGTGAACAAATAAATACCATACTTGAATTCAAACTCCCGAAGTTTGTATGTGGGAGAGAAGCTGCGCTTACTTCTACACGAGCCCTTGGTATGTGCTCCTGCACCACTGTGCTACCAGTTTGTCAGGAGGATTCCCAGTATAAGTGGAAACTGTTGAAGAGCGGGATCATTTCCTCTCTTGCAAATGCCAGGGCTGGGGAGGGTTTGGGAAATCACATAGCATCTTTGTGACAGACAAGGTTTAATACTTCTTAATCATTGCTGTATGTGAACAAAAGTACACTATTTTGTAGATTAAAAATACCTGGTGAGTGGCATCTGTTTCTCATGGGCTCTGAGAACTGATCCAACATTGCCTTTCTTTAAGCTTTCACAGCGTAGGTCTGTCACAATAACACTGGATCATACTATGACCGATGTTGATTGTCCCAGGACTACACAAGGTAGTAGCTGTCGCAAATACTTTGATCATTTCACTTCTCCACAGCACACACGCTGCTTTTATGAAGATTTCATAAAATCCCAAATAAATAAGTTTAAGTAAGGAACATGGGTGAGAGAGAGTCAACTATGGTTATGGATGTGTAGGCGAGAACAGAAATCTTGCACCTGATATGGGGAGGCTTGTGCGTTCATATCACCCAGCCCATCTGTTTATCAATATTATGATCACTCAAGAAAAACTCTAGTTTTAAACGCTTAGCTTTGATTTTCGTAGTTTTGTCAGCAATTTATATATGATTGACAGAACTTTGGACATAAAAGCCTATTTCAAGCACAGAAGCATTAGACCAATCATGAGATTTTATAGCTACTGCATTTGGAACCTTTTCACTTGCCACGTAATGCTGAAACGCTGGGGATTCCCATTTGCAATTCCTCTAAAAAAACTTAGCAAAAGTTACACAGTATTTGCATACTTTGCTGTATGTTTTGTGCTACCTGATACCATGTGTGGTCACGTGTGGTCTTTATGAAAACGAACACTGCAAGATGCATAGCCATGAATCCTGTATTTGCAACGTGGATGCAAACACCTGAGTTACTACTCCTTGGTGAGTTGTGCAGTGACTGGTTGCGCATGCTCTTTGAGCTGGCTGTACGTGGGGTGTCATACACCTTAATCTCAATACCCTGTGTGGAACAGCCTGATTTAGTGTTGGTGCTTCCAAGTGATAGCAGAGGTTTGACACTGCATGTCTGAGTACACCCTTAATTACATTACTCTTTCTCTGCTCGCTATTGGTATAGTGAGAATATTTTTCCATTTCGGTGATTGAAGTCTCTCTGACATCTAACCAGTGCCTCACACAATAAAACTGTCAGTCCTTTTATCTCTCCATTATTCCTTAAGCAATCTGATTCTCTATTTTTCATTTCATATGTACATTGGCTGAAAACCTTAACAATATTAGGCTGTAAGTTTTATCTGTTTTATGAGGTAGATTGCTGCAGTGCCTTTCCAAATAATAGCTATTTCTTCCGCAGGTTCTTAGCTCGAAGACTTAAAAGTCTTTGTGTATCTGCAATTACCATCTGTTAATCCAAAATTATAATCAAACTAACACCTCCATTGTATTAGAAATGGTTTGGATGTTTTCTCTAATTTAATCTCATCTGCAAAATTTGAAATGTAGCTTTCAAGCCCATCAGTCATGTATTTTTATATAAATAGTACAGTGGAAAGATTGGGTTCAAAAGGTCAGGTGTGTAACTTGCTTCTAAGCTCATTTTTGGGTTACATGTTATATGTACTTTCTGCTTAGTCTTTCTCTTTAAAACCCTGTTAGTTCCATTTGATGCTTTGAAATTCTATTATGCTGTTTTTTTCTCTTCTGGTAACTTTTTTTAAGAATAAATCTCTTTTTTTCTATCCTGGTAATAGAAGAAATTAGGGTACAAGAGTCAACCGAAGCTTTGGGTCAGTTGGAGTCTTTCAGTGAGTTTTGGATCAGGTCTTGAAAAGGTGGGATAGAAGTAACTAAGGTGGCAGCTCATAACCTTTGGCATGCCTGTTTGGACAACAAGCCAGGACTGAAGAAAACAAGTTAAAATTGGCTAGCTGCGTTCCTTCCAGTGTTGTGCGGATAGGTAGATGTACAGATGTGTAGTACTTGATTTGAAGTGTTTCTGTAGAGTTTGTGGCACTTGGTGTTCCTATATTCTACCATTCTGCCTCCAAAATATTGACCTTCATGCTAGTGAGCCTAACGATGTTCATTTGGAGATTTTAATAACTGGATGTTGGTGAAGTATTCCACACATCAAAATAGTGTCAATTGTCCCTCTTTTATTTTTCTAATCTGTATTTAAGTTTCTTATTTTAAGGCCAAATCACTGCTGCCCTTACAGTCTACGTGTGTTTGAGAGGAAAAGTCTGTTCACATGTTTGGATCAATCCTGTCTTTCTGTGGAATGTCCCTGAGCCCTTTTCATCCCTTGGTACGGCAGCGCTGTCACACCAGGTGCCCGCCTGTGGGCAGCCACACATGGCTTGCTACATCTTCCCTGGCTTTTTAAGGAAAGATCTATAGGTCAGATTGAAGCTTGGCTAAGATCATGTAGCTTCAGCCAGAAAAGCAATGATATTCATGTTCTGTGCCTCGGGAGCAGCTGGGAATGCCTGTTTGAACAGAAAATACTGTTTGTTCAAAAGTTGCCTCCTGCATGCGGTTGGCGGGAGCTATTGCTGCTATCAAATTCTGACAAAAAGAGGGGAGGGTGGGAAGGAAAGATGACATCGCCTGCTTGTGGGTGACTGGAAGCGTGTCTTTGCTGACAAAGGGAAGAGAGAGAGGTCTGGGGAGAAGGAAGGGGAGAAAGGAGATGCTTAAGCCACTGAAGAGTTGAGCCTGCATTTTATAGTGTAGAGACTGAAGATTATGTGTCTCTACATTCCCACAGATTTTCCTGAAGTCACTGGAACCTCTCAAGGACTCAGCTGGCACAACTAATGGCAGGATTTAACCCAGCTGATTATATTTGAAATAGTCTTTAAAATGGTAAATACGTTTTCTGAAGGTCCATCATGTTAGTAGAAATCTAGTACCTTTACTGAATCTATTTCTTGTGTGATCCTGGATTCAGACAAAAGCTTGTTAAACTTCTGTTTGTACAGTTCATCCCATCAAGGTTGCTTATCATTGTTGCACAAGAAAAGGAAACATATCAAATGAAAAAAATCCGTTTTATAGTTGGCAAATGCCTGTATTTTGTCTTTATATGATGTGTTGTCATTCATCATCTAACCTTGGGGAAATCACGGGCACTCTAACAATGTAAGAGGCCAATAAAAAAGAAAATTATTTCAGTAAAAGTGTAGCTAGGGATATGTAAAAGAGAAATGCCCCTGGGTAATAAAAATTACCCATGCATAATGGCTGTGAATGTATCAGGCAGACGTACTGTATACAGCGTGCTGCAGCCGCTCAGCTATAGGATGTCCCTGCTCACCGGGCTCAGGCTTACAAAGACGATGGGGGGGAGAGAGTCGGGAGAACATGAGGTCAAGCCCAAAGCAAAGGACTGAGAAGTCAAGTACTTGGTAAGCGCTCGTGTGTCTCTACCTATCTCTTTCACCTCTTTGTTAGAGCTGTCTCCTTTGATCTTGCCTTTCTCATTATTACTCTCTGCTACAGAATTTGGGCTCAGTTCCAAGGTCGAGGCCTGCTCCTGCTGAACATCTCCCATCCTTCCCCCGTTACTCAGCCTGTCTCATTAGAGCCTGGCAGACTTGCACTGTGCCGTAGCAATGACATTCCTCACTCTTTCTTCAGTGCACTGTAGGGACTGTTCTCTCCAGATAACAGTTGGGTACGTTTTCTACTGTCATCCCCTCTGGGCTCGGCTGGCATAGCTTTAGGAGGCTTCTTAACGTGTAGCTCTTTAGCCTTCACTTTAGTTTTCTGAGGACCTCGCCCCAACCCATGCCTTAGCCGTGGCACTAAATATTCTAAACAAGAAGGCAATCTTCTACAGGGAACTGCTTTTCTCAGCAAGTCCTGTCCTGACAGATTGTGATCTCAGCAAGCGGTGCGGCTTGTGGTGAAGGTTTTAAGTTTACTGGGTGTTTTATATTTTACATTTTTCTTTATTGCATTTTTTAATTTTACTGACTCTCAAGCTAGTGAGAAGAATAAATCTAAGATTAGGGATAGGTCAATAGGTTATTAGGTAACTGGGACTACGTCCTTCCTCTTAGCCAGAAGTTATTACACAGTGAGCATTTTACTGCCTTGGGCAATTGCCTGTCCTTCTTGTCCGACCAGCCCCTAATGAGCCAGAGTGACATGCATAGAGCAAGTCACTGTTGATAAGAAATTATTACAAAGGGGTAGTTATGCCAGCTAGCACTGGGGATGTGGGAAAGGTCCCTGAACTTTGACACTGACGTTAGAAACGTCTTCCAGAAGCAATAAGTCAGAGCTGTCGTAGCATGTAAAGCTCTTTGCGGATAAACAAGTCCAGACACAATCCCTCCTCCTCTTCTACTGCACATTACCCCAGTGACTCTTTATTAATAGGAGTCTCCTTCTTTTCCATGTGACATTTTCCATTTGCAATGACATAAAGGATTCACAGTGAAGGCCAGACCCTTCCCCACAGCAGCCACTGTGTTTACTGGCTCCCTGCCTCCCCGTTGTCTACTACAGCAAATTTAAGCTTCTTGTCTTCATCTGTGTAGCCTGTCACAGCTCCTAGTGTGAGGAACTGAGTTTACTCTTTGAATCAGACTGTTGCTGAATCAAGTCCTTTGTATCTCCTTTTTCTGATTTTAAAAGGGTTTAGCTAATCCTGTTGGCACTAATATTTGAGCCAAAAAGCTGGGTAAATGAATCCATGATGAGCTCTATGCTGCTGTAGCTGGCTTCCTCCGGTACCAAGCTAGGTGTTTTAAAAATAGCTGGGGTACCAGTATGCTGCAGCACAGTCATTTCTGTGCCTGGAGCGGAGACATGCCCAAAGAGTCTAAATTAGTAACAACTTTGTGGATTTTCTTCCAGCTGTGCCAGTGGTTTGTTTATGTAGATAGCCAAACAGCAAACACCCACAGAGTTGTTAACTCTGCAAATCATCAGTAAGTATTTCCTAAACTACTGCTGACAAATTTCTGATGAGACCTTAATGTCTGTAAAAATCTATTGGATGTTGTCAAAGCACCATTAGTCAGCCTGTCATCGGGCCCGCTTTGCGGTGTGACTCAGAGATTTGCTTTCCCATACTTACTGCAGAAAAGTGAAACTGAGAAAACCTCACACTGCGAGGGAGCTGCGTGCAGCCCAGAGCCGCTGATGAGCTGGTGGACGGTACCAAAATGCCTGAAGATGTGATTTCAGAAAGAAGCTTGAGCCTAAAGAGGTTTCTCCTCTGTTCTTTGTATCTCTGGAAACAAGTGGATATTACCTCTTTTCAGTCTTGGGAAAGCAGCAAATGTTACTGCTTTTCTGCTCCTACTCCATACAATGGAAAAGGGGAAGGGCGGTATCACGAAAGGGGTGCTGCACATGTAATTAGTAGGAAAACAACACGCGAAGTCAGGTCCAAATGAGCATGGCTGTGTCATGCTTAATACTGGAACTGTTCTGGTTTATACCTATTGTATACCTCCTGATACTCAGTATAACCCCCTAAATATTTCCATTGAAAAGGAAGCTGGGGCTGGAGGAGAGCAGGCTGCCTGCTACAACTTGATGGCATCCCAGGATGAAGCCTGCACTTTGCTGTTGCTTGGCATCTCCCCAGTTCTGGAACTCAGTAAGAGCCCACATTATTTTCTGAAGCTGAATTCTTTATCTCTGGCTGTCATGTGATGCCAGGCTAGACTAGAAGAGTTGTTGCTGTCAACAGTAATAGCAAAAAAGTTACCACATCTTCTGAAAATAAAAACAAAACAATCACCTCTCCTGCCAGCATACAAAGCAAGGACACCAGGCAACAGCTCAAACAGAGCCCCTGCATACAAACAAACAAAGACGCCTGTCAGGGCTTAAGGGGGAAAAATGGCACAGCTGTAGCACCACATTAGTGGAATTGTATGAGCCTTTTTATTTTCAAGGATGCAGACAGATGCCACCTGAAACACAGGATGCTTGGAAATACCACACACACACAGAGATTAAACCACACAGGTTCTTTGAGGTTCTTTTCTGTATCTCGTTAGCACGAATTATATTAACACTGCTAATGCTGATGGAAACCAAGTGAAGCTGTCCTCACAATAGTTTAAACTTGTACAGAACCAAAGGGTAGTTTAGCAAAACAGTTTTTTGAGATGACAGATAACAATTTCTTAGAAATCGTGTCTACATTCTTGACTGTAAAGCTAAAAACAGACAATGATACTTCAATTTAGAGGCTAGGCAGTAGAGGATGGTGATCGTGGATATTACTTTTGTTGCCCAAGTTGAATGTCATTGTGTCTAATTTTCATGGATGCATCCCAGTCACTCTGCAGAACCCGTGCTCAGCATAACTTCTGCAGGGGGGCTGCCAGCACAAGGCAGCTGTGCACAGGGCAGACAGGTACACGCTCTGGAAACGAGCTCCGAGTGTCTCTGCAATAAAACGAGTCTCGCTCTTACCAAACTGGTAGTCTTCCAAAAATACCTGTAAATATGACCCATTTTAAAAATGAATGTTTGATTCATTAAAAGATGAAGAGGCGTATAACATCCTTAGTGCACTTTGTAATTTTGGCACAGTTTCCACCACCTGGGAGAAAGGCTGCATTTTGTCTTAAGGGGAGAGTGCAGTTGTGTGAAATAGCCAATTTTTACAGTTCAAAAGATAATTGAATTCCCCGATTCACAAGCTCTTGGTTTTTATCTTCTCTGTCCTCTTCTAGCATGTTATTGCACAATCCCCTCTGTTCCTTCCTAAGCTCCCAGATCAGAGCTTGCTTGTGGGGGTGGGCTTTGGACACTGGGTAGTGTAAGTGGCCTGACCAAACTGAAACGGTGCTACAGTCACAGGACATAAACTGCAATTAGATAATCTGATGGCCAGTTGCTTATCACTGTCCTTTGAAAATTGAAGCCAGGAGCCGGCTGAGTTAAATTTCCAGTCAGATGCAAAGGAGATTAGATGAGTGGTTTGTACAAATAGGAAGTTATGTATCTCATCTTCTGCAGTTGGTGCTGAGGGCTAACCCTGGGAGTCGCTTTGGGTCAGGAACATTGATGACTTTTGGCCAGGCACAGCCACACCACTGATTTCACAGCAGTGACAGACATGGCTCCATGGCAACCTTGCTGTCACTGGGCCCTCTTAGACTGACTGTTGCCACACAACAGAGCGGCGTAAGAAAGCAAAAGCTGAAGAAGCAGTGGTTTCTATCATTAGAGGGCAGCATCAGAAGCAGCAGACCTTTCTTTCCTGGCAAGGAGGGCAGGGCAGTTTCAGGCAGAAAAAGGAAACGTTGCTCATGCAAACCCCGAAAGAACTAATTTCAAGTAACTCTAATATGTCTGTGTTAAGAGAAAGCAATCTTTTCATCATCAACAAAATTCAGATCTTGATAAACCAGTGGCTTAAAATTTTAATACTAGATCTCGGAGTGGAAAACACTTTCCATATAAACAGTAAATAATTAAAGAGGATTTTCCTACCAAAAAAGTGGAAATCTGATTTTAAATTGGTGTGAAGGTATGAATCATAATCTGCAAAAACCTGAGGACATTAATCTTTTGAGAAAATTTTTACATAAGCATATTATAAGCTTGTTTGGGGATTTGTTATGCACTGGGTGGAGAGTATATTATGCAGACAGTAATGAAAGAAAAATTAAGATTTGTAAACATGTTCTGCATTATAACTGTACAGTATATTGAAAGGGTTCAAGCACATTTCTAGTACCACAGGGAACTTGCATGTGAAGTGATGCTTTCTCATTGTACTATTGGTCATATGTTCATACATACAGGCAAGACAAAATTTTCTCTGACATTGTACAGGAACTTCATGTGCTTCTTCCCACGCTTCTGCTCTAGAACGTGGTGTAAAGCACCTTTGGTTTTGCCCTTCAAAATATAGCCAGTGTGCCACCACTCTGTGTAGAAAAAGGCTGTGCATTTGAAGATGAGAAATGCTGAGGAAATAAATCATGAGTAATGCAAAGGAGTTTTGTTCTCAGATGTGCCCACAGTATCAGGTAAAGGCTGAAGTGATACTTACTGCATTCGTGTCATAAACCCAGTGTTGTAAAAATTCACTACAGCATTTTCCATAAAACTTACTTAGAATAAACAAAAGCATCCATCTATCATACTAACTAGTAACAGTTATAAAAGAAAATACAGGATAGTGGCTTATCTCTTATGCCTGGCAGTTAGCCATGACTGAACTACACTCACATCATGCAGCATGGTTGTTTTTTTAGGTAGCACACAACTCTTAGAGAAACAAAAAAGGAGTCACGGTGCTGGACGCTATGCAAAGGACACACAGACAAGTGTAAACTGCTTTCATGGCCATGGGTTAGCAAAGAAACCAATACATATGAGCAAACAGAGCGATAATCATTGAGAAGTCTCCTTTTATTGAAGCAAAACAATATGTTGCAATATAAAAAATTGATTCTTTCAAGCTGCCAGAGACATTAGAGAAACATTACAGAGATCATCACATCGGCCACTAATTCTTTAAAAAAACTAACAAACCCAAACCTCCACTAAAAAGAAGTCTTCCAAGCAGTTTTAATAGTGCTATAGTGCTGTTTAAATACATTTTTATGAGATAATAGTTCCTGTGGCAGCAACTTATAAATACAGATGGGGAGATTGATTTAATTGAAACGATGACAGTCAATGCTAAGGAACTGCAAAAAACCCACACACACCCCCAAAAATTATAATAATTTGTAAAGATCAATCAGTAGCTAGAGAAGCTACCTTAGACTGTCCGATCCTTGATGGGCACATTCTGGCTGTACTAGATTTTCTTACTCTGAAGTGAAAGTCAATGGGGAGAGTAATGAGGCAATGTAATGCTTTACCTTTCTTGCCTTTTATAATAATTTAGTTCAAACAGGCTTTGGGAAAATCACACTTTTATTTCAAGACCAAAAGATCAATACAGCAGTATACATTTAGTGCTTGAGGGAAAATTTACTCAAAATTGTTTCATGATGAAAATGCCAAAGGCAGATTCTTTTGTTCAATCTGTTACTTTGAAGGGACCTTGTAATCTTAATTCCAAGTTAAAGACTTGTGGCCATTGTATCAAAGGCTGCACATATATCTTTCAGTGATGAAAAGCTAAGGATCTATATATAGTAATTCAATGAACACCCCCCCCACCCCACCCCCAGTATTAACGCATTTTAACATAGGAATCTATAATTACTTTGGGGTAACAGCTGATTCTACAATGTGTGTAATACTCTCACTCATATAACTTCAAACTCTGTCTCTTGTTATTTGCCCAGCCAGTGCTCTCCCATCCAAGTGAAGATGGTCACAGAACGTCTCAGACAGCAATGTTCTAGCTTCCAGAAATTTGGGGGAATAATCAGCAGGACAACAGGTCAAGCTGAACTTAGAAAAATTTCTGTGCTGATAAACAGCATTTCCTGTTTTTCCTGTTTTTCTGATGGCATGTATAATATGGAATCTTTCTAGATATTTAGGAAATCAGCTGAAACTTGTAGTGAAAAACCTATACCCAGGTAAGATTTACTAAGGAGGACCCATGGTAACCTAGTCACACAGCATTAGACCCTGTTCCCCACTTTATGTCATGATGCTGGCAGCTCAGGATTTCTTAGTGGGGTACCATGTTATTGGTGTGGCTCTATGACCCCTCATGGCCACCCCCGATGATCAGGTCTCTCACCAACTGCATTTTCCCAAAGCAGGAGAGAAGCTCAAGCACTATGCAGCAGTCAGAGTATTTAGCTCTTCTTTTGACACCTAGCATGGGCTGGTGGGCAGAAGAGAAGTGATGTTCCCCTAGCATGTGCTGCCATCACAGCTGCAGTGCCCTTCCTTTTCCCCCAGTTCATATTTGGCCTGCATCTGCTCCTGCTAACTTTGGATTTTCATCTGTTGTACTGTGAAACCAGGGGAAAATATCTTGAAAATATCTTTACCTGTATTCAGGTAATTTTCATATAATAAAAGGAAGGTTTATTAACCTAACTATTGCTTTTCAGCTAGGATAACAGAAGCTGTAAATGCTCTCACTGACAGTGTGGAACTCTCAGATCCTGCCTGGACAGCAGTATAACCACTTAAAATATGGAGGGACAAACAGCAATAGGAAAGTACTGGTACCAATTTATCAGTGCTGGTTTCTTGTCTGGGTATAAAGTGACCAATTGTTACAGTAGCTGTTCTGTAAATCCTTCCAAAGTATTTTACTGCCAGGTGAATTAATGTCTATGTGAGAAAATACGAGTTGTTTTAAATCTTTATAATAAGAACAAAAAAAGCCTCTTGTGCAATTTAGTTACTTTTAGCTAACTAGTACAGTCTGAGGAGAGACAGAAGGTCCTACAAGGAGCAGGAGTACAAACTGTGTAGGAGCTAGGCAGAGATGCACAGCTGAATCTCACAGGTGAAGGAAAGGAAATTTTCCTAGGGACCCTCGGGGACTGTCTACAGCTGGATGTAATTCAGAAAGACACTGGCTGGATTCAGAACAACTGCAGGACTGCAGTTTCTCCTTCCTCTCCAATGCAAGGACACAACAGGCCAGGGGATTCTTGTGTTCAAGTGCTTTTTTGTTTTGCTTTGACTCATTCTGCAGATTTGATTTTTCCCTGTTTAAGCAGCATGTTCTTCTACTTGGTGTTTGAATAACGGTCACAGATTGAGAGCCCTTACCATGCTTCTGGTGTGCTCACACAGCAGATTTAAACCAGATTTTTGACCAAGAATCTGGCCAGTCCAGAATCCCATCACATGTTGCAGTGTTGTATCTCTTGTGCATCCAGACTGCTACAGTGAGGATTTTGAAGTTGCCAACATTGCAAAATCAGGCCTTCAACATGACAGTGAATGTTCTTGACCACAGAGAGAAGTCCTGCTGAGAGATAAGTGACAGTAACAGTCAGTCGAACGTTGGTTTAGAGGGAAATGCTGTAACCTAGTCTCTCAGATATTAAGGTCTGCCCCTGCATTATCTCGGTTGCAGAATAAAATGCAGTGCAGAGAGAATCAGAATTATCTACGTGTGCAATAAAGCTGGTCTTGCTCCCAGTCTGGCTGCCAGTATCATTCCTGTGGCTGGCATTTCAACTGGCTACCAGCACAGCTACCTTGCAAATCAGTTTAATTTGTGCATCTTGCAGAAGTTTCATTCTTTCAAATCCTGAGGCAGTGGAACAGGATATTTTAGGTAATAAAACATAAAAATTGTTTGGTTTGGTGTTTTTTTCCCTAAGGAACAGCATCTTATTTTCTCCTGAGATTTAATACAATGCAGGTAACTCTTCTAAATCTCAGTGACTGTTTTTGTAAGGCAGGTAAATACTACAATGCAGGAGACCTTTTCTCTAAGGAGGGCAAGTATATGGGTTGGCGGAGAGGAGCTGGGAAAGATTAATGCCTGAAGCCACTAATGACAGTATTTGGGAGAGTGCCTTGAAGGTTTTGTTCTTTTCTCTCTACTCCTGACAGGAGAAGGAAAGGCAAAGTGAGCTTCCCTGCCGCTTCCTAATTTTTGCTGGAATCTAAGCAAAAGGAGCACCACTAGGGGACTGAACGTGGTAAAATATCTTGCTCCAGTTTACAAGAAAAAACTTTTTCAGGCTGCATAAACTGAAGAAAGTTCCTTGCAATTCAACAGCTTACCAATTATAATGTCTAAAAATGGGATTTTATCCATTAATCTGGAGCCCCAAATAAGTATGGTTCCTTGTCAAATGGGTAGTTTGTAAAAGAAGCTTCTGATTCTTTATGTATTTTGTGGTAAAGGACTGTGACCCTTGTGCATAAAAACAAAAAATGAGAGGATGACTACTTGACTTTTCTAGTTTTCTCAATTTATACACTCCTTTCCAGACTTTGTGAAATCAGTCTTTCTCTGTGATTGCCCTGCAGCTTTCACAACACCACTTTGGAACCAGCTATGCATAAGTAGCCGCAGTTTTCTTCCAACTTCTAGTGGACAATTTGGCCAACCAAAAAAGGGGTTTAATCACACACGTTTCTTAATAACAGGGCGCTGGTTTGCTCTAACAAACATGAACTTGAAGCTCCATGTATTTTATGACTCTCCTCCTGCTCGCTCCTCTCACTGCCCTGCATCCGTCCCTTTCCCAAGCGCTTGTGGTGGAAGCAGACCCTCCAGGTGCATTAGCCAGATATTGTGTGGTATCACGGCACTTTTGAGATCAGTGCCAGAACAGCAGAGAAGTGGCATTGCTCAGTGGCAGCAGAGCACCCACCTGCGCTTTCCCTCCTGCAAGGGAGGACGGTGGTACCTGCACCGAGCTGCCAGCTCACAGCAGTATTTATCACTGCTTTTTTGAGGCACAGAGCAGCAAAACAATGTTACTCAGGTCACAGAGCAGAGCTCCTCTCGTTCTTTGCCCAGTATGTCATGCTTCTGGGTATTTCCTTTTGCTGCTGCATGGCAGTTACTGGCCACATGAACCCTGGCCTGTGAATTGGTTTCTTCAGGTAGCTTGTAACTTCAGGGCAAGAACGAGCCAAGTCAGGTTCTGAAGAAAACTGTGCAAATGGGAGCAAAATATGGCAGGGTAGGGTGAGTCCAAGAACTGGCGCTGGGTGCTGCACCCCATGCCTGAAG
Organism: Falco naumanni; assembly: GCF_017639655.2. Taxonomy (NCBI): domain Eukaryota; kingdom Metazoa; phylum Chordata; class Aves; order Falconiformes; family Falconidae; genus Falco; species Falco naumanni. The sequence goes on from NC_054068.1 coordinate 11,474,283, forward strand.
GCTGTGGGGGGACACCTCCATTTCAACGTGCAGGTGGAAGGCAGCTCCCACAGGGATCGCAGCAGCACAGCATGTTAAACGGATTTTTTGAGGAACTATAGAGCAGAGCTGTGTTGTAAAAGGCAGCGACCGCTATAAAAGGTTTATTTCCATTACACAACTTTTAGCTTCGAGGCCTCTAGGACTGTGCAGGAAGCCCACGCGTGAGGCGAGGGTCACAAAGGCACCTTCCCCGCGGCGGGGGCAGCCGCGCCAGCGCCACCCCTCAGGTGACAAGGGGCCAAGTCCCGGCCCCACCGGCGCCTCTCCCCGGCCAGCGCTAGGGCTGAGCCTGAGCAGGGCCCGCGACGCCTCGCCGGTGCCCGCCAGCCCCGAGCGGAGCCCCCGCCGCCGGCCCGTCCCCTCAGAGCCCGCCAACGGCCCGTCCCTCCGAGGGGCAGCCGGGCGCGCCTTCCCTTGGCCCCGCCCCCCCCCCGGCGCCCGCGATAAGGCGCCGCCACCGCCCCCTGCCGCGGCCCCGTTGTCACATGACAGGCGAAGTCCGAGGAGGTAACATGGCCGCGGCGGCGGGGTAAGCATCGCTGCTCGGCCGCGGTACCGCCGGCGCCTCCCGCTCCTCACAGGCTCGCCGGGCCCTGCGCTCCGGCCCGGGGCTGCGTGTCCCCCCGGCTCCTCCCCGCTCCCCCCGCGAGGCGCTAGGCGGCGGCCCGGCGGGGTCTCGGTCGCGGGTGCCGGTGGGCGGCGGTCGCCCCGAGCCGGCTGCGCAGGGCCGGGCTGCCCGCGCCGGAGCGCCCTGAAGTGAGAGCAGGTCTGGGGGGCGGCGAGGGAGCTGTGGAGGGTCCCGCGGGCGCCCTGCCCGCCAGGTGGGCTCGGCAGTGCCTCCCCGAGCCCTGCGTTATCCTTCAGATCGCGTTACGTGTGTGAAGTCATGCTTGAAGGTGGCTGTGGGTTACCTGGCGCAAAGCGCCTGACACATTGCATAGCTAAGTTCAGCCGTTTCTTCAAGTGTTTTAAGAAGGCGCCATTAAAATGCATCAAAAGTTTTCATAGGTGCCGTAGGAACTTTTCATAGATGCCAGAATCAGGTGACGATGGGGCTTGGCTGTGATGGTTTCACCTTTGGTGGCGGTTGGGCCCTGTGAGGCCCTGCCCGGCCCCTGCCCCCCCCCAGCGCTGGGTGCTCCCTGTGCAGAGGTGCTGCTGCTGGCCAGGAGCCGGCCCCCAAGGGCCACGCTGGGCTGGGGTGGGTAGCTGGGGTGTCGCATGGGGCCGGGACTGCAGGCTGTTGGCTTATTTACAAGGAGCACTGAGTTCACTGTGAAGAAAACATCCAGTTTACACCTTAAACAGTGCTGGCTGCTTTTGCTCTTTCCCTTGTATTGCGTGATTGTTTGTGCCGTGGTTTGTGTAGGCCTCTTGTACTTCATATATTTGATGTGGAAACAGCATTAAAAACTGGCTAGCCTTCAGGCTGGTGCTGATGACTCTTGCTCAAAACAAACAAATGATAACTTCTTGAAAAGTAGTTTCAGTGGTTTCTCGTCTTCGTTGAAAACTGGATCCTGTCTGCATGACCTAAGTAGAACAGAAATGGCAGTCCGTTAATTTTCTTCTGAAAAAAACCAGAAGTACGAAAGGTTAATTAAAAAATTGTGGGAAAACCAGAAATAAAATAGGATTTTGGTTACCAGTGGTTGCATCAAAACAAATCCAAAATGTTAGGTGGATCATACACTAACAAAACGTAAGCTTTCTGAAAAGATAAAACTTCTGAAATAAGCACTGAAAATCAGCAGCTCTAGGCAAAAGAGAAAGAACCTTTAAAGAAACAAACGTAGTTTAATGTTCTTAGCTCCATGTCACTTCCAGTATAATAAAAGAGCTCTTGTGTGGGCATGGGCCTAATTGATCATAAAAATTGTGGGTGACAGCCAGCAGGGAAACTGTCAGTTGCTGTGGTAGGCCTTTACCAGGCAGAGCAGCGGCTGAGTTCTGGTACCAGACTAGACAAAATGTGGGTAGCTGCATCACTTGTCCTGTCCTGGTCTTGCAGGTAGCCATTTCTGACACTGATGCTTATCTGCAGAAGCTTCAAAGAGGCATGCACCACAAAGCAGTGCTTGAATCAAATTTGTTTTACTATCAGATGTAAGAGTTTTGAGTTGAGTTTGTGGCTGGAGATGCCAGAGTCCTTGTACTAACAGAAGAAACAGACCTTGAAGGACCAGCCAATGTATTGTATTAATTGCATTCTGATATTTGTGTTTCTTATGTGGCATAAACTGAGCAATTGGAGATCATGGATCAAAATTGAAAGCTTGTAATTCCCTCTTTAGGAAGAAGTTTGTGGTATTAGTATTAGGTGACAAGAGTTTTACGCTGATTACACTGCAATTGCATGTGTATTTGCAGGGTTGATACATGTGTGAGGCAGTTATATACATGTACCCACTCAACTTACTACAAGTGGTGTAGTGATGACTTCTTATATTTGAAACTGGAAAAGTGCTACATAATAGTCATGGCGTAGACAGTACTTTGTAATCACAGGGGTTTGTAACAGCTGGGCTGAAGAGAGTATGGAAGAAAGACCAGCCCAGTCACAGCCCCCTTACCTGCCACGTATTCCTTAGTAACAGAGTGATGGTTACACAGCCAGCCCTGCGTGAAGACTTCTTGGGGTCTTGAGTACTGTGAGAGCTCTCTTCCTGAGTCATTATTTGCAATAGAAAGCCAGGTATACAGCCATACTCCTTTTTGTAAGACTTAAATCCCTCTGTCACTGCCAGTCTCTGAAAAGAGCATTCTGTGTAAGTTGTGGAAAGTGGGCGCTGGGATCGTGTGTGCAGAGTGACCCAATCCCTGCAGGCAAGGCACTGTCTGTGGGTGTCTTGCTGTGTTGCTAGTTCATCTGTGCAGCTGCTGTCAGTTTGGTATCTGAGTGCTTGGGAGGAAAGGGAGAACAAAGTCTGTGGAGGAAGCAAACTTTTAAAGTTGCATCCTCTCTGAAACCTGGCTGATTTTCTCCGCAGAATTTCAGTTGTGAAAGTATGTCTGTTGCCTGGCAAGCTGGTACTGTCCAAGGCATGCATTAACATGAGCGCTCAGCAGAGAACCTGAGGAGCAGAGCAATATTTGCAACAGCACTCAGCCCAGCCCTCTTGTGTCCTGCAGCTCTTGCTCTGGGGTCCAGCATGCTCAGCTGCTGTGACTGTTAAAGCAGCCTTAAAATAGAGACTAGAGCCTTGCCTATGAGAAAACCATGTAACTTGAAAACAACTGTACAGGGCCATATTCTTCTTTTGATGAATATTGTGGCATCAAATTCAAGCAGGGAAAGTGGGATCTGTTATGTATCAGGAAGAACACAGTTTTGCCATGGGCTTAGATAAAATGTGCAGAACTGTCATTTTGCACCAGAATGCATTTCAACTTGAGTGGTAAGGTTCCAGTAAGATACTCTTAAAGCGGCTTAGTGAGACTACCAGTGGGAATTGCTGCCTGACTTCATTATTTCTCCTTGAGTCTCATTTTGATTGTCAAAGGTTTTAAGTACAATAAAAGCATTAATAGTAAACATAATGGAGGTGAAAATGTGCCTTTGTAGGAGCTTCATACGCACTTCAGGGTATAGGAATAGTAGGGATAGGCCTGGAGAAGAAGGGAGGTCAGTCCCCACCCTTTCTTTTGTTTTTTTAATGGCAGTAAAAAAAATCCCAAAAGTTCTGAAGAGGGTAAAATTACAGTGAAGGTGACTTTTTTTTTTTTCCCTCCTTCCTTTGAAGCAAAACATAAGACGGGTTGTGCTACAAGCTCTGCCTTTTTTTGGTTTTGGGTTTTTTTTATCAGCAGATACCCTTATGCCATAGGTTGCTCTCAGATGTATCTGATGATGTTCTCTCTTCCCTCTTATACTTGCAATAAGGTGAGTGTATGATTTCCAGGCCCCTCCGTGGAGTTACTCCACGGGGTGATCTTGCTTGGATGACAGCGTTTCCAACCTCTTGTGCATTGCTGAGTGGCTGAGCCACATCTTTGCACCCAAAAAGTCTTGCCACTATTTAGTGTAAGGTTCGCTGTCTGATTTAAAACTTCCAGTAGCTTTTGCTAGGATTGTATGAACTTGCTTCATTCTTCCTGCAGACATGGGTACCCCAAAATGAAAGTTTAAGCTGTGCTTCCAGGCTATGCTGATGTGCTGCCCTAGGTAATCTGCAGTCCCTGTAATGATCACCTGCCATGGTGCTGGGTTATCAGGTGTGCATGGGAAGTAATAAAAATAAACACATTTGGGTTTTGCGCACTGTCAGCTCAACTGCTAGGCAGATAGTTTAAAAATTGGATTACCAAGAGCAGTCTTTCACCCTCTAAAATTACACTGTTACATCAAGTAGTTATAAACAAGTAAAATAAAATATTTTATTAGCTCTTTTATGCTGTGTCTGCACTAAGAAATTATAGGGTTTACATTTCTGATGCTGATAAAGTCTTCCAGGAGGTTATTTTATGCAGCTATAAATCAAAGGTTACCTTTCAGGTTGCCTATGAAAACTATATAATAATTAAGATGTGGAGCTCTCCTTCTCTAAGGTTAAGTCTCTTGGTGGTTCATTTCTTGTCATCTTAACACTGTAACAATTTATCTTTCTGTCATCTCTTCTAGAAGTGTATCTAATAGAAAATGACCATCTAAACAGCCAGTCTTCAGTAAGCTGAGGTGGAGGGACAAACTGGACTTCAATCATAGAATTTTATTGACAAGACAGTATTCATCTGTAATACTGAAGCTGCTATATTAAACACTTTTAAAAGAAGAAAGCTCTTAGATTCTTCTCATCTGATTAAAAAAAAAAATAAATCCTACAACAAGCTACTGTGCTTTTACTGGTAAAGCTCCAAAAAGCACAGGTATGGACTTACAACAAATGTGAATGAATCAGCAATATATTCTTGTAGAACATCTTAAATTATTTAGTAACCAGTTTATTTTAAGCAAGTACTCCCTACTTTTAAACTGTATTCTTCCAGTTGCATTTCTGTTGAGCACAATCTTGCAGAAACTTTCTGGGCTGTCTCAGCATGTTTGTGCTGCCCCAGGGACAGGTGGTAATATATAGCAGGAGGTCATTGGTACTGAGGACATGCTCTTGTGGCCGCATGTGTTGAGTTCAGTCACTTGCTGAAGCTGCTTGTATGAATGCAAGAATAAACATACATACATAGAAAAGAAATTTGCAGGTACTATGCGAGTATGGGAAATGCTGTTGTCCTGTGTCTGCTATTCATCATTGTCTCTGTCTAGTCCCTGTTTCAGATAATGAATGTTTCCCAGAAGGACTTGCTGAAGTCTGCCAGACTTCATGTAACCTTCCACTTCTGTTTTCCATAACGCAAACTCATTTTATTTGCTCCTGTTTTGCCTTTACTCAGCAGGCCTAGGCCGTTGTTACATTCCTTCAGGTAAAGCAACACAAAAAGTAGATGCAGAAAGCAACAAGTGGCATGCTGTGGGCCATAGCTGCAGCCAGCCCTGTCTCCTTTGCCATTTTTTCCTTTGGCACTCATATGAGCAATGTTTGGAGAGCGATGCTTGCATACAGCATCTCTTCCCCTTGAGTGATTAGCATTTTGTTTGTAGAGTTGAACTAAACTTCCTTTTCTGTTCTACACTAACGTAACAGACACTGTGCATCTGAATTGTGCTAACCATTGTCTTTGTCTTCAATTAATTGTCAATTAAAAAAATCTTTCCTAGATCCTCCTTTTGGCTGGGGAATGAGACATTGAAAGTGCCTGTAGCGCTCTTTGCCTTGAATAGAAGACGACTGTGTGATCGCCTGAGACAGAATAAGGATGTCCAGAAGAATTCGGTTGTTCTGCTGCAAGGTGGAGAAGAAACCCAGAGATACTGTACTGATACTGGTATTGTGTTTCGCCAGGTAAGAGCTGAATCAAAACTTCAGATCAAATTAAGAAACTCTCTTCAATTGCATGAATTTTTAAACAATTTTTGATTATTTTCCCTTTATTTCTCATGTGTGCCTTGCCTTGTTTCACCGAAATAAATTGGCTTCTTTATAATATTGCCTCTTCAGCTCCAAGTTACTCTCTCTTTCAGTGCTTTAGTGTACAGACTCATTATCTGGTTTAAAGGGCCTAAACCTGTGCAAGCCCCTACTGCCTGTTGGTGTTTAATGTAATATTAAAGACAGCAATGGAATGTTTCTTAGTTTTTTTCAGTCCTGTCTGTGACCCAAAAAATAACCTTGTTTCTGTAGGGAAACATATAATGGTGGACCTAAACTGAATTAATTCATAGAAAAGCATATTTCAAGCTTTCAGAAATAGTATATTCTACAAAGCAGGATGTATCTTAGAATTTACAACATGTGTCTTCTCAAATTAGATTATTCCTTAAGTACCCATGTGTTCTTCTGCCACAAATAGGACTTAACAACTTGTTAATGTCATGCCAAATGCATTCTCAGTCTTTGGGGAAGTTGGCATAACAGAAATCTAATTATGCATACCCCATACTTTGCATGGCTGCTGCAGTACTTTGTTTTCTGAATTTAATTGAGCTGTTGTATGTTACAAAGAAACAAAACCAAAAAATTCTAATCTAGATAGTGCATATCTTAATATAGTTATTGGTCTGTTTTTAGAGGAGATGCACCTTTCAGGGTATCAGTACATATGTCTGTCCTTACCAAAATTCATCTCTGTATTGTTAGCCGTTTTGTTCTCTGCTTGCTTGTTCTTAAAATAAATCTTGGCTAAAGGCTGTTCCTAGTGCAGCTTCCTCTTCTCTGGGGGTGGTTGGGTCATCTTTAGCACTTTGCCATCACAACCCAATGAATCTGCACTCTGCTGTTGCCTTGTCTCATGTGACATGATTGTTTCTTCCTGATTCTACATTCCCTAATTCTAGATCGGAGGAATGTATTTTACTGTGTGGTGTATGTATGTTCTGCTGAGTTGACCTGTTTTTTTCTTATGGTAGTTTATTAATCTCTGATCCTGTCCAGTTGTCAACAGAGGGATTTGTATTATTGTAACCTAAAATTAGTAAGTCTGAAAAGCTTTAGACCTAAACCACTCCCCCACCCCCCCTCCAAAAGCAAGAGAGATCTTTTTCAGGTATGTGGAAGTAAGAATTAGTATGTGCTGTAGTGTTTTTAGAGCTGGTAGAAGTGAAGGTTTTCTTCTAAGAATATATTTTGTCTTAACCTAGGAATCATACTTTCATTGGACTTTTGGAGTAACTGAAGCAGGCTGCTTTGGAGCAGTAGATGTTGATACTGGAAGATCCATGCTTTTTGTTCCACAACTCCCTGAAAGCTATGCGGTTTGGATGGGAAAGTAAGATGTATCTTTTAACTGTGCTCCCATGTATCTGAGTACTTCATATAACGTAACTGTCTGTAGAGCTGAAATGCTATTTGATTATAATCAGATTCCACCAAATAATTTGTTGTGAATTGTAGTGTTATGTACATACAGTGATACAAAAATGTGATCAATTGGTATTGATCATATGATAGCAAATGATCCACCAGCATTTGTTAGAGGATACCTTTGGAATTGAGATGAACCCATGGATCTCATGGTATTCATGAAGGGAAGCTGAACCATAAGGAAAAGTAGAAGTCTTGTCTTAAGACCAAACCAGCTAAATAGTAAAGCAGTTTTTTTAAGCTTCTTTACCAGTTTGCAGCTGCCTTAGCTAATGAAGCTCTTTGAATGGCAGAAGGTAGTATAGCCTCTTTGAACTGGCAGACTGGGGAATGTGATTTTAATTCTATTCTGTGAGTATGCCATAAACATCTCTCTTTTATCCACATTGGAAGTAAATATTGCTCAGTGCCATAGTGGAGGAATTGATTTATTTATGCGTTCATTTCTTTTCTCAGTCTTACTTCTATTTATATTCTCTAACAAACTGTAATTTTTTTTGTTGTCTCCATTGTCTCAGAACATTGGACTACTTCCAATTTAATATTTTGAGCTCAGGTTGCTTTGCTTCTAATTGAAGCTATCACTTATATTTTAATGCTAATTTTGGGAAAAGGAAAACAATCGCAACCAATCCCATATGCTGAATTGTGCCAGACCATATGGTAGGGCATGGCTGCTGTCTTCTCAGAGAGTTTATATGAATATCACTGTCTTAGACCTGCCTGGGAACTGAAATTGTTTTTGATGGCATAAAAATATGAATGCTGCTCTTGGAAATACTTCAGCTGAGAGCTGCACCTGTCTGGGAGGGTAGGTTCTGTTTAAACACCCCCACCCCACCCCACCCCCCGTGTACTCTCTGAAGTTGTTCCCTGGTGGTGCTTGTTCCCATTTATAGACAAAGCTTTTTCCTCCCCCAAAGTTCTCTTCTGTTAGTTCAGATCAGCTGGTTCATACCCATGCTGATGGTGCCTAATCTTAAGAGGTGTAAAAATATTATGGAAATTCCACTGTCTCATCTTTTATTTTCAAACAAAATATTGTGTTTATAAATGGTGACCTTTTTTTAATTGTCTGTGCAGCACTTGTTACTGGTTCATTTACAGAACTACAAGACTGGTTAAAAGTGGTTTATTGTCATTGTGTCGTCTTGCAAGAATATAACAAATTGTCATCTTCACAGCATCCTTGTTTTCTAAATTGTCCTCCTTACCCTCCCTGAATCCCTCTGTTTGAATCTTTTTCTGTTCTGTCAGCCATGGCCATGTACTTTTTCAGCTTGTCAGAAGGACGATGGATGGATAACTCATTTGTGAGTCAGTAGCAGTTCTGCTTCGTAAGTTGGTTGGCAGGGGGTGCTGCACATAACTAGGTATTGTGTTCCTTCCTAGAAGACTCAATTTTAAGTCAAAATTAGCACTGAAAGAAAAACATAAATGTTTGCCTTCCATCCGCTGCTGTTTATCTACTATAGTTTGCCTTGGAAATGTTTGTTTCAGTGCACGTGGAAGGCACTATCTACCCACTGAAGAAACATTAATTTAACATCAATGAAGAACCATCAGTTCAATGCCTTGTATGATACTTGTGAGGTTGCTATGTTATACTGCCTACAGCTGGTCTTCTAGTTCATCACATAGGGTGCAGTTGCTTTGCTTGATGTTTGTGGTTTTATTTTTTATTTAAGACAGATGTGGAAACTATGTGAGTTTAGTCAGAAATGCATAGATTCTCTTAATGAAGAAGGCTCTTTACTGCTACTGTACGTTGATGTACTGTTGTGCTGTCTCTTCTGAAGACACATTTCTGAGTTGTTTTTGAAACATAGGTAATGTGGCAGTCAGAAAAGTTTACCTTTTTGCCTTGAAGTAGTGCAAAAGGGGGGCTTCTTGCCTTCTTTAAAATTGCTGTCAATTTGGCCAATGCCAATGAAGTGTCTGAGAGCATTTGCTTGGAGATGAACAGTTAGTTTACAAATGAGACCATGAACACTGTAAATACTTTAGTCTCACCAGTTGCACTTGTTTTTATGAGCAGTTTTGCATGGTGAGATGGTGCCTGGGGACTCTGCAGAACATGTGACCATGGAGATGATGATGAGTGCACCACCCTGGGCTGTCAGTCTGCCAAGGACCCAGCACTGTGTAGTACCAGTGTTGAGGGTGACTACCACTTCTTTGGAAGTGTTACTCATCTTATAGGACTTCTTGCTGAATGTGTACGCTCTTAAGATCTGTAAATAGCTGGAAGGCTAACTTTCAGAAGTCCTTCCAGCCAAAATAAAACCTCTTCAGTTTCAAAAGGGAGGAGAGATGTAATTTAACTCACAGACTATGGTCATCCTCCAAAAAATCCACAACCTCTTAAGTTGGCAATGGCAGAATTTTTATGAGTGTAATTGTAGGACTGGTGGTCCTACTTTCATGTTAGTAAGCGATTTCAATAACAGACGCTCTGTTTGTAAATGATGAGTGTGGGCATTTCTCCAAATGCTGGGCAAGCCCATTTCTTAGTTGTTGGCTGGGAAAATCTTTTCGACTCAGAGAACAACTTTGCCTGTCTTGATCTGTACCTCTGCACCTTGCCTCTCCTGTTTGTAAGGCAGAAACAAAGACTCACAGGATGGCTTAGTGGGTAGGCTTTTGCACTCCTGAAGTATTTTTCTGTTCTGACTTTTGGTGGAAGAGTTTAATAAATGAATCTGGTAATATAAGATTGTGAAGTCTTCAGAAGTGTAGCTGTGTTGTACATGCCCTGCTTTCTTGGCATGGTCTTCCCTAGTCAAGTTTGTGGTGCAAAGCTGTTAGCAATCATTTCTATTCCTAGGAGGCATTAAGTTGATATGACTGCATGTCTTGCACAGAGACTTCAATTTCACTAATTAATGCTGCACCTGCCATTTACCTCCTTAATTATAAATGACAGAACTAGTCAGTGTGCTGATTAAAGATATTTTATAAAGTAAAACATACTGTACAGCAGCTGCCTTATGTGGAGCGGATGCCAAACTAACTGAATTGCCTTGCCATGTAAAGAATGTTTTTAATAGAAAACAAAAATATTTAACGCTTTCATGCTCTAACTTTGGAAATACATGTTAAATGGGACAGAGCAATATTTATGTGCAATTTCCTGTGTTTTCTTTGAAATCCTGCTGGCTGATTGGGAAGTATAATACCATTAATCTAGCGTTGCATCCACTCTAATTTTCCATGAATTTGCTTGGAAGCTATCTGTATTTGCAAAGTTGAACCTTGGTGTGGCACTTTGGAGTTGTAATAAAGCACAATGTAATATTTTGTGAATGTTAATAATTTCTCAGTGATCTAATGAGGAAGCTTTTTAGACATTGTGATCATTTAAGTAGGCTACAACCAAAATCAACCTTTGGTTGTGGTGATTAAACTTGGCTGACTTCAGCAAAACTGAGGAGTTTTGCAGCCTTTGGAAGAAAGTGCAGAAGTATGTTGGTGGTGGGGGTTTTTTTGTTTACTTTTTTCCCACACACACTTTTGTGAAAAAAGAGCTTTTCAGGCTATTTAGGCTTTTACACACACCACCACCACCACCACCACCACCCCGACTGTATGTGATCATAGAATTCAGAAGCTAAGAAATTGCTTTCTTGATCTCTTTTTCTTAGTGGAGATTGGTCGTATTTTGTGGCATTTGTATTTTGAATAATTCTGAGTATTAAACTGTGTGCGGCATGGGATGTTTGCCAGACTATATGATGGTGGCTGAGACTATTGCATTAATGAGCCCCAGGCCTGGCTACAAGAAAGCAAGGTCTGTAGTAACGCCGTTCTATGCAACCTGAGAGTTGGAGACAACTCTTTAGAAAGGTACTGGAGTGTATGTGGGTGCTGTAGGGAGCTCCACCTAAGTTGCTGCTCTTGGTGTAGATTATGTAGGAATGAAGGACATTTTCTAGATGAATTTTCCTGATGTGGTACATATAGGTCCTCTTCTCTGTAGGATGCTCTGGAGCTCCAAGTATATCTGTATAGTATATATACTCCAGAAGAGTTTTTGGTTTTACCTTCTGAACTCATCTGTGATATCATCCCCTGGTATTTTTTCTCTTAGTATTTTCTCTAAAATGAAATATGCTTAGTGTTTTCATTTTCCATGTCTGTCAATTTGATCTCTTCCTGCCATTTGTCCCTTCCCTCTATCCCCTGAACCTTTATTTTGCTGTTTTTTTTTTAAAAAAAGCCAGCTTTTAATCACTTTAGGTCATCTTACTACTGTTTTGTACCAACCGACAATTGCAGTTTACCTGCAAAGTTTGTTACCACCTGCAAATCTCATGAACATACTCAGTTTTGCTTCTGTTCCTGAACAGCATCAGAACTAATTTCAGTCTTTGCAGTATCCCGCTAATCAAGACTTTCAGTCCATTGCTGTTTATCACTTTAACTTCTGGGAACATAGGTCTAAATTGATACGCCACTTTTCAGTGTGGTTGGAGGATTTCCCAGCCCTTGAAAATCTCATCTTTTAATCTATTTATTTTTATTTTCTGCTTTAGGATTTTCACTTTTTTATTGGGACTAGTCATTGGGTTTCAGGTCACATCATAGTCCTGTCCAAGCCAATTTGAGTTGACTTTGGAGAGTGACAGTCTTGAGAGAGATTTTTACCAAGTATTTCACTAATATTCAGATAGTACATCTGTTGCTTTACCCTTCATCCAAGCCTTTAAAAACAGTGCAATAAAGCTGGTTGCTTTTGATTGAAGAGACCTACTTGTGCAATTCCCCATGCTGCTTACTTTCCATGATTCCAGTTCTCTCCATAGTACAGTGATTTCCATTTCTTGTCTCCCATTCATTTATTAAGTTATTTCTTTGTGGATAAAAACTACTTTTACAGAATAATTATTGTCTGGATTGCTCTTGCCACTTTGCTGATGATTGTTTTTCTTTAAACAGTGCTGCTCGAATGCTCTGGCTTCTCAAGTCATCAGTTTAGTCAATGTCCCAGTATTCTAATTGTCCACGAGCCTTGCTAGTCCAGGATGAATGTGTGTTGTTTCTATGACTTCAGTAATTATTTTTATAAATCTTTGTTTTCTAGCTGCTTAAGTTTCCTTGTATTTCCCATGGAGAAACAATTTGTTTTAATACTGTTTTAAACAGTAGTGGTAATTTATATCAGTCCATTGATTTGCAATCTCTGCCAGCGTAGACGTTTAACTGGATGTAAGTACTGAAGCGCTTCTTTTTTCTTTCCTCTTTTTGATTTGAGTGTACTGAAAAATAGAACCAGCACTAAGTAAATCTGCCTAACAGTGCTGCACCAGCGTGTTTTTAATATCCTGATACGGCTACAAACCACAGCAGAGAAAGTTAAGACTTGCCTATGCACGTCTCATTCCTCTGGTATGAAAGGGAATGTTGATAACCCCCACCAAGCATTTCTTATTTTATACTTTATTTAATGTTCTAGCAGGAGTATAGAGTTCAGTGATACAAACTCCCGATAACATTTTGAAATATCAGAGGATCCAAGTGTTCTTTCGATCAGGCGTGCCATGGTTTTAGCTCCAAGGACTCAGCTGCTCCTGATAGGAAGGTACGTTGCAGCAAAAGAAAGGCCCATGGGGATTTTCCAGCAGGGCTCTGACAAGGCTCCGCACCTCCACGTTGCCTTCTGCTGTGCAGCTGCCTGGTTTGAGTGTAAAGCTTAGCTTCTTGTCAGCTTGGATCTGAGAAGGCACTTCACTCAAGTGAAATACCTGTGGTGTTGTCTCTATTCTTGCACTTGTAAAATTCCATGTTCCCAGCTCTTGATGTTAATTGTTTTCTTTAGGTTTTCTATTCCCTGGGACCTGTGCTGTATGCTCAGGAAGGACTTTCTGAAAGAGCATTATCTCCACTGGGAAACATACAAAGAAAAAAACAACCCAAACTGTTTTGCTAAAATAGGATAAGTAAAGTATAATCAATATTAATGCTTCTTAAAAGCTACATGTGCTACAAAACACAATCCAGGGAGATTGTGTTTTGCTTGCTGTGTACCCCTTTACCTGTATACTTGGTGGAGCTCTGGGTGTTGGAGTATGTGGCCTCCACCCTAGTCCTGAGGGATGCCAGATACTTCTTTGTCTTATACAGGCAGTGTGGCATAGTGGATCAAGCACTGTTTGCATGGGTAGGTTCTGCCTTTTCTTTGTGTCTGTGGTGGGTTGGCCCTGGTTGGACACCAGGTGCCCACCAAAGCTACTCTATCACTCCCCTCTCAGCTGGACAGGGGAGAGAAGATACAATGGAAGGCTCAATGGTTGAGATAAGGACAGGGGGAGATCATTTACCAATTACTGTCACGGGCAAAACAGACTCGACTCGGGGAAGTTAGTTTGATTTATTACCAATCAAATTGGATTAGGGTAATGAGAAATAAAACCAAATCTTAGAAACACCTTCCCCTACCCCTCTCTTCTTCCCAGGCGTAACAGTTTACTCTACCTCCTCCCCCACAGTGGTGCAGGGGAACGGGGGTTCTGGTCAATTCATTGCACATTGTCTCTGCTGGTGTGTCCTCCTCAGAGGGAGAACTCCTCACAGTCTTCCCCTGCTCCAGCATGGGATCCTTCCCACAGGGGACAGTCTTCTAATAACTTCTCCAGCGTGAATCCTTTCGACGGGGTGCAGTTCCTTTGGGAACACAATGCTCCAGCGTGGATCCCCAGCACTGCCCGCAGCCCTGCCCCAGCCTGGGCTCCTCCATGGGGCCACAGGTCCCGCCAGGAGCTGCTCCAGCCCGACTGCCCACGGGTCACAGCGTCCTCCGGGCATCCCCGGCCCCAGCATGGGGTCCCAGGGGCTGCGGGTGGGGGTCTGCTCCCCGTTACCCCCCGGGGCTGGGGGCACAGCCTGCCTCGCCGGGGGCTTCCCCACGGGCTCCGGCGCCTGGAGCCCCCCCGGCCCCCTCCTGCCCTGGCCTGGGGGGCTGCAGGGCTGTTGCTCTCCCACGGGCTCCCTCCCCTCTCCCCCTGCAGCTGCTCTTGCGCAGGAACTTTCCCCCTTTTGAAACCCGTTATCCCAGAGGCGCTGCCAGCGTCGCTGCCGGGCTCGGCCTTGGCCAGCAGCGGGTCCGTCTGGGAGCCGGCTGGCATCGGCTCCATCGGGCACGGGGGAAGCTGCTGGCACCCTCCCACAGAAGCCACCCTGTGCCCCCGCGAACACAGCCTTGCCATGCAAACCCAGTACAGTGCCCGTTGAGCTGTTGCAGCAAGTTCCTTTAATTTATTTCTGGTTTAGTTTTATTTAGAAGTTGTAAGATTGGGAGCATTATCATCCCCTTCTTAAAGCTGTTCAGGTCATCGTAATGCTGCTGTAAGCATCAGTACTACTTTCTTTCATGCTATTACTGATTAGTATGGGAGCTGTGAGACATGCTACGCACATTCCAGAGCTTGCTAGCATGCCTTTATGTGTTGGACATAAAATATTGTTCCTATTGCCCCCAGTATAGGTGTTTTTCCAAAGTAAAAGCAGAATATCTGCTATTGACAGGTTCAGTATGTAACTTAGTTAAGAAGCATGAATTGAGTGTTTGAGTGGAATGCTGTTATTACATAGTGACCTAGAAATTATACTTACCCTCTTAACCATTGTAAATTTTTTTTGTGCTCGTTTTTGGGGAAGAGCACTTTCAAATGAGTATTTGTTAGCAGTCTTACACTACAAGAAGTCTTGCAGGGATTTCGGTGTATAAACATTTCCTTTGTTACAGTTTTTTTCTGTACTGGTATAGAGCCCTGCTCTCCAAGGAAGAATTTTATTTGCAGAGAGAAATAAAGCAAAGGTTACCAGTTGAAAGGTTTCTGTGTTTTGGGGGGGTTTTGGGTAGCTCTTGATAGTATCTCTTAAATGTCTAATTGAGGCACTGCCTCTTGAGGTGGAATTTATAGAAAGCCTGAAGAACTTTTAATCTTTTGGGAATGCCTGTGGTAGTAACAGCTAAGCAGGAGCAGGGAGACTGTATATTTAAAGTACATGAAATGGGTAGCTCAGAGCTTGGCTTTTATTAGGAGTAACCATGAGAGTCTCCTCAGTACTTCATTTCTGATTTCATAAGTCCAGTGGTCTGTATGTTGCTCATGGTTATTCTGCTTCCGCATAATTTGTATGTAGTACTTGGAGGTCCAGGATCATATACCCAGCATCCTGTGTCCAGCATTATGCACGTGGACTCTGCTGTTCTGTTGCTCTGCTAGACCTGGCTTCAGTTACAGCCCTGGTTACCTTTTCCAGTCAAATCAGCTGGAGTCTTCATTTCAGTTAATTTTCTTTTAAATTCTGTTATTTTCTCAAAATTCATTTTACTCTGGACTGTATCAAAAGGAGCAAGGAGTCTGAGTTTACCTATATGCGGGTACCTCTGTCTTTCAAAGGATAAAACAGAAGTCTAGAGAAGTGTGGAAAGGGAGTAACATTAAGGTAATCAAAACATTGCTGGAGGCTGCCTGTGAGTACCAGAGAGCCCATTAGTACTGTTTTGTTTTAAAACTAGCTTGATGCCATTTAATCATGTTCGAGAAAGTGAAATTCCTTTTGGATATGTAGGTGATTGCATTTATTTTTTTTTTTGGACAAAGTCAGGAACATCTGCTGGTATCTTGTAAAGCCTCCTGTGTTGTTCTTCCTAGCAGTTCTCGACACCCTCTTGTTTGGTTAATGCTTTGCCATCTGTTAACTTGATGATACTGGAATGAGGAGGGAGTTTATTGGTGAACCTCTGACAGCGTTAAAACATGGCTTTTGTATCCCTTTTCCTCCTTCAGCTCTACGTGCTTTGCTGATGTATTTCTATATTCATCTGCTTTAATTTTTGCCAAGATTCTTATTCTTTGTATGCGGTCTCACTGAAACTTTTACTCTGCTTTAAGCTCATTCTACCAAGGCCTGAGAAATGAGTTGTTGGCTGTGTAAACTTCAGTTACTGAAGCAATTTACTCCTTGTGCATGTGTTTCACCTCAAGTAAGTGAGGAAAAATGTGATGTAACTCATGCAATGACTTGTTGGCAGTAAATGTGTGTATGCTGCAGTGCCATGTATACAGGCTAATGTAGGCATTTACTTTACTCAGTAGAGACTATTTGCTCAAGACAAAGTGAATTTGCTATAAAGGGGTGTTTTGTATCTGTTACTCTGAATCTGAAAGTTAGGGCAAAAGGGAGGAAGCAATACTGTTGTGTCCCTGTAAATTATAGAATGATTTGGATTGGAAGGGACCTTAAAGATCACCTAGTTCCAGCCCCCCCACCATGGGCAGGGACACCTTCCACTGGAGCAGGTTGCTCAAAGCCCCATCCAGCCTGGCCTTGGACACTGCCAGGGATGGGGCATCCACAGCTCCTCCGGGCAGCCTCTTCCAGTGTCCCACCACCCTCACAGTGAAGAATTTCTTCCTAATATCTAATCCAAATCTACACTCTTTCAGTTCAAAGCCATTCCCCCTTGTCCTAGCACCACGTGCTCTCGTAAAGTGCCCCTCTCCTGCTTTCTTGTCAGCCCCTTTAGGTGCTGGAAGCTGCTCTAAGGTCCCCCCGGAGCCTTCTCTTCCCCAGGCTGAACAACCCCAACTCTCTCAGCCTGTCTGCACAGGAGAGCTGCTCCAGCCCTCCGGTCATCTTTGTGGCCTCCTCTGGACTCGCTCCAACAGGCCCGTGTCCTTCTGATGTCGGGGGCCCCAGAGCTGAACCCAGCACTGCAGGTGGGGTCTCATGAGAGCAGAGCAGAGGGGGACAATCAATCCCCTCCCTCGACCTGCTGACCACGCTTCTCTTGCTGCAGCCCAGGGTGCTGTTGGCTTTCTGGGCTGCAAATGTACGTTGCTGGGCCATGCTGAGCCTCTCCTCAGCCAGCACCCCCAAGCCTGTCTCCTCAGGGCTGCTCTCAGCCCATTCTCCGCCCAGCCTGTGTTGATGCTGGGGGTTGCCCCAACCCAGGTGCAGGACCTTGCCCTTGGCCTTGTTGAACATCATGAGGTGTGCACAGCCCTGCCTCTCCAGCCTGTCAAGGTCCCTCTGGACGGTATCACTGCCCTCCAGCATGTCGACTGCACCAGGCAGCTTGGCCTCATCAGCAAACCTGCCGAGGATGCGCTTGATCCCACTGCCAATGTCATCAACAAAGATGTTGAACAGCACCAGTCCCAGTACAGACCCCTGAGGAATGACACTCGTCAGCGGTCTGCACTTGGATATTGAGCCATGACTGCAACTCCTTTGAGTGTGACCATCCAGCTAATTCCTTATCCGCTGAGTAGTCCACCCATTAAATCCATGTCTCTCCAGTTTAGAGGAGAGGATGCAGTCAACTTGCCACACATCAGGAAGCTCGGGACATGCTGCTGTTGACTTGATACCTATTTGAGTGTCTCTGTAATCATTTAGTAATAAAATGTAGAATGTGTAGAAAATGTTTTGAAATTAGTTCCAAGTAGAATTACTCAAATTTCTGTAATGAACATACCCTTATGAAATTTTTTTCCAACAGCAATAGTTTTACATTTTGATTACACAGTAAGATAAGTAATCTTGAATTAGGAAATCTAACTGAAATGCTGAAGAAAAGTTAAATTGGACTACTTCAGGAAAAGCTGAATTTCGTTTTAGAGCTGATCCACTGTAAAAACTAAAACCTGAAAATCTGTCCTAGAAGGATTAAAAAATGCAAATACAAAGCAACTGGTAGGAAAAAGTTGTTATATATATTGAAGATTGTCTGGAAGAACATTTAGATGCAAATGAAAACATATATATATGAATGTATATCAGCAATTAGGTTGCAAATATATTAGCAGTTGGCTTAGAAGTGTTTCTTTCAGGAATAGCAATCAGCTGTTACAAATTCTGTTCACAGTTTTTCTTTGGCATTTGTGATTTACATCCAGCTCGTTTGTACCTCTCTTCTGAATGCAGTTCTGAAAACTAGAACACTCTTTTATCATGTTGATACTACGAGGCTATTGCTCCAGAGTCCTTTAGAATACAAAGAAATGTTTTGTAATGGAATTCTTACAGTAATGTCAAATTTGTACAAATCTCTTAAGATCTGCTGTTATGAATTCTTTGCAGTGTTATGAACAACGGGTTTAAAATGTTTTTAGACAACGAGACCAAGTCTTTATTGGGTTTGAAGTGGAAACACAATGTGGTTAATAAAATATTGAAAAAAAAATTAGGTTTGAATTTTGTCCAACTATATAAAAGCTTCAAAATATTTTTTGGGGGTGTATTTATAGAGAGGCTGTCACAGCTGTTCGTTTTACTGATGGATAAACAGAGGAGTCAGTAGTATTGCCTTGCTGTTTGAAAGATCGCATCAGAATGGAACCAGTCATAATACTGTGGTCTGTCAAAATCTGCACTGGCCTGATTAGGTTGTGATTCAGTGAAGCATCATGGGTTTTAAATATACTGTCATCTGTCACTGTGAATTTAGTTAAATCGGATGGGAAGGTTTGTTCTAAACTTGGAAGTTTTCACTAAGCTGATTGACTGACTGGTATTCCTGGTTACTAGTTTTTAATTGTATACTCCCTTACTTTTTTGCTGGTGGTTATCATGTTTGATTGATGTATAAGAGAAATGAGGTATAGCTAATGTGGGGTATTATTTTACCATCTGACTTGATGTCTCGCACTGTATTTTTATAGTGAAAATATTGCTGCTGTTGCTGTTCCTCTTTTTCCCATTGCTACCTCAGTAGAATTTTGTTTATAATAAAGTTGTCATTTGTTGTGCTTGAAAGGTGAATCTTCAATATTTGGTGCTTTAATCAAACCTTAGCTGCTAAAATGAGACACTGCATTAGAATTCAGGTCTTCTCTTTAAAATGTAGCATCGTATTTTTAGGCCATCTTCAATGTTTCCCCCAATTGCTCTGAAAACTGTAAGAAAGCAAGTAGGTGAACTGGATTGGGTAGAAGAACATGGAAGGCGGAAGAGTTACGTAGGAAGCATCAGCAGGATGTGAATGTAAACAGCTTTGATGTTTAACACAAAATAACTCGAGGTTTTTCCACTGGACTAGAAATTGTGATGTATTTTAAGTGGTGAAGTAGAGACAGTCTCTCTTGTCTAAGAGATTCTTTGGTGACAAAAAATGAGGACTGTATTCTTATAAATAAAAGTGCTGGACTCTTATATTTTGTTTCTAATGGCTGTAAGCTATGAGGTGCCAGATTTTTGCCTAGCTGCTTGAGCATGTGTACATGATGCTTTTCCAGGAGTTTGGAGTTGCTTATTTCCAGTATAAGATAAAATGATGACTCCCACTATTCTGGAAGCTAACTATTGACATTTCTAATGAACACTCATATTTGCTTGGCTGGAGTTATAAAACTATAGGGAAAGTATATTGAGCCTTTTTTAGGGCTGAAGTACATTATTCTCTGTAGGTTATAGCTAATTTATGTTGCCAGGGAATCTAAAAACTTTTGCATGTATTTTTCCCCTGCAAAAGCCTGTAAAAATTAGGCCATTGCTTCTGTTCATATTTGTTTACAAAAGTAGTTTGTTTTTTTGATAGGTAAGGAGAAACATGATTCAATAATATCGGGGATCATATCTTCCACTTGGGTAATCCTTCTAATTAATTTATGACTTGCTGTGGGGATATTTGCATGTAGTCTTTGCAGTGATTAATCAGAATTTTGAAACTGGCAGCCCATAGCAGCATTACAAAAGACAAAGCCAAACCTAAAAATTGTAACCAATTAACTTATTCTACCTCCCTGAGAGTCATTTGCAGAGAGAAGTTTTCCTCATCTCTGTGAAGTATCAGATGTACTTGAAATTATCATAACTGAATGTAACTTCTGATTGTCATGATGCCAGTGAGCATTCAGTGGAAGGTACTGTTCCTTGTGACAGTAATGGTCAGTGCTAGAATTTAGCCTGTTTTACATTTAAATTTAATAAAAATGAATACTGAGCCCTGTATCTGCTAAGGAACTCTGCACTGGTACTTTTTTACAGTAACTATGATGTATGTTGGTGTGTAGTAGTCTTTCATAGAACCTAACTAAACTGGTTAAAAAACTGAAGAGACTGGAGGGAGTATGGAGAGGTGTCAGTGAGGATCATCTTTGCTACTTTTTCTCCCTGAGCTTTTGTTTTGCCTTCTACACTGCTTTTCTATATGTGACAGCACAGAATTTTTCCGCTCTTAATGTAGACTTCCATGTCTGCTTTTCCCTTCCACCCGTATGGTTCTGCAATAGAGCAGGTCTTTGCAGAATTCTCCCCGTTGGGATTAGTGGTTTCATCACTGAAGCATTGTGGCACCCGTGGGGTGGGTAAGGGCTGGTAGTTTGTGGGAAGCGTAGGTGAATTTATTTTACCATCTAGCCAGAGCTGCTAAATAGCTGAAGTGAGGCAGAGCTTTGAGTGCTTCAGAGAAGAGCTGAGAAGTCCGGCTCTGTTCTTTGTCTTAGAAGTCTTGTTGACTTCTGAGCAAGGTAGCAAGAACAAGATCAGCGAAGAGGTACACATCTGGGAAACGTGGCAACTTGTCTTTAGGTGTGATGGGGTTGAAAGTATCTGGAAGATGACCTAGTTTAATAACTGAGAGAGAGGATGGAGTATTGTGGGAAGCTTCTATTTTCTTTTTCTCAAAGTAGAGGAAAAATTCTCAGCCTTGAAAGGATGATGAGCTACTTTTGTTCCTCAAAAAGAGTGATAATGTACATAAGAGATGTTGGAGGGATTACAGCTGGTTTTCAATCAATAATGGATTAATATTAACCATAACCAAAGAATTAAATTAGTAGCAGTGTGCTGTAGACCACACAATTATAGAGGCAACTAACAACAACAAAAGCTGAAAAACAGCTTGTGAAAAAAAAGAAGTTTTCTTACTGGCATGTTGGAAAGTGAGACCTGCTTTTACTTATACTGCATTAAATGAAGTGAATAAAATCCAGCACACTTGTGAGCATACTTTTTAAGAAATATTTAGAATAAACAGTTCTTCGATTCAAACAATGCAGCTAATTGTAAATGGTGCTTTGGAGGTATTGCTCTGAAGAGCATATATTACCATAAATTGCCATTGGCCATAAATTTGCTGGTTGTACAGTTGGGATTCTTCCGATACCAGATGAATTGGTTGAAACTGTAAAAGAGAACAAAACCGGAAAGTGCTAGATCTGTTTATGATGTTTTGGAATAGTAAAGTACCTCAGTGTGTGAGGAATGAAGGACAGGGAAAGGGGATGCCTGTAGGAGAAACAGAGTATGCAAAAGTTGGAGGTAAGGGAACTATAAAGATTTAAGAGGATGTAGTGATATTTTTTTTTTTAATGGTATGCGAAATTAGCCAGGGAGAGAAGATAAGTGATAACTGCTTTCAAATCCCCAACAGTTGACAGAGAGTCCACAAAAGGAGCATTGCAAAAGGAAATGCATAATGAGATATTTTTATGTTACTTTGACTAGTACTTTCACAGATAAATAAACTTTAAAAAATCTGTGATTTAATGCTTGAGAACACCATAAACGATTTCATGTTGTCATTCATGTCTCAGTCTAGTACTGTTTGGAGCACAATGGAATGTAAAGTGAAAAATGAGTGCACAGATTGAAAAAGTGATGTACCTTAGACCTTTAGCCACCTGGTACTGCAGGCAGCTATGGCACATGCCTTTGTTATGGAGCACCTCCTAAAGATGCTGAGCTCTTTGTCCCACCACTTCTGCTTTTTCGTACTGCAAGGATTAGAAATGTTCTTTGGTCTCCAGCCTAATTTATTCTTTCCCCCGTTGGTCTTGTGCTCTTGTAGTCTTAATGTTTAAACAGCTGAAGGTTCTGTCCTGCACACACCTCTTACTCTCCTGCTGTCTCTGAGGAAGCAAAATGCACAGAATCCTCCAAACTCTGGTGCTTCCAACCACGTTTCTTGTCTCCTGTTTTCTTTACTCTGTAGAAGGATGTAAGCTGAGTCAGCTTTTTTCTTTCCTTTTTCCTTTTTTTTTTTTTTCTTTTGAGATTACATTTTCAGAATTACACTGGTTATATTTATTTATTTGGCAGGGCTAGAGATTGTAATCAGAGACTAAAGTCTTATGAATAACTGGCTGCTACCATAAAGTGAAGGAATAAGCAATGGTACAGCTGCTGGTATGGGGATCGATGGGGGAGCCCTGGAGCACTGATCCATGCTAGTGGCTGCCCCGACTGACTGCAAGTAGATATTTCACGTTATTCCTGTATTTAGTTAAAGTGTCTGGTTGGGTATTGGGAGAAAACAGCAGAAGTGACTTAGTTTTGGACATGGACATAGAAAGTTGTGCACCCTTTTGGGTTAGAAGGGTGGATCTCTGGTGTCCTGAATAATAGAGGTGGCAGAGCCCATGTCTTAATAACCCTCACTCTGCTTTGTGTTCACATCAGAGGGGTTACCAGGGTAGAAAATGAATGTTTTATTCCTTTTTTTGAGTATGACACAGGGCAGGCTGGTCTTTTGCTATTTCCACATCCTTCCAATATCTGGTGCGTTGGAAGGTTGTATACAAATGGCATGGCAAAAATCTTCAATGGAACTGTCTGGTGTAGAGTGAATGGGGAAAAAAACCCTTTAATTCAGGAGGAGACCATGAAATCTAAGTGTCGGGTATGGACTGGATTAAAGCACACTGATTTTTGTAGCTGTGGCAACTTTCTGTGTAATCTCTTATTTTGAGAAAGGGAGTCAAGGATAAAATTATTAAAAGATTCCTCATATCTGATTCTGTTGTTGTGATAGTAGAGGACATTATTATTTTTGTCTGTGGCCTTATTAAATATAACAATAAAGCTAACCCAAGCGTTTTTCTGTTGTTTTCCAAAGGATTCATCCTCCTGAATTCTTCAAGAAAAAATACGCTGTGGATGAAGTCCACTATGTGAACGAGGTGAGTTGTCTGTGTGTCTAAATATTTTTATGGGAACAGAAAACCAGTATATGTGGCAGTGTTTTTGCTTTAATTTTAGTCCTCTGCTTAATGGATGTCTCCTGACCTGGTGGGACACCCCCCCACCCCCTAAGTTACTGGAAAGCATATTTCATGCTTATAAAGTGCTTGTAATTTGTTATTATATCTTTTTAAAGGCTGCCATTTTGAGCTGAACACTAAGCTCTTAATCCAAAGACAGTCTCATAAACATGTTCTGTGCATCATGAGATCTTTCAGCCTGTGTTATTATCCAGCGAAAGTGTGTTGCTAAGTACAGTGTTTGCAGTGCCTTGGAGATTTGAGGGGATTGCTTTCAGGGAGATGGCACGTCCTAGCTCTGACTTGGGAGCTCACGTTTATTTTATGCCTCTAAAGAGCTGTGAGGAAAGACTGCCTGCCTTACTCTTCATTTATGTTGAATCATTCTAATATTTGAAAAGCAAATGTATTCATATTTTTAAATGCAAGTGTGACTTGCTTAGTTAGGTTTCTCATTTAATTTCTGAGCAGATGTTTGTGTACTTATGCACCTGGGCAGTTATCTTTTCTTTGGTAGGAAGGCTCAGCAGGGTGAGGGCAGTATTCCTGCCAAGCTCTGTGGGTGATTTTGCATGGAGAGCAGCTTGAAAAGGAAGGTTCCAGTACTTTTGTCCCAGCAGAGCACTGACTTGGACTCACTAGACCAAAACTTTTACTCTCATTGGCTGTGAGGGTGTTTTATTTCATTTTCATAATGAGTCCAGCTATGAAGTGAAGTTTGATCCTGTATTTCAGTAGCTGGGGGTGGAAGGAAGCTGGAGAGAGGTTGTTTTTTTGACATGTGTGAATTGGAGTTCTGTGGAGTGCCGATGCTCCAGTGCTCATCTGTCAGATGGTGAAAATTGCAAGTGGAAAGTATGTGTTTTATTTTTTAAAATCACATTTATTTTGGGTCACTTTAGTTGTTCTGGGTCACTTTCCATAAACAAATGCCTTTATTGCAGTTCTGTTCTCTGCTTCTTTACTGTGTAGAAAACATATCGATAGGGATATGATAGCTCTTTATATGGACCGGTAAATTGTCCAAACATAAAGGTTGTTTTCCACCTGGACTACATGTATTGAAGTTAGAAGCTGTTGAAGCTTGCAATGAAACTGTTCAACTTTCAGAGATTCTTTCTATAACTTTTACTTATTTTAGCAAGAAATTGGTTTTCCACCATCAGGACACAAGGGGCCTTATTTACAGCTTAGTTTTATGTCAACAAATGACCAACTTGTGTAAGTGTTTAATCCTGCTATATCATGGGGAGAAGGAAAAAAAGAAAGCGTAGAATTGGTATTTTTAAACCTCACTGCCATATGTTTTCTTTTGTTACTATTATTAATGTGCTGTTAAGCTGATTTAAAGTCGGTAGAACTGTGCTCTATGGAATTAGGTCATTTGTTCATTTCAAGAAATGTGTAATTCAGCGCCCACCTTTCTGCAGCTGCTGTGAAAGTCCAGTTCTCTACAAGCCCAATGATTTTGTTCTCAGTTTGTAATTTTTTGAAAGATAATGAAGGAGCCTAACAGAAATCTTAGTAAAAGATGACCCAGTGAAGATAGTAGTAAGTATTCATTAGCAATTATTCAGCACATTATAACATAATAATATTAACGCCTGTGTGTTTTATATGCAGTACTGTGTTGAGGATAGAGTACCCTGTTCCTTATTTCTATGTGACATCACAGGTTTTTGGCTCACATTTCCTCTGTCTTCCAAATTATGGTAATAGACTAATCTTAAATTGTAGTTGCTATATATGTCTTTAAAGCACACCATCAACTTAAGCGCTATATTTCTGTCTAAATATTTTATCTACTGACTCTTGTTGCATGTTTCAGGTAATGCTACAGTATCTGAAAGATATCGGAGGAGCATTTTTTTCTTTGCAGTTAGTTTACTTTATGTACAGCAATTTTTGATTAAATTGGTTTCAATGTAATTTTGAGGAAGAAAAAAGAAAAATAATAGCATTCAAAAACTTTTTTTTTTAGATAGCCAATGTCTTGGCTTCGAAGAAACCTGCTGTGCTGCTTACTTTGGTGAGTCATATTCTGAAGAATAACTACTAATTTCCTTCAATAAGGAGATCAGTTTATTCAGCATTCCTTTGCACTGTCATTCCTAATCTTTTTCTCCCTATCTTGGTCAAATTCGAGGCCATCTGTGTACAGTTGCCTGGTCTCCTGGCCCCTCCATGATTTCAAGATCTGTAACCTCTGGCCTTCTAGTCTGTATTCTCTCTGACAAAAGCTTTGTCTGTTTTCTAGTAAAACATGACAAGCGTATCTAACATTGACTGTGCTATCCTTCAGCCTATGTACAGTGACTCCTTTCTTTTCTTATGCTGCTCTAGTCATGTCATGAGCATGTTTGGGCCTTTCTGTGGGAATCCCACAGGCATTCAGGGAATACTTTTTCTGCATGGAATGGGTTGGTAAGAACAGCTTCTGGGAGGAGGTAGTGATGTCAAATGCCTGCCAAGTGTTTTGAATGGTGCTTGATAATTTCTCTGGAAGAAGGATGAATGAGTGGAGGTAAAGCCTGCAAGTTTCTTCTTCCCTGTCACTTCTCCCCCAGCTGCTTTCCTTGACAGATGTTTTTAAGCCTCCCACTATTAAGAATATCTGATTTCATGTCTCCAATCTGTAGAAGATATGATTTGCTGACTCTGAGCTTTCCCTTACAGCAAGTGCAGTGGCAGCTTCTGGATTTGTTTTCCCATGATAGTTGCCAGACGGAAGTCTTAACAAAAAAATCCCTCCTTAAGCAATCACGTAGCCTGAGATCTGATTTCTTTATCCGTTAAGAACAGAGGCCCTACATAATTTTCAGTCTTTCTTCCACTTATATTTGTATAATACACACACACATACAAAAGATGACCCTGTACCTTTCTTCCACGTTCTTTAAGAGAAAGGAGTGGGAAAGGGAGTATTTGACCATCTTGAATCACAGTGCACTTCTTTCTGCACATCAAGTTGTTGAGTAGTTCCCATTCTGTGAGCATCCAGTTGTAATCAGGAATTTTCACCTAATTTTTGGCTGGGAGGACAGAACTGTGATGTGCTTTCACATTCCTACCACTGCTATGATGAAGTATAGAGCAGAGCACTTCTCTTTCCACTGGCTGAATGCAAACTCCTTCCAGACACAGAACTGTAACATTGCTCCACAGGGTTTCCCAGGCACATGTCACAAGTGTTCATCTGCTGTGTAGCAGCCAAAACACTCTTGCTTATGCTTCTTGCTTGAATGGAAAGCTGTAGGGGAGCAGCGTGGAAATTTAAATAGTAAGCATTGCCAAGGCAGTGCATAATAATTTATTTTAAAATGAAATTACTTTAGAAGAAACCTTGCTCGTTTGTTACTCTCTTGGCCTTTATTATTACATAGGTCTCCTAGCTCCCTTTCAGGGCATAAGGGAATTAGAAATCAAAGCTTGCCATTTTCCTAAGCAGCACATCCTAACCTGAGTTCTATTCTGGTCTCCTATGGAACCAATGATTTCTTAATACTGGTCTGCATTTGAGTCTCTGGGTTTTTTTTATAAGTTATTTATTTATATTATATTTATTATTCAAGTAAACGTATGTGTAAGTTTTCCTAAAGACTTACTGCAATCAGGTTCTTTCCATGATTTAAATTTTAAATACTTGTGTTTGGCTCAGAATCATGGTCCTTTTAATGTTTTCCTTGCTAGCGCGGTGTTAATACTGATAGTGGAAATGTCTCCAAAGAAGCTTCGTTTGAGGGGATCAGCCAGTAAGTGACAAGGCTTTTTTATACATTAATTTTTGCATGGTTGTGTTGGATTTGGTTTATATTTCACATTAAATGATATTTTTTCCTAATACCAGGATGCTGAATGGCAGATCAAATGTATTGGTATTTCTTTCTAAATAAAATGTTTGATATGTTTCTAATTACTTGAAATACAGTGGTGGGTTTTTAGAAATCTCTTCTGCATCTAAGATCATCTAATGTTTCTCTTTCTCTGTGTTTGCTTTAAGTAGCTAAAACCAAATAGACCCATCCTCTTACCTCCATTTCCACTTTTGGGATTGGAGTATTTGGATTTCAGATTTTAGAAAAAGTAATCTTTAAGAGTAGCTCCTTTCTCTTACTCACTTCCTTGTACAGCATTAAGGTAGATATTAGGGATTCTGATATGCATAATTTTCTGAAGAGATGTCACATTACAGGTGTAAAATAAAAATCACTTTTCTGCCTAGATGTGATCTTTTAGTGTCCCTGATGTCATCTTTTTATGAAATTTGGCTGCTAGTGGGGTGAAAATATCTTCCTACATACAGTATTTTAAAAAGGCAATAAAATAAAAATACTTCACAGCCTGCTGTGGGATGTGAGGATGATGGCCTCAATTTTGAATGAAATACAACGATCTGTTCTGTTATGATGTCCTAAAATGAGATAATTTTCTATTTTAGCTCAAGTGTATGGCAAATGAGAAATATACACCCTACCCCCTTGTTAAAAAGTCGTTAAAATAAACATCCATACTGAGATGTTGAGTGGGTGGCCTCTTTTTTATGATCCTTCACTCCCAGCCACTCTGCAGTATTTTTCTCCATCCGCCTTTGTTGACAGCATATTAATTCTACTGTTGTAATGCACAGAATTTGCTGCAAGTCTGGACACTCGTTTGTGTAGTCTTGAGAATATGCTTCTTGCTGGGATCATCTTTGTGTCACGTAAACTGAAATCTGGAATCTGGTTCCATAATTACTTTGTTCTCCCCTCCACAACCTAAATGAAAACATAATGATTCAGTCAGGGATATTGGGGACCAAGGTGGTGGTCTTTAAACCTTTTAGGCGTCTTTTGCTGCCTAAATAGCTTAGTTAAACTAAACTATTCCAGAATGCAAGCGAGCCATTTTTAATGAATATTGGGTGTCCTTTCTGCTCTTACAGCATTATGATGATCTTGCTTTCACCAAGTAGATGCTTGGTTATCTTATGCTTTTCAGGTACAGGTGGACTCTGAAATCTGTGTGGAATGATAACTCCAATTTTGTCTGAGACCACCTCCCCACGGAACGTAAACAAGTACTAACTCTAGTAGTAATTCTTTATGGGAATGATGTACAAAGGTCTGTTTGAAGTACCAAAAACCCCTTTTTTCCCTGAATTTCATTAAACACTAGAATTTAATTAGTAACACATTCTATTACTAGTCAACATTACATTAGGAAGCCACTCCATTTAGCACTTGATTTGAGATTTTAATAGCATGTCTCTTGCAACACTTAAAGGTATTAATGACATTTTATCACTGGCTTCCCAAGTTTGTAGTAAACATGCTCTGTGTGCACTCTGGGAGGTGTGCTTCTCCATTCTTCAGGATCGATTTCCAGCTGTTTAGCAGATACGTCTCTTTTGAGACCCAGGGTATGCTCATACCTCTCCACCCTTAGGCACCAAGTTGTTGATTTTGTCACCTTTGATGGATCCGGTTGGTGTCTTCCCCTCCTGTGCTGTTGGTGTGGAAGAACACGCACTGATTTTGCTGTGGGATGTGCTGAAGATCCACTCCCCTCCTCTGACACATACCATGCCTCAAACCACTTGTTACTCCAGCCTTCTCTTGATCTCCCCAACTCCTGCTTCTGTCTTCTCCGGGGCTGTCATGTCCCTCGTGAGAGCGTGCTTGGTCTGTGTGCTGGCAGCAGGCACGTGGAAAGTGAACGCTGCTCACAGGGTGGGGAGGAGGGGGTGAGCATCCTTATAAACTCTGCTCTCTCCTCAGAGTTTTGTTACTGTGTATATAAACCAGTCCATTTTATATTTGCTTTCAGAGCAGACCCAAACCCAGTATCAGCATTCCTGTTTTCCCCACTTCTCTGCCTCTCCTGTATCAAATGTTTCCTTTATGGAAATGCATACATTTCGGATGTATTGATTTCTCCTGAGAGGGCTAATACCATGGAGCTTATACCAAGCAATGTGTTCCTTCTAACTGTGCTCCCTCCTGCCAGCCCATGACTGCAGCTTCCTGGCATTCTCTGGCCTCCACTCAGGCAGGCTCTACCCTAGCTATAATGCTGTATTTTCTTCCTGGGTTCTTGTTTTTTTTCCATTTTTTGGCTACCTGGCCAAGATGTATTTGCTTGCTGGGGCCCTTCACTGTCCCTCCTGCTCCCATTTGTCTTTTTTCTCATAGACTGACTTGCCCCAGTGTGGATTTTTGTTGTTGTTATGTTTTGGTTTTGTTGGTTGTTTTTTGTCATTCTTTTGTTCTGTTGTGTTGTTTTTTTTTTTTCCTATGGATAATAATAGAAATAGCATATCATTTTGTGAAAAAGTTGAATCTTGCCCTCTTTGCAGGCTGTTCATCTGCTCCTCCTGTCAGAGGCTGCTTTTTTCATGCCTAAATGATGTTACTTCCCTGCCTTACTTCTTGAAGCTTTTGAACTTCCTCTAAAACATAATTACCTAAAACATTTCATTAATTTTTCTACTGTAATAAATAGTCATTTGAGACAAAATGACTACTGTGGCTATGGGTTATTTCTACTCTCACCCTGAAGGTCACCCCCGAGTTATTTTAGTCCTGCTAGCAATGATCAAACTTGATTTTGTGCTGATAACAGGGCCCATAATAGTGAATAGTTTCCATTAGTTTATGTATAGCGCTCTCATATAGCTAAGTATGTTGTACTAAAAAAAAAAGCTTTTATGTTGCTGCAATCTGTAAAAATAGAGAATGGCAGTACTTGGAAGTTGCCCTGCTCAGTGAGGGGTGGTACTGTGGCTTGGTGGAGGGGGGGAGCCGCCTGGGACAGGGACTTAAGACAAGAGACCTGGACCGTTTGCTGATGATGTTCCTGATAACTCCTCTCAGGTCAGCTTTGTTCATGGCTGTTACAAATACTACAGAAGTGACTTGCTTTCACACGGCTTAAGTGTAGAAGGCAGATTTCTAAAGTAGTTCTAGTGCATTGTTTTCTAGAAACGTGTATTATGTTTGCTGATAAAGGTTAGTTCTATTTGTTATGGTTTGGTTTTTTTCCTAATTCATGGATCCATTTTTCAGATTGGAGAATGTGCAGGAATTTTTTAGATCAAATCAGGTGGGTGGTTATGTACCACTTGTAAAAATGCTTTGAGATGATGTGACTCACTATACGGAAAATGGATTTTGAACCAGTATGGTTAAAAAGTAACGTGCCATATACTTCAAAACACTGGTGAATAAATCTTTGCTTGGTGGGTTGGGTGTAAGTGATGGGCAGTTCAAGCAGTTCTACCTAATGTTTAAAGTTTTTCAGTGAATACCTTTCCCTCAGAACTGCATATAGTGTTGGGTCTGATAGTGAAGACCATCTAAATGGCCTCTTCCCTATTGCATAGTGAAGTCAGTCGTTTGGAGAGTCTCCACATTGAAGAATTGTAGAAAATCACTGTGTATGAATATTTTTTTAGATTTTTATCACCGTATACACACTAAGTGTATTTGTTAAACTGACAAAAAAGGGTCTCGCCCTACGGTGTTACTGTACAGGAGGTGTAGATTTCTAGCTTTTTGTTTTAAAGTAATGAAATTGTCTCACATGTTAGGGGACAACTAAGTATGAAATCAATTTGGAGATGCCTTTCAGTGTAGTATTTCTTAGTTCTGTGTCGATTAAATGGGAGCATTAATAAGTTACAGATTGCAACTGTAGCAAAATGTCAATTCGTTTTCTTCCTCAAGACCACATTATCTCATCATCTAAGTGTTGTCAATTTGCAAATTGCAGAAAAATGCAGAATTGGATTGCTCTACATGATCCTCTTAGTGTTAGGGCAGTACATGTTTTTTAAGAGTAAGTTTTTTATTGTCTAGCAGGATCAAAACTTTGCTGGGAGGACAAGGAGGGTGATTTTATGTAGGACTTTGTGCACAAATTATGGGAATTAAATACCGTTGGTATACTCCTGTTGGTGAGGACAAGCCCTTCCCATTGAGCTTTTTATTTAACCACTGACCTTATGGATGTGGTTTGTTTAGCTGCCTTGTTGGTAACTAAAGTGAGTCATCAGCTTTAAAAGTCTAGCAGTTGTAAACAGGTGGCCCTGCAGCCACTCGCGCAGGACCCACAGCTATCGCAAACTAAGTGGAGTTGAGACCGTTCAATCCTTAATCATTGGCTTCCTTGAAAAAACTACATGAAATAGATCAGATTCTCTTCCAAATCTGAATTGATGCTGTGTGCTGGAGGTCTAAGATCTTGTTTTATACTTCACATTGTATCAGAAAGTACATCTTTTGGCTCAAATTGCTTTTCTTAAGGAGCATTATTTGAGCTATTATAAAACTATGCTGGAGTACAAACCCACATGTCTCACACACACACACCCTTTTTTTTTTTTTTTTAAATGCTCAGATGAGAGACATTCTTCTATTGTGGGTTTCATGTTTGGCTTGTTTGATTTGCTTTTGGTTCCATCCATTTGTGCTTGTGGTTAAAGTGAGCGTGTCAGGTTCTTGAGAGAAGAGATTTGAATTTTCAGAGTGTTACGTCATCTGCCTTCTGTACCTGCCCTTCCTTGCCCTTCATTTTCTTTTGTTACTTCGTAATAACCATAGTTTATACTTGTCTTATTTGCATAGAGCTGGTGCTGGAGCTTTCTGTGGTGTCTCCTTACACTTGCCTTCATTGATCTGTTTTCTGTCTGACATACTGATGACAATTATTGAAAGTCCTCATGTCTGTTTTGCAGGTGCAGCTTAATTCTTGTGTCTTGGTTTTCTGTGGTGGTGTCAGTTGGTATGCTTTCCAGCCAAACAGGGAGCTCAGGCTTTTGGGTTTTTAGAATTTTTATAGATTGATTTTACTATATCATTTGTGTATTTTCTTCTGTATAAATTTGTTTAACTGTCTCTTCCGTTAAATTATTTCTGCGTTGGTGTATGTAGGTAACAGTTATTGAGATGGTGGTGATTAAATTGAAAAAGTGCCCTTTTTCTCTGGTTTTACAAGACTATCTTGCTTCCAAGTGGCCAACTTTATTCTATAATGATGCATTGTTCTGTGACTTGTGGCTTTTTGAATTGCGTTGCTTTCCTGGTGGTTTCTAATTAATACCCATAATACTGAATACTGTACAGTTTGTCCGTGTTGAATGTTGTGATAAGTTGTTGTGTTCCTACTCCAAAACAGAAAACAAAGCTATTAACCTTCACCTTGTTAGGATTTTATGAGTTTATAAACATATGTTTTTGCAAAAGAGAAACATGCTTTTTTTTTTCTTCTGCTATCTGAGGATGCAGAAAGACCGTGGTACAATTAGAAGTGACTTCTAAATAATTTTTTTAATTGGATTTGTTCTTTAGTTGGTCCCTTCTGAGGTATAAAGAATGGTTAATAACCTGGAATAGATTTAATTTTTCCTTCAAAAATGTGGGAAAATTAATTGTTGCCTTATAACATTCTTCTGAAGATCTGTTGGGAGCCTTGGAGCATTGTAATTCTCTTAAATGCCCTAACTGAAGAGCCAGCAGTCCTGAGTCACACAGAAATATCTTTGATGCAGAACACTCCTTAGGCATTTAAATTGTAAGCAAAAAACACCTTCAACAATGCTTGAAAACCCGTTTGTGTTCCGCTTAATTACTCAGCTTCTTACTCTGTTGGCCACTGTAATGTTATTGTTTAGAGAGCCTCAAAATAGTTCCAAGAACACATGAATTGCTAATGTAGAAAATAAACAGAAGAATAGTTAAGTGGTTGAGGCCAAGGTGAGATAGAAGCTTTTGCTTTGCCTCTGCTGTAGATCAGAAAAGACAAGGAGAGCTTCTTTACCTTTTCACAGTTCTCTAAGCAAGCTTGTTTATCACATCGTGTTCTGTGCATACAAAAATGGGAAGGCATAAAACACAAGGATGAAATTAGCAATTCACTGTGTTTAATTTCATTGAAGGGTGTTTGAGGAGCAAAGTTAAAATTGTAGAACAATTTGGAAGGGACGTCTTGTGGTGGATCTGGTCCAACCCACACTCATAGCACTGAATTGATAACTTTTGTCATTGTCAGAAGTTTAATAAACATGTCTTGGACAAACCATTACTCTGACTTCTGCACATTCTTAAAAATATTTATCTGGTTTAGTCTTACGGATTTCAAAATCAAATATTTGTGTAGTGAAGATGAGCATGCACATTCTCCTCACTGGGATTAATACCGATCTGTACTGATTTCCAATACAGTATTTGCTTTCACAAATTTTGACATCCTCAGAGAAGACACACTTAAAAAGTAAATGGGTAGTCTCTGCTATTGTGTGTCTGGCTGTTTTTTAATATTTGTATTTTTAATTTTTTTGTAGATTTAATGTGAACAACAAAATTCTTCATCCTGAAATTGCAGAATGGTGAGTAGCATAAAATCTTTCTCTTTGGGCACTGTTGAACATGCTTGTATTTTGTGCCAGTGCTTCAGAGATATTTCTCAGGAGAAGCCTCCTACTTTACTGTATGAGTTTTAATTTTAAGCTGTTTTCAGGTTATGGTGTGGAAATAACATACAAAAGTAAAAACAGGGTTAGGTAACAGCATTGAAAAGTGAAGAACTTACATAACATTTCTAAAGCATTGTGTCTGGATATACACTTCTATAGAATGTGTTAGGATTTAAGGCGCATTCATATAAATGTGAATCTGTATGAATAGGAAAAGAACTGAAGATAATTCATATCTAGCAATGAAAATCAAAGGTAAATCAAAACTGTGTCTGAACTGGGAAATATTTAATGAGGTGTTATTACTTCTCTAGGATTTATTTTAACAGCATTAATTCCTTTGAATTATTAGTCATGTAACTGTACTTTGTAATTCCAGGGGAATTCTGCTGTAGCCTATCTAGAATAGACAAAATTGGAGTGTGACTAAGTGTATTAGTAGCTTGCAAAGCTGCTGCATTTTACCAGTTTTCCTCTTCTGGTCAGCATTGCCGACTTTGTCCTCAGGATAGCTGCATAACTACAGTTTTCTAGTTTTCCATTTTGTAAATTAACTGAAGAAACAACAGCGGATTTTTGTTAATGAATTAGGTTTTTATCTAAGCTTTTTCAGTGTATTAATCTAGAAATGAAGGAAGCAAATCCTTAGTTAAGACAGATAAGCTCAAAACCTTAAAATACAATCAGAAAAGTGTACACTGACTACCACTGTCACAGCTTATTGTATTGTATGCTACTATGTATTATTGTTTTTATTGTTTATTGTTAGTCATATGCTAAGAACATTTTTCTAGTATCTGCATCTAATTGCCAGCTTGAAAACTGTGGAGATGTTTTTTTGAACATAGTGTGATTTCAGAATGTGTAGAATTTTTAATAGGTCACATTTCTGTTACAGCCATTTTTCATTGCTTGGCATGACAAAAATGTTGTAAAAGGAAAGTGGGAAGCAGGGAAACTTTGCTTAGACATTATTGCATCACTGAGTCATGGGTGGACCTGGAGATGCTTGGGACTCATTGCTTGCAAATCCTGCTGATGAGCATTAGTGCTTTGTAACACACAAAACTCACGGTACCATTTTATAAATCTTGCCTGTTCTGTCCTAGAATTTCGACCCTTCCTTTTCCAAACAAAGAAGTTATAAAATTGATTTATGGATTGAAGAGCTGGTGCAGCCTTTGAGGTGCAGATTTCTGAGTAATGTAGACAGAATACAAGCTTGGAAATTGATGTGTAGGGATGAGCTTTTCAGATGCAAAAAATTGTCACAATTAGGTAAAGAAGCAGCTTAGGAAAATCTGGATATTTTTGAAAATATCATTAATTTCTACTTAGTCAAGCTGCTGTCATTACAGATATTGATGAGAAAAGTCTAGAAATGTTCACACATGTTCTGAGACCCCTGATGCGATGCTACATTGCTTACAAAAATAATTGAAAGGGTAAGTGAAGTTAGAAGTTCTTCATAAAATCTTATTTTCCTGCAGAGCTGGCTGCTCCTGAGTTCTAGTTAGTTGGTTTGGTTTTTTTGTTGTGTAAGACTTTGGGACCTTTTAGCCTCTGGCACTTCATTATCATGTATGTGCCCACCAGCCAGAGGGGGATTCTCCAAGTGACCTACCAGGCTGAGGAGTGGAGGAGGGAGCTGCATCTTTAACCTGACAATGTCAGAGAAAGACAAGGGGCAAGAAAGGGGACCCGAAGAGGGCCTGGTCTAACTTCCAAGCTTTGATCTGTAGATACAGCACCACTACAGGGAGAGAGATGATAATTTTAGCAGCAGAAGACTTTGGATTAGGGCTACCAGCTTGTTCCCAAGTTAGCTTTCATTCTGGTTCCATCCACCTTACCAAGGTGTTGCCTGATAAGCTTTTCTCCTCTGTGGTTTGGGTTAAGGCAGGGTTAAATCTTCATCAGGAAGCTCAGGGATGGACAAACATGAAGTCCATGCCCTGAGGTTGTACAGAGATAGACAAAGAATTGAAACAGCAGAAAGGCAGCACTTGGAGCTGGTTTAGGTCTCTTCTGTGAATTGTGAGTGGCAGCCTGGAATTCTGATTTTGTCTTCCCTGTGATCTCATGGGGGAGAGAGATACTTGGTATGCATTTCTCTTCCACCTGGCTTTCAAGGAAAGGGAATTCTAAGTGAAACCGAAGTTCAAATTTGCATTCCAAAGTGTTTTAAAAGGTTTTATTGAGTTTGGTGGCTTTCATTTTTTCCATTTTAAGTCAGAACTATGTTAGAGACCATTGTTAGGACTTAAGCGTCTGGTGAAATCAATATGTGAATGACAGGCTACATGTATTAAAACTTCCTAAAGTAGATATTTCCTTGGAATGTCAAGTTATTGCCCAAGAAACTTTCCTTGGAAAGCAATAATATTTTTAGAATTAAGAATATTTTTATTTTAGGAAGATTAATTTTTTTGCGGATTATATTCTAGTGTAGGACATTGCTTCATTTGAATCACGTGTTTGCATGGTTCCATATCATATCAAATTCAGCGAGCTCCGAACTACTGCTTTACATGATACTTGTCAGAAAAACTCCGATCTATACTACGCTGTCAAAACTGCCAGCAAGAGGTGAAATGGCTGAGCTTTCTGAACCAGCCAGGGAGAACTGTGAGCTACAAAAGGCAGCTCTAGTATTATACAGTCCTCTAATAAAATACAGAGAAAATGGTTCAATACTAACAAGGGAAAGCATTAGTGATTAAGGATCTTGCCTCCCTTGCTTACTCATCTTTTTCAAGATCTCAGCATTTTCTGACTTGCTATGGAACTTAAGGGTAAAACAGAAAAGAATTTGACCTTTGTCTGGATTTCAGTAGTTTGCAGAGGGTGTATTTTCACTTTTTCTCTTTGAGTGAATGTGTTTCCAAACAGATTTAAACACTTAAATTTTAAATTTCAGGGTTCCCATTTTAAATTTGATATTGCATGTGTATGCTAAGTATTGATCTCACTGTTTTGAAAAGAAAATGTCATCTAATTGAAGACTAACTCTAAACTGGTCCAAATTATCTCCCTAGTAACCAGGAGAAAATTTTTCTACGCTAGCACTTTTGTTACTTTTTTTGTTACTTTAGTATAGCAGTGTCTACCAACCATAATTGTGGTGGTGCTAGAATATAAATATTTAGGAATGCATGGCTTGTTTTGTGCCTGTATATACTGTATTATTCTGTTACCTCAATGAAAATGGAATTTAATAGTTGTGTGGAAGATTTCATATGTTCTGTATTTTGGATTACTTTGGAAAACTGTAATTGTTTCTTTGGTGAAAGTGTTAACAGTACGTTAACGTCTTAAAGCTGGGCATATGCTCTTTGTATTTTCAGAGTTTTTTTTATTTATGTTGTAAACCTCTTAACATCTTTTTGAACTGTTTCAACATGAACTCCCATGTTTGATGTTCATGCAACTATCTTTCAGAATTGTAGTGTAATGTGCATTACTGTGTTTACTGCCTTTGGTGCTAGTTCAGTTAACAAGTTTTTATGCGAAAGCTTGCAGAAGAGCATAAATGTATCAGCTATGGTACAGACAGTTCTATAAATAAAATGTGGAAAGGTAACAGCAAAGGTCAGAAAGGGTGGAGACAAGGTAGGTCTGTGGAGCCTTTCTACACGGGGAGCATCTGTACTTACTAGGTGGTCTGTAAATGTAAAGTTTCCAGAAGGACGAAGAGGAGTGGACATAGCCAGATGTTTTCTACATGTGTCACAGAAAGCAGCCGTTAAGGTTGCACACATGTACTAAAACCAACAAAACAAGACAGCTGATAAACACTGAGCTGACAACTGGGAACAAATACTTCTGGCAGTGCGATCAGGACTGCTGAATGCGCATAGAGAAGGAGACATTTGTGTATCTTTGAGGAGAGCACTGGTTCAGGAGAATGGAGTTGAGTTATGCAAGTTTCAGCCTCATAACTGCCTTGGGTTCTGTATGCTCTCAATGACTTATAAATGGAAAACATCTTGTGCATGAAATCTGGTATCCAGCCACTTAAAATGGCCAAACTTAATTTCAGGACTGAAATGATGCTTCTTTGTATTAAAGCTTCTCTCAGATGACTGACGTGTGAAAAGACCACCTGCTCATATGGCCAAGTGCAAATAAAAGCTCAGAATAGGAAGAAGAAATGGGTTTTATACTGTTAAAATGAATAAAGGAAAAAAAAAAAGTTACAGGTCAACCCTGACAGTAGGAGACTTGTGCTTCTGTTTTAACTTGATTGCATTGAGTGGCTTGCCTGTTAGTCTGAGAGCTGCATTACATGCTGAATCTGAACATTTTTGCAATTGCATTAGCCAGAGCCTGGAAATTACTTATTCCCATTAAAATATTAATGCATGTGTGCAGAGCATGTAACCTGGTACAAGAGCTGTTTTTAATAGAACATTGACGTTCACAATCATGACAAAGGTGGGACTTCCTTCCAAACTTTATCTTGGAACTGGGGGGAAAAACATCATGAAAACTGTGGAGCACTTATCACCTGCGAGATTGCCCTACGTGCTAACAGTGCTTTAAACCTGGCTTGAGAATGTTGCCAACAAAGCACTGAGAAGGTGGTGAAATACTTGCCTTTCTGCTACCCAGTATGCTGGTGGGAATTCCATCAACAGCGCTACTGCAGGCAACATGGGAGCCCAGTGACTTTTTCTTTTCAGTATCTAGTGGAGGGTGAAGTTCATAGTGTTCCCTGCATGACTGTGCATTCTTCCCTCTTCCCTACTAAAGGCTGGGTAATGGTTTTTGTTGGTCTCGATGACTAAACGTTTCTTGTAAAATGTTTCAGTGCTTGACCTTGTGTAAATGAAGGTGATGCATTGCATTAAAAAGTCTGTCTGAGGCTTAGCATGAATTTGTCTATGCAAAAAGATACCTGAGAAGTTATGATCTAAAATAAATACCTTGACCCTGAAGCTTTATGACCTGGTCAAGGAAAACGGGTTCTAATACTGTTTACATTTGCTGTTGAACAGTTACTAACTTGTATTACTAAGCAGATCCCAATAAAGAGATTAGACAACTGAATTATGAAGCAACATATTTTTCAGGCACTTGTAGATCAGGGATATGTACTGTATATTGAAAGTAATATAAAGGCACATCAAACAAGTATTAAATTATCGTGCTAGTACATGCAGTCTTCCGAAGAACAGGATTAAAAAAAAAAAGTCTGTAAGCTTTTGCTACCTCATTTTGACATGAATATATTTGAGTTACTGTTCTTTATGTCTTGCATGAAAGGCAGAAGCAGAAGTTTGTTTCCTCACCCACGGTGAGCAGATTGTTATCATCCCAGTGTAATTTTTTCACCTCTGTGCGTTTTAAAACCTTCTACTTCTCATTCTCGGTGTGCATAATGATTATTTTGTGTTGTATTCCAGTTGACTAAGAATTTCAATCCATTCCCCTCTACTGTGTTTTTGTTGTAAGAGCATTTTGGTTGATGGCAGCATTTTGTTTACTCTTGCCAGAAAAGTTATATTTGAAGGGGGGTGGCTGTGCTGCATAGCGATGCAATCACTGTCTGTGGGAAATGCTCTTATCACACATCAGAGGCACTGATGGCTGAGAAACCTGTTTCTGGACTCATTGAAACAAACTACAGGAGCACAAATACAGTAAATAGTTTTCTACAGCAGTATTAGGAGCATGTTATAATAAAAAAGGGGGTGTTTTGGTGGCAGTTTCAAAATATAAAACAGTTATGGTACTTTGTAACTGCTGCAAACTCTGGAGTGGAGCTGGAAAATAAAATTTAAATACTTTCAAGCAATTCTATAGATGTAGTTTTGGGTTTTATAAGCGGTATGTACTTCATGGCTGCCTTTGAGATAGGCATGAGAAATATTATGAAATCAGTAGGTGTAGCTGTGGAAAGAGTAGGTGATTTTTAATAGAAGGTATTGGAACTACCTCTGCTTCCCTATTCACGCTACACTAAATAGCTGCTTTTATTTGAAATACGTGGTAGAAAGTAGTGTAAGTAAGAGTTTAATGGTAATTTTTTTAGATGTGTTCAGAACAGAGCGTCAGAGCTCATGAATAGACACAAATTCAGTATCTCATAAAGCATGAAGAACAGGACATTTTTGGGAGGGGGTTGTTTGTTTTGTTTTTTTTCCTGCAGAAGCATGTGAAAGAGAATGGACATCATGGCTGTAATTACTGCTGCTGTGGTTTCTCAGTTTCATGTTTGGGTTTTTTTAATACCAAACAAATATCTTTTCTTCACAGCCCCCTCCTCCCTGCCTTGTGAGGTATTGCATATAGGTGGGAGTTGGGATTATGCTGAATAGAAATTCTGGAGCTCTGGGGATTTCATTATGTAAACTAGTTTCAAATTGTATTTAAAAAGTAGATCATGTGTGCTTGTAGAAATGTTCTGTTTGAAGTAGTGTTTGAGCCATGACAAATGCAGAAATACATTGCTTTTGTTCCTAATGTATTGTAGAATGAGTTGAAAAAATGTTGGTTGGACCACTTGTTTATTAGTATTAATATAATGCAGGCAGGTATTTGAAATGCTTGTGACTTTCCTTTATATGATTGTTTTGCTAATGCTGAATCAACGCCAACAAAACTTTACTGTCATGAATACTGTAATAGCTCTTTGCTCTTGAGGTGTACTTCATCTAATTTTACCATAGGTGATGCACGTTATTTTCAGGCTTTTTTATTTCATATTCTTAAGCTGTGAAGTTGCAACCTAATCTGATATCTGTTCTACTTTTCTTTAAGTCGTGTGATTAAGACAGACATGGAGTTGGAAGTTCTGCGCTACACCAATAAAATCTCCAGTGAAGCTCATAAAGAGGTAATGGATCCTTTACTGTTAATAATTTTTGCTCTTAGTGTAGCAATGGTACTCGGAAAATGTTCCCAGCAACCCTGAATTGCTTAGTAATAAAATAATGGAAAGGCTGGATAGAAATGGGAGGATAATATCACTCCTATTACAGCCCAGTAATATACCTTGCATTGTCCTTGAACTCACTGGTGCATTTGTGATGTGTGAGAAATGAAGTGTGGTTTTGGGTAAGAGCTGGAGCCTCAGCAGAAGGTGACCTGCCTGCAATCTTATTTGTCCTGTATGCACAAATACCTGTATAGTGATGGAGAAGGAAGAGATCAAGATCGCTCTTCTGGCTCATGTCAGCATGTGCAGCTCTGAAGAGTTTAACTAGCAGGTTGCTCTCTCCAGATTCTTACAAACTGAAGGAGTATTTCCTTGCACAGTGTAGGGTAGTACAAGTATTCCTTAGGTTGCTCCTCAGAGATGGGTATGTCACCCAGTACAATGCCTCATGATGTTACTTGGTTGATACAGCAGTATGGCGAAGACAAATCCAGGCTCTCGGCAAGGCTGCTCAGGTTAGACCTAGCACTGTACCAGTGGAGTCATGTTCCTCTACTGGTACTGATGACAAAATCAACTTGGGTGTCAATCCTGTGCTCCATAGAGTGATGCAGAGATGCCATCAGTTCTGAGTGATGACCAGAGGGAGCTTAGGTAAAAGTAGCTGATGAGGTTACTTTGCTCCTGCTCCTCAGATTTCTGAACTGTGAAGCATAAAAATATTTTAAAGTGAATATTGTAAAATTGCAAAGTCTAGAGATAGTCATATACACATATTCTCCTTGGTCCTTCATCATCCTTGAATAATGTTATCACTTCTGAGAGAATTTCTTCCACAGAGCAGCTGCCTAGAACTTTAAGCAAAGGAATAAAGCTGGTTCACATTCTTAGCAAATCTACGAACAAATATCATACTTACAGGTTGTAAAACAGTGTTAACTCTAGTAGTTTCCTGTTGATTCAGATTGCAAAGTATAAAAAAGAATCTCCTGCTGTAGTATATTCCAGTTCGCAGTTTTGTTTTGCTGGTGTTTCGTAAAAGTAAAACAAAGAGTCTTGCTGCCAAGTTCACCAGAGCTTTCAGAATTAAGCATTGGTATTTTGATGAGCTGCACTTCATTAGGATATCGTAGTTTGGCAATTAAACTTGCATTATTGCTGGAAACTGCAGGCATTTATAAAGACTAAAATGAGTTTGATTTCTAATGTAGTTTTAAAATGCATCTATGGATGTAAATTTAAATGAAGTACAGATGATATTTTTGTAATATAGGTTCCTCTGGAGATACTCAGTCATAAGGCATAAATTTATAAATATGAGATTCCCTCCTGCTATGAATGTCCCATGTTAATATGTATCTTACAGGTAATGAAGGCAGTAAAAGCAGGTATGAAAGAATACGAGATGGAGAGGTAAGAGTTCTTTCAATAATTGTAATAAAAAATAGAAAGTCTCTGTGTAGTGGGGGTAGAAGCAATAGTTGAGGCAAAGCAGTGGTATTGATTCAGTTGAGACTGAGAGCTCACTGCTGTTTGAAGGCTGTTGTAAGCATTATTATTATTTTGAGGTGGTACTTCATCAGTTTCAAACCTGTGTTAGATAATGGTTGATTATTTTTTGGTGATGGTTTAGTATAGCATAATTCTGTTCCTGGAGTTTTAGTAATTTAACAGAAGCTTTACAAAGTAGCTGCTGTTAGTGTTTGAAGCCATTCAATAGAACGATGTTTATGGGTAAACATTGCCCTTATACTTAGAAAACTGCATGTGTGAATGTTTAAGAACCGTATAAAAGGCTGTGTTCAATTACATTTTGCCGGCAATTACAAGTCAGCATTACCTGTACTCGGCCTGTATATGGAGCTCATCTCACAAATATAATAGATGTTACTACAGTAGTTAAGAAGTCAGGAAGAGTACAGCATATATCTCTTACGTTGAGGAAAAATACTGTTCAGCCATATAAAGGAAGGATTAGCTGCTCCTAACTGATACCGCAGTGATGTGTCTAGATACAAGGAAAACATTGCTGCCTCTTTTAAATCAATATTTACATTAGATCATCAAGCAGCTTATCTTACAAAGCATGGTTTTGATCACCAAGTCCATTTATTTTTAGCTCACATACAGTATTTTCAATTTTCAAAATATTTGCATAATGAAGAAATAGAAAATAGCAGTCATATCTCAGTTACTCTTGTTTCCTGACAGTAATTTTTCAAACATTAGTAAGCAGGCTAATTTGGTGCCCAGTGAAGGGAAAATAAAGTGACCTCAGTATTTGTCATCAGGATTTCAGGGGGGCTCCAGAAACAAATAATGGCCTTAGAACATATGCAATATGGGAAGACTAATGTTACATTTAAGCAGTTTAGATTTCTACAGTTGCTATAGACTCATGCCTATAATTTGAAGATGCTTCAGATTGCAGCTATTGTGCTTCAAATTACATATGCCACTAGGTAACGGGGGGGGGCGGGGCGGGGAAACGTGTACGTTCCCCCCATTAACTTTATTAATGAACCATGTGTTTGTGTTTATTTTACTCATTGCTCATGCTGTACATGCTGATAGTGAAATTTTGGCTCAAAGTCAATAGTAATCAAAAATTTCCGTAGAGCAGAGTTTGTTCTCAAGTGCTTTTAAATGTTACGGCCCTGGCGGTTTGGTTCAAATGTCATGCAACAAATGCATACATATGCACTCTTCTGTAAAATCTGTGAGGTGTATTGCATTTTCACTCTAGAACTTTCATTCTTCTCTAGCTAGCTTCTTCCATACACATCAACATTTTTAAAATTTGTGGTGTTGAGTTGAAAAAATAAATAAATTAGGCAACTTACTATGAAACCTATTTAAAATTGCCTTCTGTTCTTCCATATGTCTTGGTAGATTATACTTCTTGAAAGAGTTTGAGGTTATTTCACTAATGAAAGAGGTCTTGGCAGACTACCTCTGTAGTGTCTGCCTTGGAGACTGTAATTAAAGCTTCTGTTTCTGTTGCTGGTAGAATTCATCCCTGCCCCGGTTTCTGTTCCCTTATTGCTTAAGGGAAAAGGGTCTCAAAAATGTAAACCTGTCATTTCCATACCTTCTTGGCAAGAAATACATAGTTGAAATGTTTATAAATGAAGTTAGGAAACAGTCTAGGAAGTCTCTACTCTGTATGCAGATAAAACCATTAACGTAGTCTAAAGAGGGAACTTTCAAAGATCTAAAATAGGTAACATCCCAAAATAGACAATTTTAAAAACTCTTCTATTCCAATGAAATATTTATTTTATTATTTTTTTCTTGTCAACATGCTAGATAGCTTGCATTCGGCAGCTTTG
The DNA here is from genome assembly GCF_017639655.2 of Falco naumanni. Taxonomy (NCBI): domain Eukaryota; kingdom Metazoa; phylum Chordata; class Aves; order Falconiformes; family Falconidae; genus Falco; species Falco naumanni. The sequence goes on from NC_054068.1 coordinate 11,518,403, forward strand.
GTACCTGTGAAATCTAAGGATGCAGAGAACCAAAATTCTTAGTCTGTATAGAATTGTCAAAAGTATTCACATTTGTATTTAAGAGATCAATTAGAAGTTAATGAAGTTTTTAATTTTCTGATGTTTCTAGAGCTTCCACTTTGTGAAAGCTTTCTGAATTTGTGACCCTCTTCCCCAGGTGCTTTTGCAGTTCCTATTGATGGCTATGAAATTGTGAATTTTTGAAATTAACATAAATATCTCTTGAAATGTGGCCAATAAGACCCTTTTTGTATTGCTTCATTCTTTGACATTGTGGCGTATAATATATGTGGGTTTGGGTACAAAGGTGGTCCGACCCTGTCTTCTGGGAAGAATAGTGTCAGAGATCCCAAAAGCAATTAAAATTTTCCATTACTACATGTAGGACCTAAGTGTTGCCTTTTCTTTGTTCATTCGGTTAAGCAGTCTTCCTACAAAAAAATGAGTCATTTCACTTCTACTGTATCATACAGCAAGATCATGGTAAAATATTCAAGGACATATATCTAAGAGTCAACAAAATATAAAGCTAGTTATATTTATAGTATTGGAATTATTCTCTGAGAAGTAATTTGAAAGAAATTAAGTTATGGAGAACTCTCTAGATAAGGTAGTATCTTTTCTTTTGGGGGTTGAAAAGCTAGCTTCAGAAATATGCTGGAACTATTCTTTATGATTAAGGTCTACTGGTAAATGAATTTGAAACAGTAATGTATTAATGCTGAGATATATAAAAATCGAATGCATTTAACTGCAAGTCCAGTCAGCGCTGACTTCTTTTTTTGGTTTGATGTTATTTAACTTCAATATGTGGTCGGTTGACTTTAAGGAGACAGCCAAGGCAATTATCTACAAACAGTAATTCACAGCATGTGTAATTGCATATAAAGTTATTTTGGTAGGTCAGATTCTGAATTTTCTCTGAAGCAGTTTGTTTAGTATTTGTGCCTATCTCATGTTTAATTAATCTTCTTTTAATTAAAGGCTTTTAATTATGAAACTGCTCTGTAGCAAATATATTGTTAAAATACAGAAAAATGATAAAAATCACTGCAGCTGGAGAAGTATGTTTAAGAAAACCTGATTTCAGCTAAGTTGGTTTAAGTGTGTATATATAAAAAGAAATATTTTGAGTCTATTTAGATACATGCATATACACTGAAAGTACTAATTAGGACCTACAGTCATCTATTTCAGGATGCTCAAAGCACTGGAGATACCTTCACTAGAGCATCGTTTATCAGTTTCTAGAGTGTTGCCTAGTACATACCAAAGTTGTGAGTCTTTTGTGCATTTTCTCATTTGTTCCCTTTTTTATGAAGAGAGCAATTCTAAGGTCAGGGTGGCTACTTGTAATTGTTGATTTGATTGGGGAATGACGTGGAAGTGCATACTACAGCAACAGAGGAGTAACGTTCTACATAAAGAGTATTGGATGTGTAGCTATTGTGTGCATTGCATGTTTTTGTGTGTTTTATCCTGTTCTTAATAGCAGTGAAGGCCCTGTGATAGGAGCGTGTGCACAGTCCAGAGTTCATTAAATGATAATGTAGTTGTCATTGCCTTGATGATGCTGGGCAGCAGTAAGCCAGGCCTAAATGCTCATTCCCTTGTCCCTAGATTATTTGACTATCTCTGAACCCTCTGCAGCTGCTGAACACAGGAGCATCTTAGTGTTACTGTGCAAATAACTATGATTCCAGTACCTAGGATCCAAAACTTGAATCCTGGCCCCATAGAGTGGGCTCTTTTGAAACAAGGAAGCAGTTAAGTAGTGTAAAGGGCAGGTAGGGTGATGTGTGGTGTCAGAGGTGGGTAGCAGTACTTTGCATGTTGTTTCGATCAGTAAAAGCAGCAAAGAAGAATCTGACCATATCTGCTCAGTGGATGCACAATCGCATAGCTCTTGGCACTGCTTAGGCACTCCTGGGTTTTCTGATCAGCTTGCTAGGGGAAACCACTTCATCTCTGCCTGTCTGCTTTCCTCTCTGTAAGGTTTGCCTGCATCTCCTTCTTGTGACTTTTAAATGTTTCAGTGCGAAGGCTGGTGTAAGTGATGGAGGGCAATGTAAGTTCCATGTGATCTCTCATTAGCGGGTTACCACCGGTCAGCTGGAGGTGTTCCTGGGTGTGACACTGGCTCTCCAGCTGCGGTTATAGGAGGGGAAGTTGGAGTTGGGAGTTTATTTAGAGTATGTGCCAACCAGATCAGGAGCTTGTTGCACAGCTGTACAGATGTCCCCTCTGTATGTAGTGCAGTGTATCTTTTAGGTCAGTACAACCATACAAATAATTGTGGGGATTTTGTAGTTAAAATTCTGCTGTAACAGCAACAATTTAAAGAATAAAATGGCAAGAAGGCAGTTGCAGAGCTTTTCCCTTCTTGGTTTACAATGCTTGCAGGCTATTTTTACACCTTGCCTCTCTTACTAGCTGAGGCTGATAGGAGTTCTTTATCCCTATTCTTTTTAGTGCTGTCGCTGAGTCCAAAGCAGAGCTTAAGAGTTTGAGTTGAGTTGCTGTCATACCTGTCAATGTTAAATTTCACTATCTGTGGAAGTCTGAGAGTGCTCTCATGGATTATGGCTCTCATCTTTCATTTATCTCTCTTTCCTCTGCTCCAGTGGAACAAACTGAAAATAAAACATCCATGTTATTTCACTAGAAAAGAGAAAATAGCCAGAATAATTTTATTTTCATTTGGGTCTTTCCTTTTAGTGAAATGCTGATTATTTTAGCTAATCAGGATTTGCCACTTCCCATCTCGTGATAGATTTTGCGCTTTGAATGTTCTTGAGAAAGTTGCTGACTATTGCAGCTATTTGCTTAAAAATCTTTTAAAATATTGCTATTTTTTTTTATGATCCAGTTTTTGTATTTAGAATTTCAGCTTGAGCATAGCCTCTGTAAGTAAGTGTGTGTGGATACTAAACAAGCTGCAATGCCCATTGCAGCTGACAAAAATACACTGGTGAATTCTTCACCGTTGCTTTTTGACATGGAATGGTGTTGAATTGTGCCATGACCCTCACTGGTATTTGTGTACAGTATTTATTTTTTATTAAACACAAGACCAGCACTCCATTAATCTCAAGCAGCATGTCAGTCTGCTCAGTTACTGAAATGTGATTTTCTTTTCCTTTGATTTTTTTTTTAATCAGTTGTTAGCATTGCATAGCCTGAAAATGGCTTGACCACCTTGTTCACAATTAGAGGTGATAGGTTTTTAAATGTAGGTCACTGCTGTTAAAAGGCTGGATTTAAAACTTTAAAATACATGAAAAACATCTGAAAGTGAGGAGGAAGGTAGGCTTTCTCCACATAAATAAATAAATAAATCCACTTGTTTTTCCTTTGTTTCTGCACACCTGTGTGGTAGGAGTGGTGTACGTGCCTGCCTGCTGTGTGGGCGATGTTTTGGTACTAAAACAATCCTGTACCCAGTATTAATTATTTGCCTTTATATCTAGTTCCAGTAGAATGGTCAAAGGAAGAAATGAATCGGCAATTTGTTTTTAGCACAATGTCTGCACTGCACAGCAGCCCAGGAGCTTCTGTTCAATAGGGATCGTACTGGGGCTGGTGGGGAAGCTGGTGGGGCTTTGTGAGTGGTTTTGTGCCGGTGGAGCAGCTGGTGGCAGACAGCAGCTTGGGGTCACCCAGAACTTCCTAAAAACAGTGGTACAAAATGACCTATAGCAATCCAGGGCCAGGTAGGCAGCTCAGCGCGGTTCTGACAGCATGTCGGGTAGCTGCTAATTGTTTAGGCTGAGCAGCTCTCAAGTGTCCAGTGCCCAGAGGGAAGTCAGATGCAATATCTGTGCTGGGAAGAGCAACTGGATTCAGAGAGATGCTTCCTGCAGCCTAGGTACAGCTGGTCCTTTGATGTTTTGAATTAGGTTGTCTCTGCTGATTTCCAAACCCAGCTGAATTAAGGTTGTAAATAGTCTTAAAATAAACCTGAATTTAAAAATTGGATTATAAAACCCCTGAGCATTATTCCTCTTTTGTGACACAGAGGCATAAATGTATATGTACACGACTCGGCTCAGCAGAAGTGGGGGTGAGGATTACCTCCTGAACATGGACACCTCCTGTTTCAGCAACTCATCTGCTCTAGAAGTGCTTCTCTGTGGTAAATCCACTTCGAGAGGTTCCAGCTGCCCCAGCCCTAGCACACAAGTACCTGTTTCCAGTCACCCTGCTCTCCCCAGCTGAGAGGAGAAATGCTGGGGGGCAGAAACCTGCTGGGGAGGGGAGTGTGGGGGCACTGGAACCTCTGAGACCAAATTTGCTTGAACTGCGTGTCTGTTTGGTCATTGCGGTTGGTGGTGGACTCCATTAACTGCTGGGAGGGAGCAGAGCCATCCCAGTATATTCCTAGTAAACTTTCAGCATTTTCTCTTTGCTGGAGGTCCTGTGGCAAGCTCATATGTTCTCTTTTTCAGTAGAGGACAGCTTGGTTCGCCTCCTGGATGTCACTTTAATTAGCTCATTGTGTAGAAGAGTGCTGTTTAATTGCACAGGTCTCTTTTGTGACTTGTGATTGAAGTTCCACATAATTGGGTTTTATCTTCTACAAAAAATTGTGGAATCCACTGTGTGAGAGCTTTAAAATAGAACCCGCTGTCAGCCCACAGATACCGGTTACCATGCTTGCACTAGAAAATAGTTCCCTTGAGAGAGCTGTGAAAGTGTGTGTGCAACGTGCATGCGTACAGAACTTGGCTTGCTTGTATAGCAGATATAACCCAACTCTAAGTGCAATGTCGTCGTATGTCCTTACAGGGTTGTTAATATAGTTAGTAGTGTGATAATTCATAATAATTACCCTTTTATTTCCTTTTTGGAAATCAAAAGGTAGTTGCAATTTTTATTTAAATTTTGAATCTGAAAATTACAAGCAGTATTAATTTCTATGGGTGTAGTCACTATTATTTATATTAAGGAAAGAGCAAGCTTTCTTCTCAAATTAGCAATGATCTCGGTTTTTACTGAATCTAGTGTGGCATTGAGATAGTGAACTAATTAGCATTACTAATGACAAGCTAAGATTGGAGATATATGAAATGGAACTCAAAAGCAGGCTGAACTGATCATTATTTGCTGTGAATTTTGTTCATGCTTGTTCAGACAAAATAAAGATTCTACCATATGTGAGGCTTTGTCTGCATTGTGAGCTTTAGCTTAATAATTTTTGCTAATTATTGTCAAAGCAGAGAGATCAGAATTTTGTGTTTGTTGGCCCTCATCTTTTGATAACCAGAATTGCTACGTGATCATGCTCAGAGACTAGAAGCCCAACTTGAAGGAAATGGGTAGAATACCAAGAATGCCCATTAATAACATTGTGTCACACACTGACCTTCTGAACATCAAAACCATTTCACACAGATGAAAAGAAAATGAGCAGATTCTCTTCCTTGCTGCTGGCATGCCCTCTGCATAAACTCTTCCAGATTGGTTCTTAGAGCAACCTCATCACCATAGCGTGCAAGTGCCGCCTTCCAGCTTATTAAGCAGCGTTTCTAACTTCTATCCTGATGGTTCTTTTTTTGTATGTTTGGTTTTTGTTTGGTTTTCTGTTGTTGCACCATCCTTCTAGAGGAAGAACTTTACAGAACTGTGTACTGTTTTGACAGATGGTAGTTTTTTTAGCATACCAGTTATCAGCAGTATTGAAAAAAGCAAGGTCAGGATTATAATTACAGGATGATATGTGATAGTCATTTTTAGTTTGGTTCTGTGTGCAGATGAGCTTGGTCTGATTTGCAGAATGTTGTGTTGCTCTCAAGTGTTGTACTTTTTTTTGACCCAAGTCTTGGTTATGGGGTGTTAAGTCTTCTTCAGATTTGGAAGGCCTAGGTCACTTGATGCTTATTAAGGTCTGAGATAACAAACACTAATTTAAAAAATCTATGTATGGGAAGTCAATGAAGGCAGCAAAGGGAAAAGCTGCGGGTGGGGTGGTTGCCTGTAGTGAGAGATGCAAGAGTACTGGAGTTTGCTTAGTGTTGAAGTCTTCATGTCTAGCTGCTGCCTTTCTGCTGTCCTAGCAGCACTGAAGACGGCATGTGTAACTAAGGTTGAGTCATACAGCAGGGCAGAATAAAGTTGAATTGCCAGGCAGAAGTGATGGAAAATGAACTCTTAAGGGAAAGTTAGAATTGGGGAGGAACCTGAATCGTATTAGACAGTATAGGTGATGTTTCTGCTGAAAGCAAATTGAGCCTTGAGGCGGTCTTGGGAAGTGAGAGATACGAAGAGCTTTGCTGACAGGTGACTTTGTGTCTTCTGATTCATCTACTGAAAACTGTATATTTAAAAGAACCAATGAGATAAGTAATATTTGAAGACTCCACAAGTTAATCCGTTAGTGTAAGGTACAGCTACCATCACTTCTCATTTGGTACAATCCTCCTGTAAAATGTCGTCTCTTTCAGGAATGTTAGACTGGATTTCTGCTTGCTCTTATTTCAGAATGAACCTGCTACGTCCTCTTGGTCAGCACCAAATGGCAGAGGTGAGCAGGCGTTCTTAAGTCTGGTTAGCAGGTGATTTGTGTAAATTGTGTGAAGTTGTTTGGGTGCAAAGTATCCATGTAAGTTGTAATTGTTAGGATTGTGTGAAGTTTAGGTTGTTAGATGTGATTCATTAGTAGCCTTTTGCCTGTCTAATCTCTAGATTTGCTCTGTAATGGAAGGTTTGACACTGGGTGTAATGCATTAGATTGGGTCAGCTCTCCAGGATGATTTTTTTATTTATTTATTATTGTGTGTTTGAAGGAGGAGAACAACAACATGTCTGTGACTAATGTGGTGTTTGGGTTGGAAATGGCAACAGCATTCAGGAGTTGGTTTCCCAATCCTGTAAGATTTGGGGAGACTTCAGAGATACTGGTGTTGAGGAGTCACCTGGTTTTCATCAGAAATTCTGTGTTTGTGAGAAGGAAGTTGGTCTTGTGTGACAATAAGCCATTTAACTGAGGAAAGTCCTGGCCAACTCTGGTTCTGTTGTTGTTGTTGCAGATTCAAGAGTCTTTTGTCCATCAGACCTTCCTAGGGGATCTAGAATTTGTCAGGTGATCTTGTTGGTTATTTGGGACTGGTGAGGCAAGGAGGTCTCTGTTACTTTAAAGGGTTCCTGAATGGGTGTTGTAACTTCTTTCTGGTGGTTTTCTGTATTGCTTTGTGTTTCATTTTCATATTGGTTCTAGCACTCAAGATCAGTAATAGTGATTTTACCACCTGTGATAGGCCCTTGGCGCTAGATTAAGCAGATTGTTGAACTGCTGTTCCCAGGGTCCCAGTGCAGTTTAGAATAAACATCGAGATTAATCTGTTCTTACACTTCAGCCCATTGGTCTGCATTAACCTCTGATTTCCACTGGTGGTGTGTGGTCTTCTCTTCAGCCAGCTCAGGTGCTGGAAAACAGCCTGAGCTCTGGGGCCATGCTTGCAGGGGTGGTGTGTGGCTTGAGGCCGGTGAATGGATCAGCAGGACCCTGTGAATAGGGTGCAGCTTGGTTGTGGATGTGCTTGGGGATGTGCAGATTTTGTGACCTGCCTACAGAGCACCTGTGTGGTCATTTGTTTGGCCCCTGCATTAAGAAAGGAGGGTTGCAATGTTCCCAGGAACTGGAGGTGTCATGTGCCTGTGTCTTCCTGAACCAGATGGAGTTCTGCTTCCTCAGCTTCCCTTCCCAGAAAAATACTGACTTCTGCAGCTGACTAAATCTGGTTCAGACATTGTCATCATAAACTGCGTGTCGTAATCTTTTATTAGCCTTAAGGTAGAAGGTTTACATATCCCATATGACAAATTGCTGCATTGTTCTCTAAGAGTAGTTCAAGTATTCAAAAAAGTATTGATGGCAAATTAAGCTCTATATTGGGACTTCCAACCTCCTTCTAACCTAAGCCCTTATTGCGCTTCTGCTTACTCTGTGGTGTTGAACAGAAGTTCAAACTTCAAATACTCAATTTGAAACTGAAAGGAAGATTATGAAATGTTGGTGATTATGTTGGCATTCTGTGTCACTGAATAGCACTTTTGTGTTACATGCTATGTGGGTGGCTGTGTATTTGCTAAGAAGCATAACTGAAGATGAAAGTTTAATTATTTCTTCAAGGCAAATCCTTTCTCCCATGGACTTAAACTTGCATAAGAAAAATGAAAATTCATAAGGAGTGTAAAAATTGGCTAAAATTAAAAACCATTTATTTTTACCCTATTTATTCTTCTGAATAATAAAATTTCCCCATGGGTTTTTGGAACATATGTGGAATAATTACACTGAAGAAGTGGTGCTTTTGTTCAGCTTCTAGAGCTAGGGCAAACATTGTGATTATGCTGCAAGCTTAAGTCTAGGTTTTATAGAAGATCTCATTCAAGGCTCTGTTGCCATCAAGTGCAAAAAACTGTGACCCACGGATTGGTCCCTGTGGGAGCAATTATACTTTGCAGAGATTTTTTTTCCAGCACTGAATATTATAAATGTCAGATAAAAGTTTAACCCTCAGTACCTCTAAAAGGATGTTTCCATACCTGCTGGCAAGAATATAAATTTTTAGCTTGTATTTGTAAGCATTTTATTGTTTAAGCCAGGATTTTTTAGAAAACTTGTCTTAATAAACAACTCAAAGGTAACAATGCTCTCTTAGTTATAGGCTGCATGCCTTGGTGAAGATGAAGCAGGGGCTGAAGCTGCCTGATGCTGCTTAATGCAGTGCTGTGCCCAAGCCTCTGGTGATGGGAAAATTGGGTGCAATGTGAATTGATGATTAAAACTTGTGTACTGTTTGCAGAAGGGAGAGGATGTGGAGTGAGTGCGAGGTTGCTTAGGAACATGGCTTAGCATCCGATATTCAGTATGCATGAGTGAAATGTTTTGGTGAACAAGAGCAGTATGTTCGTCTTCCAGCCATTGGTCTGTGGAAAGCAGTGGGTAGCAGGAGCTGACGCTTGCCTTCAGGGGAATCTGCTTCCTTTTGAAGAGATGCAGTGTGTGCACTTTCACTTCCTTAATTCTGGTGTTTGTTTGTTTAAGTCTTACCAAGCAAAGCATGTGCATTGTTCCTAGCAGAAATTAAAATAATATTTTTCTATTACTTAAAATAGCAAATCCAAGCCCAGCAGATTTCCTCCCCCATCCCTCTCTGTTTTCTCACGTACCTTCTTTGCTTCCAAGTACATTTTTGTCATTAACTGTGATAAAAACTGATGAAATGGATAGAAATTGCATCATGTTTTCAAAGGCTTTTGCAAAGTGAAAGTAGTTGTGGGATGCTATGAGGGATGTTATGCTACCTGTCTGTGAAGTTCAAGTCTGAGATGAGCAGAAGCACCTTTCACTCGCCATATACTGCATATACCATAATACTGAGGCATAAAGACAAATCGGTCCCAAATATACCAACCCTAGGACAGCAAGGGTCGCCTTCATTTGTACTTTTTTTTTTTTCCCCACAGTGATGTGTATTTATCCATTGTTTGGTACTTTTTAAAATTTAAAATGTTGATGATGCTGAAAACAGTCTCAGGCAACAGCAAGCGGAGGGCTTCTCTTTTTGACAAATGAAGAGAGGACCTTGCAAGTAAAAATGAGTAAGTTTTTCTGTTGGGCCTCATGCTAAGGGATGCAGATTCGTTTGTGTGGGCAGATACAAGTGATATCTTTTAGATATTATGTAGAACTTAAGAGTAAAATTTTTTTGCAGGAAAGTTATGTTAGGTTTTGGTTTGGTTGTACTTAGTGTGGGTAATTGCATGAAGCAGTAATTTCAGCAGATTTTGTGAGGCTTTTGAGCAGTTCAAAACTTTATTCCAGAATATTGTGACAAACATTGCAAAGCTTATTCCAAAATACTATGGTGAAATGCACTGCCCTGAGATTATATACCATGTTGTGGAGCACAGGTGAGGGGGCCACATCTTATGTGGAGCTTTGTTAACCTCCTGCAGGATATCCCACTTGCTATACACAAAACATACTGCTTCTCTGCAGGCATCCTGGCTGTACCTTCATCTGTGGGGACGGTCCCTGTGTGCTCATTTTAGCTACATTACTTTGCTGTTTGCCCGATGTATTCGTTCCTTCAAGGTTCAGTCTATACATTTTATCTTGCTCCACTTTCCCCTCCTGTTTGGTGAGGTGACACAGAGAGGAAGGGTAGGGTTGTGGCTTTTGCCACTGCTTTGGTTCTTTAACCAAAGGTTGGAAAAAAACAATGGGTATAAGCATGTGAAGGTCAAGACTATTCAGATATTTCATTTTTGAATGTGTGGGGCAAAGGTTCCTGTGCTAGGTTGCTTGGCCATGGTCAGTGGGGTGATTGGGGAGGTGTAGGGTGCTGATGGGCTCAGTTCAAGTACGGGGTCCTGCTCCTCCATGCCAGCAGTGCTCTGCACCAGTTTCACCTTGACAGTCCACTGGTGACCTTGCACTGATCCTCAAGACCTGAACAGGGTGTGGGGCTCCAGGCTTCCAATTACAGCTACAGTCATGGCAAATCACGGCTGTCACCATTGTCACTCGAGATAAATGCCAGACGATTACAAGGTGTCATTCATCTTCCTTCACTGCTTCCACACCTGCTAGTTGGCTCTCTGCCAGCATCCAGTGCCCCTCACAGCACAGGGACCCCAGGGATGTGCTCAGGCTCATACAGGTACCGTCCCTTGCATCCAGCCAGGGCTGCTGCTGCCCAGCCCAAGCCACAGCTGCTGGGGTTTGTGCAGCACTGGGCTGGGCTGTCATTCATAGCTATGTGCATGGTTTGTAGTAAAACGAGGCACAGGGCTTCTCAAAGCTGCCTTTGAGAAACTTGGAAACATGGAAACTTGGCTCAAGGTATTTGCCTTTATCCAGAAAGAACCTGAGATGAAGGACTGAGTGCTGTTAACAGCCTGCTGAAGGACTGGAAAAGAGAAGCAGATTGTTTGAGCAGTGCCCTCCAGCAACACTGGAAAGAAGAGAGAGGCTCGGTCTTTCCTGGTATTTCAGAGATTGAAAAGACCCAGAAAATACATCTTTCCATGCCATCTTTCACGCATCAGGAAGCAATTTAGGAGCTGATAGGGATGAGCAGGAAGCATGGGTCTTTTTATGTATTTTTCCTTGCTGGGAGAGAACTTTTACAGTGGGAAAAGTAGTTTTAATTTTCTGAAAAGAAGAAAAAAAAAAGCTTTACTTCCTTTATTTTTCTGTTAGAGCGTAGGCAATCACAGCTGGGCGTGTTGGTCTACACCAGTAGACCATGTGCTTCATTTTCTTTAACTCTGAGTCACTCCTAGCTGATTTTACGTATGTTTTTCTTTTTTTTTCAACCTGAACAAGTATTTTGAATCCATGAATCATTTATTTTGATGGTTCTCTTTAGAACTGGAAGCAGGTGGAAATTCATCAAGCTGATGAAAAGGGATCTGGGAAAAAAATGTCTATCAGCTGCCATGACAGGTAGTGCGCTTGTAGACATTGCCAGTGGCCTTGAGATCAAACAGCAGAGTAAGAGCCCAAGAAAATCTAACTAGGTAATGAGTAGTGGCTTTCTTTTGATTTACAGCATGGCTTTACAATCAATCTATAAAGCTTTGAAGAGAAAAAAAATAAAGCTCTAAGGGAAAAGGAAGGGCCATACAATTAGTTGTTACACTCTCCTTACTTGTCTTCTATAATTCCAAAAGTGTGTGCTGAAAATGGATGATAGCGTGCAAAAATCTCAGCTCTTGGCCAGTTCCTTTGTAGATTCAAGCTGAGATATGGTTCATATCATGCTGGTTCTTGGTCAATATTCAGTTTCATCTTAGCTATAGATTATATGTAGATGGTTATAGTGGAAGGAATTTGACAAGGGTTGCATGTGTGATGTAACTTGCAGCTCTTGTATATCAAATTCCTGCTCTGATCTCCTTTTCTTTCATCTCCAGTGTCTTTCATTAAAGAATTGGATGGTGAAATGGATGTGATAGCTTGGAGAATATTTCAGAACCACATACGGCAGTATATTTTTACTCAAGTAAATCACTACAGTTCAGAAAACTAACTCAGGAATATTGTGCTGGAATATGGATTTAGAAATGCAGTTTGTAATTGTCAGGACACCATTTGGTTGAGACTGCTCAGTCATTAATTTGTTTGAAGTTGACACTTGAGCTGAAAGACTAATAGCTGCCTTGGTGCATTGCTCAATTTTAAATCTAATCTGTTACAGAGTTTGGGTGTACTGTAACTGTGGATGTAGTTTGTCATTTTTATAGCCGGGGGGGCAATACTATTGTTTGGGGACCTGGGAGTTTACTGTTCACATGCACAGGCTTTTTTTGCTATATTAGTAGAACTTGGGCGTACTGAAGAGCTGATATTTCCGATCTTAAAGTTTTAATATGTGTATTATAGCAGTTGTTTCCACTACTTGGAACAATTTATTTACTGTTAAAATCCAGAAAATATGTGTTTTCATCATCTGAAAAAAGGAAAGAATTGTTCAAAACTACAGGTTTAACTCATGTGCACAGAGTGCTGTCAGTGTCATTTTTCCTATATCAGTGTGCACATAATGTCAGGGGGGTTTAGTGCATGTGACAGACTCTTCTGATGTGACTTTTTAAAAAGGATTTGTGGGAAATTTTTTTTGAAAAGTTACTACTAACTTGCATGTATGATTACTAATTTTGGAAATGACAATTTGCAAACTGAGGCAAGGCTTACATTCATAGTAACAATCTGTCTAGCATTATTTCCTCTTCATATTTCGAATCAGTTATGTTTTAGTCATAATAACATAATGTTTCTCAGTTCACATAGGAATAGTAATTTCAGTGTAAATGATGGTATAGGCACAAATGAAAATATTTCCCCACCCCGATACTACAACGTTGCTACTTCATTGGGAAGACAATTTTTTGGGGGTATCTCAGCTCTTAATGTTTCCCCAGTCTGGCTCCTGCTTTACCCTATAATGATTTAAGCTGGCAATAGTCAGCAGACAATTCTTTTTGTTGTTGGGGTTTTGTTCCCCCCACCTCCCAGTGCTTTCTTGGCTGCACTCGTTCATTATTTCAGTATCGGGAATGTTTGAAACTTGGAGCGTAAACCGTGAAATATTTGCTGCGCTGTCTTTTACATAGTTAATAGATGTACTGGATCCCCAAAGTATAAATCAAATTATGTAGCCTATTATGCTTTACATAGGAAAAACAAAATATGAAATATTTTACAATGCAGAAAGTGCATGTGAATCAAACTTCTGTTGTTCCTAAGGGATACCATTTTGACAATTTTATGAGGTTGCGATTTATTTGTAGGGCAAGTTGGCACGTGATTTTGATAAAAGTGATGTTCACACAGCATACTGCTAACAAGAATACTTTTTTAAAGCCACTAGTCTTGCTGATTTGTATTATTATAATACAGTATCTGTTAAACTCCCTAGAAATGTGCCTCTCTGAGATATACTTATAAACCCTGCATGGTAATGCTGGTCAGAGTGTGAACAACATAGGCTTTCAGTGTGTGCTGAGGAACGTTTTTAAGGAATAATAAAAAAAGAAAGCTGTTAAGAATTGGGAGGAGGGGGGGAAAGCTGTATTTTTTTTCCAATACAGACTTGATTTTATGCAAAAGGCTCAGCAAAAAACGTATGTTCTTGAAACTCTCATGCTACCTCTTGCTGTGAAAGAATGGTCTGACATGAGTGTCCAAAAAACAGGACTGTTTTAGGAATGACATTTCATTGAACAAATACTTCAAACTGTTGTCTTGCAAGATACTCCTCTAAAACTACGTGTTAAATTGTATTACACATGGGCTGACTGTATATTGCACAGAATTAAAAATGCAGCTTTTATGTACATGCTACGTGCTGCTTTTTTTCTGGATGGGATGTTAGAACAGCTAACGTGGAAATTCTGTACCAACCGCATTTGTGTTTCCAACTGCGGCCATGGAGTTTGAAGCAGAACGGACAGCCTCTGGTGAGGCTCCCATACATGTGTATCAGCGAAGAATCATGGCTGAAACCATAGCTTCTCTTGCTTTCCAGACCTACAATGACATTAGACATCAGTTCTAATTTCCAGCTTAATTTTTAACATCTGTTTTCATACCTTATTTCTTTGAAATTGCTTAAAAATACTTGGCTGGCAGCCACTTCTGAAATGTCTATGAAGACATGCTATTTCAGAAGCAGCAGCCTAATAAGTGGTATTTATTCTTTCTAATTTTATTTTTACTTTTCTTTCCCTTTTTGCTATTTAAATTGAATGAGAGAGCAAGTCTGCAAACATCTTTATTTCCTTCTCCTTCCCCTCTCTCTTCACTTGTATCTTTTCAATCTTTTTTTAGCCTCTCTTCAACCACATGCAATGTACTAAAAGAAGGAAAGGTATTTGACAGTATCTGTCCCACTATTTGGGACATGTGGGATATATGTTTCATAGAAATGTTCCGGACAGATTATAATAGGCAGTAATGAACATCAGAGACGATAGTTCAGAAAATAGTGATGAAAGGGGTTTGGTAAAAAAGTGATTTATGAAGTAGAGAAGCTGGAAAAAAATGAGATTAGAGTAGAAATTAACTGATTTCTATAAATCATATCTGTATGTATATATTAGTATATATATACACTAATATATATACATATATATTATAATATAAGCATAGTAAATATATATTATGATCTATATAGAGATCATAAATCTACTTAAAAAAATAATAACCTGAGCTCAGAATTTTGCCTGTTATCAGCCTGATCTTTTGTTTCTTCCTATTCAACATTTTGTCTTTCTGAAACTGTAAAGTAATGACAATCTGTTATTGCAGAGAGAATTGAAGACCTCTTAAGAGCTGAAAAACAGTGATTTTTTTTTTGAATGGTTGAATTCTGAAAGAAATGAAGTTAGCAGGAGTTTTCATGATCTGGTACTTGGCACAGAGCTTGCTCTGTTCAATATTGCAAAGGGGAGAAAGATTCAGGAGGGCTTTCTGCAGATACATGGGCTGTCAAAACCTTTGTTAATGAGGGTTTATACCATTTAGGTGGAAAGAGACCAAAAGCAGTACTGTTATTTTTTAAATAGCACTGGTCAGCCTCCAAAATGCATTTTCATTGCTGCTGAAGTTATTAGAAATATTGATCATGGGAAGTCTGAAAGGTGTGATAGTGAAACAGTCTGCATGGGTGAGAGAAGAAAGTTCAAGCACTTTAACCAGGTTCTATGTATGTTTAAAATATTATTTGTATGTATTTCAGTTTATAGGGGATGTATGCACACACACATGCATCTTACCTATATAGTATTTAAAATTGCTTTAAATAAGCCCTGATGGAGCACAATGTTTCAGAGGCTTTAGCAGCTTCAGGAGTTGTCATTACATGTATGAAACATATCTCTGTCAAAAAGCCATTGGAATGCAGTGCCCTGTGGGGTTATTAGCAGCTCCCGAAGGTTCTTGCAGTCCCAGTCCTACACAGTTTTGGGGCGAGAAGACACATGAACTTTGCCAGATTTTTCTTGGCAAGATCAGTTATTCCCATTTATCCCTCCTGATCTACATGTAAGAGGCTGGCAGAGGACTGTCAAACAAACTCTTAAACATCTGTTATCTGCAGAGGTGAAAGGGAAAATGCCAGTCGGTCTGGCCATTGCCACGATACTTCACTCCTACACAAGGGTTTGTTACAGAGTTCCATAGTCTGCAAGAAACGTTTCTGTGCCATATAAAGCCCGTGAATGCTGGGTTGTTTCTTGCAGACCAGTGGTGAGGACCACTGAAATGAGAAGAACCAGGCAGCACACCCCAGCTTTCAGTGTAAGTAGATACAAGCGGGAACAGTAAATTGCAGGAAGACGCCTCAGCAGCACACAAAGATTTAGTGAGATTCGGTGTGTAGTTCTGATCTCTTGTCATAGAAGTCGAGGCAATATAAAAACCAGTACCTGTAATCACATTCAAAGGTCTTGATTTTCAGAGAGATTAGAGAAGGCAAATGCTGCTTTAAGTCAGAGTGCAGGATTGCAAAGAGACTTTGTGGGAAGATACAGAGGTCCAAAGGGATTACGGAAGAGGAATGCTCATAAAGCTACTAAACCTAATAGCAAGTACAAGAAAATATAGATATAATCTTTAGCCGACAAAGAATCTACACAGATAAATTTTATGTGAACTCACTGTTATTGGAAAAGTTCAATGGAGAGTAAATCAAGATCTTGTAAAAACAAAACCAGATCCCTCATGTTAACAAGGTTTTTAGAAAATGAGAGTAGGAAATGGGAAGGAAAAAGATAGCGTTTTACTTTTGAGAGTGTGAGAAGCCATTAGGATTTAATCACATTGGTAAGATGTTATTTGTTGATTGGAGGTGTGTGTGTGTTTATTCCTTCTTTTTATTCAAAGAAGATTTCATAGAGAGGCCATAGTTTGGTAGTTGTAGATGGCAAACTCAGAAGCTGTATATGGCTTCTATAATTATCTTTATTCTGAATAAAAATAGGTAGTTCATAGTGTGTTGTATACTTTATCTTTTTTCAGCTAGGAGACTATCAGATTATTTTTCTGTGAAGTCTAGGTATTCCCTATTTAAGGATTTACTGCACATGAGAATCCTTGGTAAATGAATTACATTTTCACTTGAACGTCTGATTTTCTCTGAGGCTAAAGATTATTGTTGTCTGGGTGTGAGTGCAGCAAAGCATCACTAAGTGGCAGTGTGACAATGCATAGCTTATACATCCTGCAGTATGAAAATATTTTGGGTTTTAATACTCTTAATATGTGTAATTCATTAATGGGGTAGATGAACTTGCCTTGCACAACAGTTGTTGTATGAGAACAGAACAGAAAACTAGAATACATGCTCATCTAATAACAGAAGTCAAGAAAGCTGCCAGCTGAAACACTGCCAACTTGACCAGCTGGGACAAGGATCAGCGTATCCAGGGGCTAAGGCTTGGACCAGAAGTTGAAAACGTGTTTCCATACAGAGTTCTGCCAGGAGATGCTAAACAAGTCTCTTTGATCACCTTACATTTTTCCTTTTGTTATTTCTCTTTTCTCTGGAAACAGAGCAGAAGCTCCAATTGTCTGTAAGGTACCTATAACAGCAAATGGCCAGCCTCGGCTGGATCTCTTGCTCCTCTCTGATAATACTTAAAACGTGCCCCAAAAACCACCCTTAAGGCCCATTTCCCTTTCAAATGCAATATACAGCTTCTGCAGTTATGCTCATTCAGTATATTAAGGTTGAATTCCAGTTTTCTGTTAAGCTAATCAGATTTGCTTTTATTACAAGGTGGGGTTTTTTGTTCTTTGTCATTAAGAGATGAAATAAAAGCAAAATACAACTCAGGAAATTACTAATTAAAGAAGCGGTAGACTTGTTTTTAAAGATTCTTAACACAGTTAGAGAATATAAGGAGAACAAAATTAAACTGCTGGTAAATGATGGAGTAGGAACATGAGTCTGCGTAGTCTCTAAATTGCTGTTCGCGCTAGTGTGGTAATTGCTGCAAGTACTGGAAGCAGCTGGAATGAATAGGTGAAACTTATTCTTCTCAAAAAGCTTGGAGTATTTATAAAGGAGTTTTTAAAGACAATGTAGAAAACTCACTCAAGAAATATGGTAAAAGGTATTATAAAAACAGTAGTACAAAGGAAAAAAATTCACTTTTTCTTTTAGCTGCAGGTGAGCTTTGTACATCTTGGTCTTGTTTTGACTAGCAGTGATCAAGAAGATGAAAATCTGAATGATCGTACACTTGGGAAAGATGACTTGTAGCAATTTAAAGAGCTTTTATTGCATTGATTATTTTAAAGGAAAGTAAACAAAATAGATTGGAGAACTGTAGTTTATTTCCATATTGTATGCATTTTAACAAAGGTGTCCGTTTTCAGTTGTGATTATTAGAATTTCAAAAAGAGAAATTAAACATCTGTATTCTTCCCACAGAGCCACTGCAATTGTTAAACGTTATCCCTAAGCCTCTCCTTTCCCATCTGTTCTAATGAAGACTGGTAGAAATAATCCAATTCGCTTGCCAGAGGAGCTGTGCTTTCCCAAAGGCAGGCTTGGGCTGTGTTGGGGGCTGGCAAGCTCACCTGGTACACAAGAAGCTGCAAGTGAAATGGATTCATCTGTTTTCGTTACCCAAGCTAACAGAGAAT
Organism: Falco naumanni; assembly: GCF_017639655.2. NCBI lineage: Eukaryota > Metazoa > Chordata > Aves > Falconiformes > Falconidae > Falco > Falco naumanni. Next base: position 11,536,590 of record NC_054068.1, read on the forward strand.
TAAAAGTAAGGCTAGAGAGTGAAAAATATATTGGATTCCTTTCAGCTTAGATTATCAAAGGAGCTGCTGCTAATGTAAGGAAAAACCTTGGTTTCAATTTTGAAAAGTGCTGTAGTCCCACTTCTATAGTGCCTTTTCAGTAGAATTTAAGCTTTTAAAGGCAACTATATGTTTTTGCATAGAGTATGATCAGTGCTTTAGTATTTGGCAGATGCGGGCTTCAATTTCCAAAATATTTAGATGCTTTCTGCAATGTTCTCAGCTAGCTATGATCTAAAAGCCTTACTAATAACCCAGGCGGGGCACAAAGAGATGCTCCTGTTGAAAAGGAGTGGCAGGAGTTTGTGCAGTCTGCTTGCTGTCCTCTTCCCTAGTATCATGTTAAAGAAACCGGCAAGCAACAGCATAGGTTCACCACACAGGTCACCAATTTGGTGGGGTGAGCGTGGGGAGACTCAGGGGCAAAGGCAGGTCCTCGGGAAGAACCGCTCCTGCCTTTTGGCCCAGGCAGGATTCTGGCACTAGGAGAACACTGCATAAAGTTTGCTGCTTCAAGTCTCTCTTGAAGTTTGTAGAGGTGATTATCATAAAAAAGCACAAAATACTTGGGTAAAAGTGATTTGCCCATTGTTTCTTCTGTTACGAATGCTGCAGTGCTACAGAGTAGAAATGTGGAGCTTCAGAGAGCAATAAGGGGGACTTAGAACATATTAATAATAAAGAAGAAACGGCAGCATGTCGGTGATCACTTGAGCCCTTCTCCAATGGCTGTTCTGGGTTAAACTTATTTGGGTTTGGAGTCCTTTTTGAGTTTTACATTATTCTATATCTCATGGAATTGAGTTTGGTTTGGTTTGGTGGGTTTTTTTGAGGTGGATGGTGGCAAATATGTCAGAAACAAAATGAAACAAGTGTGAAAGGAAAAGGGAAGTGCTATCATGATGACTATGCATTTTGTTAAACAGTATAACACTGTGTAACATCTTAGTTGTAAAGGTTTGCTTTGATTCCTTTCTTAATATGAATAATACCGATGTCCTTGGCTCATGAAAACTGGGTATTTACCCATGATGCTTTATCTGTCATGAAACTTCAGCATCTGCCCAGCTAAAAATTACTTCTATTCAAATAGTCCATTTTAAGTACTGATGGCATAAAACCAAAAAATGATTTCATAGCGCAGGGTAGAAGCTGAAAATGTTATTTAAAAGCCAGGGATACCTCTAGCGAAGCTGCTATTTTCTTCTTTCCTATAGTGATTTTCTGATTAGTTCTATGTCAAACAGTCTCCTTTACCTCACACATTCTTGTAGACCTTTGCTCAAGTACCTGTATCAAGTAATTTTAATTTATTATGATAAGCCATATGCAGTTTGCCATTCAGCGAAGTGCTTGTCACTTTGCTATAAACTATCTCATATGATGTGACCTAACCAATTCTGACAGCAGGGAGAGTTCAACCACAATATAGAGTTTAAAAGTTATTTACAGTGCTTGAAGGTCTGTCTGCGTACAGTATCCGCTTAATCCAGCCTAAATCCAGAGAGCTGTCTTCTGGTCCTGCCACTCTCTCTAATGGTCGTTAATAATAGCTGTTCTAGTCACCCTGTCTTCTGACTGAAAAATCTATCTGGAGTTGTTGCATCTCATGAGGCAGATCAAAATTGACATTTTTTTATTGATGTAACTGGTTTCTGCTGAATACTTGGGGACAAATAAAAGTAACTGAGCTCCAAAAAGAAGGGGAAAAGTCATTCATTTGGTGGAATTACCAGCCAACTGATATCTCTAGTTACATAAGTAGTCCTTTAAAAAATTCAGCTTAAAATGTACTTGAAAAATGAAGAATTAAAGTTAGCTTTTTAGCTATCAATTGCTTTAATATGTCACATTTATTTTCTTCAATATAAAAATCATTTCATTATTAAATGAATCCATGATGTCAATTATCTCATTTAATGCTTCTGTTTCGTAGACTAATCTCATTTAACATTTCCATTTCTTCTCCAGTGGATGTAGTATTAAAAGTGAGAAACTGTACGTTCATTTCATGAGAAAATGAATGATCTTTGTTTGCTGTTACTGTTTCGTAACTATTTTAATATCAATATATGTGCGCAACAACATAGAAGATCTAAAAAGTGATTTAAATTTTAGCAGATCATCTAGTTCTGGTTTACGCTTGGGGCAGGAAGAAAGGGAACAACCAGTAGGTGCAGCCTGGGTTCCATGGGAGATGCCAGGTTGGCAACTATGACTGTGCTGATATGAGGCTCCAGTAGTGGAGGACAAGTATTTAATCAGAGTTAATATGGTGTTATGAAGGTTGTCTTATTAAAGAAACCTGGATTTAATTTTTTACATTAGATTGTTTGGCTGATAAAGTTAACTCCATGGCTGTAATATATTTAGCCTTCAGTAATGCATTTGACTTCTTATCACACAACATTCTGATTAGTTGTGTACAGTATTGATAGGGTACACATTAAATGGGTTAAAACCTGGCTGACAGAAGTATTTGTCAGAAACAAATCATCTTCTAACACTTGTTCTTTTTTACAAGTGGGGTTAAAAAGGAGGTGATATTAAATCTGATGGTATTTGACCTCTTGGAAGCAATTTCTAGATTCCAATAAATCATATAGATGTAGAACTTTAAGCATTAGTAGGCCATCAAAATGATGGGAAGGTTGAGCTTTAAGATCTGGATCATTTGATCAGCTGAGCTTATTAATTTTATTTTATTCTTTAATACAGACAAGAGGAGGTCGTAAGCTTAGGAAGAAGGAATTTAGGTGAAAGCTGGAGAATACAGGACTTGTGATCTGGAAATAATTTAGCCAAGAGAGTTCACAAACAACTGAACATGTCCTCTGTGTAGTGAAACTCTCAGAAACAGTTAATGAGATTTTTATATATACATGAGAGCAAAGGCTTAATTACCTCAAGGGGATTGAATCCAGTCCAAGGTAATGTTTTTTAAATCTCTCTCTATGGCACTTCTGTGTCTTTGTAGAAAATCACAGCTGAGGTCTTCTAATGTCAGCTCCATTTGGGAAGAGATGGCAAGGAGCAGTTTTTCCTTGAGAAATAAGCATGGATACACACTGAATTATCCAAGAATAGCCTTTTTGGTAAATACAGGCAATCCTTTAAAGCAGGGTCCTCAATCCGGCCCCCGGTATTTACAGACACCCCTGCCGCACACACACACACACCCCCCACCCCTGCCAGGGGTTGGGAGGGGGGGAACCAAGCAGCCGCAAATGACCTCCTGCCACTTCATCTGCGTGCCGGCCCTTGTTTAAAAAGTTTGAGGACCCCTGCTTTAAAGAGTGTAGAGGTACTGTTGGGGGTACTTGGGTGCTTAAAGGAAAAGCCCCCACATGTTTAGTGGCTGTATGGTGAAGCCAAACGTGAATAGGAACTGAGATACATAGGTAAGATATAAACAACAAACAAGTGAAATGGTGAATTCTGCCTGTTTACAAAATCAGCTTTTATGAATGGAAAACCAGCTTATTTTGATAAAGACTTTTTTAAGTAAGGACTTGGGTAAGTTAAGTGTAAAAACCACATGTGTCTGAGTGAACCAGTGGTCAATGTTTCCTGAACTTTACCCTGAATTCAGAGAATTCAGCAGCCCTCGCTGATCCCTGATGTGCCGTGTCTTCTAACATCCCACAAGGTCTTGGTCCTCTGGCTGGCACTTGGGGCATGAGCCACATCTTTTTGCCTTGTGTTTGTGGAGACCTGTCAAACCTGATGGTAAGAGTGGCTGCTCCTATAGCCTGCTTATGGAGTTTCAGCACCAATGTCGCTTGATACTTGCTTTGTCAGTGAGGAATGGCAAATAAAGCCCATGTTTCTATTTATCTCACAAGTTTACTGAATCCAGTGGAAGTGGCATCTCCAGAGGGAGATGAAAGGTATAACGTACTAGTGAAAAGGTACGTGCCAGCTGAATACAGAAGTATTTTAAACACTTTCTATATTCATGGTAGAACTAGTGCCTGGGTCTTTTAGGTATCCTGGACTGTTGGAACTACTCACATCCCTGTTGCAGAGATTTTTGAAGGCAAGAAATGTGTTGAGAATTTCTGTAGATCTGTCCACTGCTGCTTGGATGTGGCATTAGACTCTGATTTAAGGCAGTGTGACTATGTATATCTCTATCCACTGTCTTCAGGGATGTGTTTGCTTGTTCATCTACATCAGCAGGAAGCACAGAAGACCTTTTGTTAGTCTGGGAGCTGTTGGTCCTGCAAGTGATGCCTCTGCATATTGTCCTGTTTTTCTGTATGCCTTCATCTTCCTGTAGGGAGAAGGAGGCATGGTTGGTGGGTAACAAATCTTATGTATAGAGAGAACAGATGATGTCATTTTGGTGCAAGAGCATTACTGTGCCTCCTGACAGACAGGGCTTTGCTACGCAGTTTCATATCTTGACATGAGCAGTTTCAAGCCGTAAGTATATATATGCAGCATCAGGACAAAACTTTTCCTTTAATTTTTTTTGACAGATGTAAAATTTATATTGTTGGCCAACTACTGGAATTCTTTTATTTGCAGCTAGTGGAGGCTCAGCAGTGCCAGGAGCAGAGTAACCAAAACATCCTCACAATTTTAAGCATGCAGTGAAATGTTAGGCTCATTTATAGTTCTTTGATATCATCTTTCTAATCCTTATGGTTTTAATTCATTCTAATAAAAGCAGTAGAACTACAGAAACTGATGAGCACAGAGCTGGACAATTTTCTTTGTGTCAGTTATGAGCAGGCAAGTGGATTTGTCAAGCCATGCATGACAGCTTGAATTGTTGAAAGTTCTGTTGAGGGTGTATTTTCCCCTTTCCTTTCACCTGAATGATGATTTGTACCGTGCAGTGTAGACTGCAGAAGAACCACAATCAGTGTTATGGATTTCTTCTTGAGCCTGCAAGAGCTTGAGAGCTGTTGGAATCATCTCTGCTGAACGCATTTCATTTTGTAACCCGTGTCTTGCAATGATATTTGTTTTGAAAGTTGCATATTGTCATCTTGGGAGATGAAGCTAGTTAACATGTTTTATTTTCACGAGTTCACCTTTGCAAAACTTGCCCTGCATGAGCAGAAAATCGCACACGTTGGAGTTTTCAGGACTGTGTGCAGGGGAGCATAGCCTCCTCTGTCTCTTGAAAATGCTTTCTGGTTCTGTTGTGTTAGGTTGTCTTGAATTTAGCTTTCTGGTCTGTTGGGACAGAGGATTGTTGGAGACTCAACCAATTAATATGGACACTTTTAGCCATATGATGTTAAAGTGTTGATACATGTTTTCTTTACTTGGAGTCTTTTTCAAAGACTTATAAGTCCTCTCTAGATTTTTATAACAGATAGTTCCTAGCCCCAAGAGTAGATCTTTGGAGTCATCTATCTCTGGCTTGGCTCTCAAAAGAGTAATTCCATTGGATTGAAGAGGCAAGTGTTTGAAATTCGGGAGACTGTAAAATTGATTCTTCCATAAAGAAGTAATTTGTGGTAAATGGTGTAGTCCTCTGGGCAGCTATTCACTCGTTTTATATGAGCAGAACTCTTGAAATATGGTCAGAAAGATTAGAGAAGGACATCTCTGATCTGTCACTTATTTGCACAAGCCAGGAAAACTTTTCTTTCCTTTTGATGATACAGTATGTTGGAGCAGACCCAGGCAAACACACCATCTTACTCTAGGCTTCTGGGGGCAGGGAAAATGCAATTTTAAGAAAAGTTTCATAGTGTTCTGGAACTGACTAGATGATTCTGAAATACTTCAGCAGGTTTTCTATATGTAGTTTAGTGTTCTCCACCAGGGAAGCAGAAATGCACTGCATTACTTAAGAAAGCATGTGGGAGATCCAGGTGAGGTTGCGGGGTTCTGCCTTCTGGGGTGTAAAATTGTCTGCCATGAGCTCTTCCAAAAAAAGTATCTCCCCAAGAAAATGTTATCCCTTTCCACATTACTGTGGTGTACTGGACTCGTACATGAAAACAGGTAGGCAGCTGGCATTTGTGTGCTGTGTCCTTGCTTTGGTAGAAAGTCTCTGTGGACAGAGAAGGATATCATAGCATTTATTGGCCATAGTGCCATCTTAAAACAAAAGCAGTAACTATAGTTAGCATTTAAATAAACCAGTAAATTAAATTGAAAGTAGGACAAGCCGTCAGTACATGTCTGATTAGCTTCTATCATAATGTTATTCCTGGTGCTGGCCTTATTACTGTCCTTCCCCAGCACTTCTAACAGCTAAAATGTTTCTTCTTCTGGATTATTTCTTTTCATTTAATATTAATGGGTATGCAGTCCTTAAACATATTTGTCCTTGGCCTCATATGAAGAGACACAATAAGAGACAGTAAAAACAGTAACCTGGTTGGGGGGACGGGTGATGCAAGGAGATACATTCTCATTTGACTGCTTGTCACTTGCGTTGGCACTACAGGATTCCTGACATGGTGGGAATAGCAGTTGGGTGCCATACATAATAAATTTAAGAGTGGGGTTTTTTTCAACCAGGTAGATCTACTGTAATCTTTTAAAAAGTAAGGAGTGTTCTCGATAAACCTTGATAAAGCATCTTGCCACATCAGCATTTGTTCTTGACGTCTGTTAAGTATGAATACCTAAATATTCACAATGACCTTTCAGATACACTCTCTTGAGGAGATACAGTTCGTATACTCTTCATAATAAGCTGCTGTTCTTGTTATTGAATCAGAATATAAATGGACAGTGCATGTTATAAGGTAGTAAAATATATTTCCTGCCCCCAAGAGCTTGCTCTATAAGCAGGAGTAGATGAAAAGGGAAATGAGAGGAGAGTATGTAAATCAAACTTTGCAGCAGTTTAAGTCTTGTTGTGTGGATGTTTTGGTATCCACGTGTGTGTTCGGTGACTTCATCATAGGTGCCAGTGATGTGAAAGCATCTTAACTATCAGTGTGTGTTAAGTGCTAAATATGTTTTAGAGAAGACTTGATATAAACTGAAATACCAGCAGTTTCATACCCAATATATCCAAAAAGTAGAAATCAGATAATGAAAATTAAATTTAACATATATGAGTCAGTAGAAATAGCGTAATACACCTTTTTAAATATTTGTAAAATACAGTTTAATGGGTAAATTAAACAGGCTTCTTCTATAACCTTATTAGTTTCCTCATGTCAGATTCAGATCACTGAAAGCAGTGAAACCCTAAGACTGAATTTACTGTGTTGTGTAATGAATGGGAACATGCAGAGTTTAGAAACATATTTAATAACTGTAATTTATCACATTTTAGGTTGTCTCAGCAAAAAAATCTATTGTAATAACATGCAGTTTTAAAGGTTGAATTGCTACAGGATATCGAGTATTCACAACCAGCTATCTATACTCCCTGTGATTCAGAAAGAAACAATTTGTTCCATGTTTGCATTGAAAACTGACTTAACCATAGTAAAGAACAGTTAAACTTCCATCACTTCCATATTTGCGTCAGCCTCCTATTAATGCAGATAATGGGTTGGCCGCAATCATCACATTTGTTCATCTACCACCCTCCCCTCCCAGACGAAGGCAAATGGGTATCCTAAATAAATGAAAATGGATGGCTTCTGCAATAATTAAAGCATCTCTGGGCTCATGTTGTTTCCTAAAAAAGGAAGAAGTAGGAAAAACTGTACAGATGTCACCTTTTATTTTTTTTTCCCTTAACTAGCAAGTTTTTTAGGAGCCTTGTGGTTTGAGCTGAAGAAACTAAAAGATATCCAAGTGTAATAATAAGAATAAAGCATTTCTCTTTATTATGGTCAGTTACCGCTGATCTCCTTTTAGAGTTTTAACAGGGATTTATAGGGATTCATTTGTGGTTTAGGTTTGGAGATAATTAAGCACCTTTCTGCTGCAAAGAAGAAATGGAGAGAGAATTGGCTCAAAGCTAAAACAAGATTCCTGTACTAGCGCATACATTAAACCTTTTATTTGGTTGTCACCCCAATAGGAATGATTAGTGAGTTGTAAAGAAAGAAAATGTATTGCATTACATCTATTAAAGCATGTTTTATATGTAATGGCAATTAAAATATAATTGAAATCATGAGTTCTTCTAATTATTGGCTTTACATAATGCATAGTTAAAGAGTGAGCATCTATAAATGTGTCCTTTTTACACATCCAGAAATGGTTTGCTGGCAGCATTTTAATTAAAGATGGATTAGTTAAAATGCAGTTTAATCATTCTGTCATCAAAGGATTTAGACCTCATTAATTAGCTGTTGATAAATAGGTTTAAACTACAAAAAATTTAATTTAAAATATGCCAGTTGAGATCTGGAATTATTAGAGCTGGAAATGGAGCAGTGAGTCTAAGAAAAAAATCATGCCATCTCTTTCCGTAATATTAGATTAAGTATGAAATTTAGACCAGTGCAGACCTTAATTCTGCCTTCTTAGTAATGGACGTTACTCCAAGTGGACTTTAGAATTGATGAAGAAATAAAACGGAGACTTCTTAATGATCGTTGTTTTGTAGTGTGGCAGTGGGATCTGTTTGTCGTTTATGTATTTGGTGAAGATTAGAAAATTGCTTAAAAATCCTTCAGCTGTAGAAAGTGGATGAAAATAAATCCTGGATTCGAGGTTTTATAGCTTTCATGTTGCTGTGCAGGAGGACATCCCACTGCTCTGTTAGCTACCTAAATACAACAGGTGGGAAGTGCCAGAGTGGCAGGCAGGGAGGAACATGAAGCAACATGCAGAAGGTGATGTTATCACAGTGCGGAAGACGAACAAGTTCCCTCCTTTAACACGCATGCTGTAGGACTGCGTTATCCCTGACGCCAGGATGGAACCACCCAGCTGGAGGGCAGCTGAAGGCTGACTGCTGGACTTGCTGTAGACTCCAGGATTACACACAGGGGCTGTTACCTCTGTCAGCTGCAGGGACAGTTATTCAAATCAATGACATCTAATTATTTGTAGTGGTCTAATTATTGCTGGAATCTGTGATGGCAATCTTTTGTACTATTTGTGCTTTTTCTGTCTGTTACTTAATAGTGGTTCTTTGACTGCTGGAGCTCCGATGCAATCCCTTGGGTAAACCTTGTTTGTAATCTCTGTATCAGCCCCTTGGCAGCCGTAGCAGCTCTGGACGGGGCATGTTCCTCTGCTGGCAGAGCACATGCTTCCTGCCGGTTGAGCTTCTGCATATGAAAAAACCCCAGAAAGTGAGGTAGACCTTGACTTGCAAGTTTGTCAGAATTAACATTAAAATCTTTGCAGGTTTGCACTATGAATATCTTAATCAGCTTAATTGCTATGAAACAGTAACTGTAATGAGGATTTCAATAGTTCAGTAGTCATAATATTTGAATCCATAAGTCAGCCGGGGTTTATGCAGATGAATCAAACAACTCTTGACAAACAATAGCTGAATTTTCTGAGTAGAGCTAAAAGTTTCAGGCAAATAATAATTTGACAACCATACTTGAAGGCTTTCTTAAAAGGCTTCTTGAGTTTTAATTTAAAGATTAACTTATTGAAAAGGTGTATTTACAGAGCATTCTGGCAACTGTTCTATCTCTAGGGTACCTGTTCAGTTGTCTTGCTAAGCTTCTGGAACAGCTGAGTATAAGGCTATAGACTCACATAATCATTGTTTGCATTTGAACGTTGGTAATTAAATGGGTTAGCTGAACTTCAGTGAAAATGCTAATTTGATGAATTTTCAGAGTGAGGTAGAGAAATGTTGCACCAGCATAGAATTAGATGAAAGATGAATCAAGTGAGAGCGGGTATATGCGCTTTAAAACTGCATCTGTTAAAACTCTTGCCCTTTCCTCATACTGGAGGGAAAAAGAAGGGATTTAAACTCAAACCAAGCTGTTAGAAGAAACTTAGATCAATCTATTTAGGTGGGAGAAGGGGAGGTAATTCTACAGGCATTCTTAAACTACTGCGGTATCTTAGAGTCACGTTGTTTTTTGTTCTGTCCCAAAAATTATTCACAAATTTTAGGTTTGCAAAATGATGGGGGAGAACTTACTTTATGTGGAATTGTTACCTGTGGTTATGCAAGGACAGCCATGAAATTAAAAAAACAAAAAGAAAATATATTTATGTGTGTGAGGAAAATGTAGTTCCAGATTCTCTAAATTCACCGACCTGTGTAGCTTAGCCAAAAAGATGCAATAGGTAATGTCATATAACCTCTTCAGTTCTTCTTTACATAAGACAGGTAATTTATAGATCCCAATTACGCAATTAAAATGCTAATTACCCCTCACCTAAACTCCCTTTTTTGAACTGAGATTATCAATTGCCTTTAATCATTGCAAATCATGTGTGACATGTGACAGTACTGAGTTTTGTATTATTTACGGACTTTGTTTAACGTGTCTCTGGTTTCCAGGTAGCGTTAATGGCTGGTGAAATGGCTTTGCCTTGGTGGACTTTGTTTCCTGAAGGAATGGCATTCCTTCTGATCTCATCATCCTGTGTTTTTAAAATATATCTGCATTTTGGGGTAATCTTAACCGCTGTTCCTGCCCTGGGCTCTGGCTTGTCATCCATTTTAGGACATAAAAGTAGGACATTTAGAAATACCAACATGAATTTTTGATTACAAAGGTGGGACCACTCACTTCTATGTTGCTTCTACACAGCTTTTCCTTATTTCATAATAGATGTTCTGCACTGTAGCCACGTTAATATGCTGCCAGTTCCATATGTCATACTTGCTTGTTAAAGTTACAGCCCTTTTATCCCTGCTGAACTCAAATAACATTTTTCTCTTCTAGGAACCTATTATTAACTAGAATTTGCTGCATATAAATAAAATTAACTTAGTTAAAGAAAACACACCAAAAATGACAGCAGAATCTAGATGTTGGAATTCAGAAGGATCAACATTTTTCAGAAAACAACAGAGCATTTCTGCTTATGTGTGATACAAATTAGGACAATTTTAAACGGAGATGCTTCAAAGCGTAGCTGCTTTCAGTACTTCTGCTTGATATGGAGCAGAGCTGTTGAAGCTTACTGAGCATGCAGAATAACCCAGCCAGTGGTTTGAATCTCTAAAATTTTCATTAGAAGTAGTGTAAACAATTAGGTTTAAGAAGTCAATGCATAGAAGTAGATTTTTTCCCTGTTTTTCATGGAGCACTAAATTATGTTCTAAACAATTTCCAGTCATGTAGGCTGCTTAAATAATAACATTGCTTTGTAAATCTTTAATAATATTGTCTCTGAGGTGTAGAAAGACCTTTGCTCATCTGCTCATAGTGCTAATTTTCTTGTTCTGGTGCAAGTTTGTTATCCACTGTTTCTTCATTAATAGTAAACTGGATTATTTCTCCTACTCACCTCCACTCCTTTTCTTTCTTCACTCTTTTGCAATGAAGCACTGACTTTTTTTTGTATTAAAACAACCTCAGACGTGTTTGGCAATACTGCAGTGTTGTATTATGAACTAAATGAAAACAGGATTAGATAAACTAAGCCTTAAAGCATCTGGTTGCCCATGGAAAATAAATGACATTACCAAAGTAAATTCATTAACAAAGAAAAATGCTCTGTATTTAAGAACTCACTAGTGTGGGATTAAAGGGAGCATTGCTCACCTTGCTTGTATATCCACTGATGGGTTGTTACTGACACCTCCTCTGTGTCAGTATGGGTTGTTACTGACACCTCCACTTTCCTGTGTGCATGGTTCTTCCAGCCTAGTTTGATGCTAAGTATAGATATGTCAGATAACATGGACAAATTATATTTACTGTGGCTTAACAATTCTGTTATTTGAGTTTTATAGCTTTCTCAAGTGAAGGTATTTATATGTCTTAAATGATCAAAACCATGGCTTTCAGTCCTGGTATAGAGGGATCAGCTTTAGAAAATTTGGCTTTTCATGGATTCTTTAAAAAAAGTTTTGGGTTTTAGCCTCTCTTGTGGCTATGCTTGATATTTAGACCATAGAAAAGCGTAAGGGCACATTCTAGTTTTTCAATTCAAAAGTAATTCAGTGCACAGAGAACTAACAGATACTCACCTATGTCTTCCAACTGTAGTAGTTAAAAAAAAAAAACCAAACCCAAACCTACAGAAAATTCTCCAAGTTCTATACAGAACTCCCTTAAGCTGCTGTGGTTTCCAATTTATAGTTCAAAACCACCTGCTTGCATTTCAAGGCAAGTCTCAAGGAATGCGTTCAAAGAATACTATTTTTGAAGTGTATGAAAGCTCCTTTTTATCAGGAGGCAACTTTGTCAAAGGTGCATGAGGACGTTATTGTGGGTCTAAAACATCCTCAAACCTGTGAGTGATCCATTGTGGGGAAAAAAAATAATAAAATATTTTCAATGTAAGTACCTAATGAAATATTGACCCATGGGTGTCCTCAACTGTTCTGAACGTTGGATACTTCACAAAGCAAGTTGCATTTCTGACAGCAGATCTCCCTGATAACGTGGTCTAAAAATCTGGTTCCCAAACTACTGGTATCCAGGGGATGTTGTTCTTGACATGTCTCCAGTGTCTGGGAATAATGTACAGGGTTATTTGGTGGTTTTGGTTTTGCTTCATCAGAAACCTTGGCATGAGTTACTGTTCCTGCATCCCAAAGTGATGTGCATGTCTCATTCTGCAGTGCTTCACTGTACTCGCTAAGGCTGCGGGACTGGGGTAGAGGGACTGTCAGAAGATGCCAAGGAGGAATGTGTAGGCAGTGTTATAGAAACTTTGGCTTAAGTTTTTAATAGCATTTTTTCTCAGATATTCTTGCCCCTTTTTGTTCCCTCTCTCTCTTTCATTTCTTCATACTTCTGCATTTTATGTAATTACAGTTTTTACCTGCTTTGTTAGATACAGGCCAAGATACTCGATTGGATTTTTATTTAGAAATTGAACCTTTTTGATCTGGAAGTGTCTTGGTTTTGGGAATGAATAGCTGAGAAATAAAAAATGTGGGTATCTTATAAGTACTTGTTATAACTCAAGAAGAGCTGATGACAAGGATTCAAATTAAGAGATTACTTTTTTACTTCTATTCACAAATGAAAATCACACTCTGCTGAATGTGTATGGATACATTGTATTCTGCTGATGAGGAAGACCTGAAAAGAACCAAGAAGTGTGAGGGAAGTCATTACAGATAGTTTCTATCCCACCTGCTTTAAGTGCCTTTATTCCATAAATCCACTTAAATTAGGAAAACTGTTGAAATTAAACTACTTAATTTGATTCAATTTAGATTCATAGCACAGATCTGATTGTAATTATTAGTGTGCATTAGATAACAGTAGAAACTGGACCAAAGATGATCGTAAGACACAACTACCATTGTCAGAGTGGTTCTTAGAGTTTGTCAGAGAGACTATCTATAGCTTTTTAATGGCTTTTTAGGCTGTTTCGAAGTTGAGGCTTTTTAAAAATTCTGGGATTTTTGTTTGGATGTATGCAGTACTCCATAAGATCTCAAAAATAGCAAGTATATACTTTTTCTGTTATTTCTAATTATGATTAACCTGATATTTCTGAAAGCGGAGTTTTCTTCTCTCTCAAGTATAGTGAATAAGCTAGTCAAGACCCAACAGAGCCGTGGGGATAACACTTGTGCAGCAGCACATTTGCAAGGGTGGGTGCATGTGCACACGTCAGGTCTACTTGAGTTGATGGTGGCTAATGCTTGCTTACTTAAGTTAATGGAAAAAGCAGTGAGGTTTTTGAAACTACCCTCAATCTTCACATACTGTCAGTCAGTTAAACAAGCTGATGTTTTTGGCAAAAAGAAAAAGCACCAAACCCAGGATGTACCTCCACACTTTAAAAAAAAATCCAACAATCAACCAGAGTTGTCAAAAGCAAGGCAAAACACATGCCAGCTCTAACAAAGTTGTATGCATTTAAAAGGTAACATCTACATGCATATATACCAATGGCTGCATGATAAGTAATACATACATCCTCCAGGGAAATATTGCATAAAACATGACAGGCAGCTTTGAAACCCGTGAAGCAAGAAGAAAAAGAGGTGCTTAACTTTCATATCTGTGTTGGTTGCATTAAAAACCCACAGCAAAGCATCAAGCACCAATGTAAAACTGCCTGAACACACGTGTCCTCCAATGAAAAAGACCAGGCAAAGTTCAAGATGCGATATTTGCAATATATGTGGAGTGCCAGATTAAATGATATTCCATCCAACTATTTCAGACTTTATACTTTTGTATTGCACTTTTGGATAAAGATTCTTGCAGTGTGTAGACAGTGAAATCCTGGTTGTGAAGAAGTCTAGTGGCAGAATCTGCATTAACTCCAGTGGAACCAGGATTTTAACTACAAAGTACTGATAGCTTCTGTAATTCTACACGTACATTTTTCAGTTGTGAAAAGCCAACATTTGCCATTAAAGGGATATGCAATCCTTCACTTACCTGTGACATGTTATACCAGGATGTTGGCTGTCTCTGATAGAAATGTTGGACTTTTTTTTTTTTTTTTCCAACTGCACGAACACATTTCCAATGAGTCATAGCCCAAAAAAGTGAAATCAAAAAAGTGATATGAGTAGTTTTACTAGTGGAAAACTCATTACCTGGCAAAGTTGTACTATCTTCAGCTCAGTCACGTAAAAACTCACTTCTTGCTCTTAAAACAAAGTCCATAACGTTTGATGAAACAATCAGGTTCCTTTTTCAGAAAACAGAAACAAAGTTCAGGCAACAGCTGGATTATATGAAGCACGTCTTAATTTATTTACGTCTTTTTACTGCTAATCAGGGAGTACTGCAAAAGGTGAATACTATTACTCGGCTGCACAGTTTCATATGAATTGCAACCATGAATATGTGATCAGTTGTCATATGGAAAAATAAACCCTGCTATCCCTGCATTGCTGATGATGGAAAGACATTTACAACATTCATTATTTCATTTTTAAAGCTCTTTAGAAGGTTACTGAAAGTTGTTGTCTAGTGGAGATAGTTTATATAATCATTTAAGGTAAAGGGTCTATAAAATACACTGAGAGTTACTTCCCAAAATGTAACTATACATACGTAACAGTGTAATATGTTATTCTGCAAAATGTTTGTGCATAGTGTCGTACCTTACAGGCATGCCTGCAAGCATTCTAGGGAAGAGCAAGGCTGTAACTTTGTTTCCATACAGAATGTCCATTTGGTGAAAAAGATGTCTGTGTCGGAGCAAATAAAATTTATCACCTACATGTCATTAGCTAAATTTAGTGATACCTCTGCTGTGCTCTCACCATGTCAGTTTCTCCTTAGCTTCTCTGTCATTTGACCTACTCTTTGCCATTGCTGTTTTGTGGAGGAGTACAAAATTAGTATTTCTACCTTGTAAAACTATAGCATTTTGAGCAGAAAAGAGGTCTTGTTAACTGGGTCTCCCTACTAAGTCTCTAAATGTAAGCTTTTATTTTTCCTTGTGTGATTAATTTGTATGTTATGTTTTGTTCCTCTTTAAATATTGTAATTTTAAAATCTGGTTTGTATTTACAAGCATGTAATGTCTTTAATATCCTTCAAAGGATTTGAATTGTGTTTTGTGGATTGCTGCTGCAGAAGGACAAAATCACATCTCTATTCTTTGAATAGCACCATTATCACTCTGTTAATGAAATGATTTCAGTATTACAAGAAATGAGTTTTTGAAATTCATTCAGTATTAAAGGGAATTGGATTGTAATTAGAGCATATTTCAGAAAGAATAAAAGGATCCATGATATGTGCTTAGCTCTTAAAGCGCCTAATCCTATATTAATTGTGCTTTGGGCACATCTGCCCTCATGTGAAAGGACCTTTGACAGCAAAGATGAAAACGTTTTAGTGCTTTTAAGACCAAACAGCTCCTCCAGCAGGATGGCTGTGCAAGAGGGGTACTGTTGGGAGAGCAGGCCCCTGCTCTCCCCTTTCCTTCCTTTGCCTGTCCCTCACACACACAAAAGCAGACAATATCGTGTAGTAATGTTCTTTATAGGTTGTTGAGGACTTGGCCTAGTGTTATCACGTTATCTTCTTTCTTGTTCTTGGGATTGAGTGTGTTAATTTATCTTTTTTCCATGTTTGGGCAGGGGAAGGTCATAGAGGTATTTAGGTACCACGATCTGGAATTGCATAGTCTCATGTTTTCTCTGTGTTGTGCTACAGGCAAGAAAACAGGAGACCATCCATTCCAGCATGGACTGTGATGCTAGCAGAAGGCACCTGGCCTGACGTAATGGGAGAGCTCTGCTGGCTTCTCTGGGGAAGAGGGTGTACAGCGTGGTCAGATGCAATTCAGGCTTCACACATACACAGGGAAATTTAGTGCAGCTTTCAGCAGAGGATATCAGTGAGGTAGTAAAAATGAGATAACTTCTGCTGAAATTGTTTTGAAGAGCTTTGCCCTGCTTGGCAGGCTCTGGTTGGACTTCACTTTTGCTGAGTCTACGTGCCATAGACTGAAGGCAGCAGGGTTGAAAATAAAGGTCATGGATGTGGTTGTGTACCTGAAATACAGCAAGAAATGGTTTTCTCAACTCCACTTCGGAGAGTTTGGCCAGCTTTCAGCGTTTAACTGTTACCATCCCTTTTTTGTTCTATGGTCAGATGAATGACCTGCAATAATTTTCCTTTCTGTGTTGAGTTGTTAAGGAAAGCAATTTGCCATTTGAAGTTACTGAGCTGCACTTGAGCCCCTTGTCTCTGCTGCGGAGTTGCTTAATGGGCTTTGTGGAAATCTGTGATGCTCTGCAGGGCTGCTGAGCTCTGGATGTGGCTGAATTTGAGTGTTCAGCTGAGCAGAAATGGGCAGAGTGCCTCGTCGCAGAGCTGAGGATTTGCACCAACATAGCAGCACTCAAGCAAGACTTGCTTTTCTCCCTGTCTTCTGGTGGTTTTGAATGTATTATTAATTACCACCTTTCTTTTTTTGCAGCTTGTTCCAGCACTACTGCTATGCTCGAGGTGGCATGCGCCACACTTCCTACACTTGCATCTGTGGCAGGTAAGTTGATGGTTTACACTGAACTGTTGCAGTCTTTATGGTCAGTTTCCCACTAGATATCTGTAAAATTGTTCCTTTCAGGCACATGATGTGTTTGCAAGTACCACCAGAGTGAGTTTTGACCTGTTTCCTCTGGAAAAGCCAAAGAAAGGTGGCTAGTACTGTGTCTTAAGAAATAACTCGATTACAAATTCTGCTGCGCACAAGAGATTCCCCCAATGACTACTGCTGCTGCTAAGATTGTGTTTATGCTCACATCTGTGCTGCAATTGGCTTTTTTATTAAATAGTGTTATGGAGAAGGGCTTTTAGAGGTATTCTCTGTTGTTCAAAAATACTCTCTTTGAAATACACTTGAAGTATTTAATATCATTCTCAAAATTTTTTTGCCTCAAAAGGTAGGATGTGATTAAAGTAGTCTTTTATAAATTCAGAATTTTTTTGCTCTCTCTTTCTTGCTGAACAGCTGGCGTTGAAGGTATTGTATTTGGGAAAGTATTATAAAAATTCTCCCTGCAGTTGTGGAAATGTGCATTTTTAATTTGCAGAATTTCAAGAGACTAGTGTAGGATACATGTTGAAGGACAGCTGTGTCCTTTGTGCACATTAATCTTATTTAGTCAGTGGCATGAATCTAATCAGAGGCATATGACAGATGAGGCATATATGTTGGTATATACGTTCCACTTGTAGCTCTGCTGCTGCTCACAAACATTTGCTCTACACTGAAGTCACATACACTTACAAAAAATAATTCTAATGTTAATGATGATAATGTTATATTGCTTTGGAGGTAATAAGGACAATTAGCATATCTGCTTCTTTCTGATGTTTACTCAATTGCTTATTTGTAAATGCAATTTTCCAATTTATATGCAAAATTGCAGTAGGAGCATGAGCAGTTTTATGGCAAATTGTGCAACTAAATTGTCTGAGAAGTTTCCTGTTTTAAGTACAATTGTATAACTTGAGAATTAACATCCCATTGAAAGGAGATTCCATCTCTATGCTATTGTCACAGGCTGTGATGGTAAAATCAGGTTGTCTCTGTGTATGATTTTTCACAGCCATACAGACTTACATATTCACTTACAGTGAAACAGAACTTCTGCAGGATCTGGCTTGAGTGCTAGAGAACAACCTATAGAAACATCTCCTGTATGTTTGTGTAGTGGGTCCTTGTGCCCCTGTGGGGACAGATTAAACTCTCCACAAGACTGAAAAACCCAGGACTTGGGGAACCCAGGAGGAGGAAAGCCCCGACAGGACTTCAGAAGTGGGTGATGACAGGAGTTTCCTGGGTGTCCTGTCCCCCTTGCTGGAGGGGCTTAGCAGGGCGTGGGGGTGGTGTTCGAGCTGCCTCTGAACCGTTGGAGGATTTAATACATGGAGAAGGGCTGCCCTTGAAATGCAGGATCCAAACAATACTGTGACTCACTGTTGCAGCTGGGAGCTGGCATTATATTCTACCACTACAGTTACAAGTGCAGACAAACTTGATTAAAAAAATAAATTAAAAAAATTACCTAAGATAGAATACAAAGGCCTCTGTCTGTAATTTGCTATATTAGTAAGAATAAGTAATATTAACAGTTTTAAGCTAGGTCCTAATAAAATGAATGTAAGTAGACCTATTTGATGAATTCAATTAACATAATAATGGAAGAGTAATAGGCATTTGTTTTGTTACTGTGAAAATGTCATGCATTGTAAATATTGCACTTAACTACATTTGTCATTAAAAATAGCTTTTGTAGTTAGGGTTTTTGAATAGTTATGTTTTATTCTGTTCATGCTGAGTTTTGTTGTTTTCCTGACTGTTAAAACTGTAGTATTTTGACAGGATCTTTCTTTTTTAGATTACAGGCCTGATGCTAATTTCCACAGAAGAGAATCATGCTTTTAAATAAAAAAGTTTGTTATTCAGATTTTGTAAATCTTTCTCACTAAGGTGGAAATCAAGAGTAATCAAAACTATATTTCAGTACAGAAATAAATCAGTTGGCACACATTGAGTGCCTGCATTTGTTCCTGTCCAATGTTAAACTCTTGAGGAGACGGTAAATGAACATTTGGTGTGAGCAGATATGCTTTATCTGTTCACTTGCATGTATTCACTCTCCAGTCAGTTGAGGATAGTAACACACGTTATGTGTTACAACTGGTCACATATCTCTAATATAGGACTAAGTTTGCTAACTTTCAAAGACTGTCAACTCTGTAAGTGGTCTGAAGCACAAATAGATGTAATGTAGGTGCAATTAAATGAGAATAGTAGTATTTGATAAACATACTTGGATATATTTAGCACTAATCTACAAAGTGTTGACTTCTGAGTGGTGTGAAAATGCTAATGAATTATTCATTGCAGCGTCTTAGTGTACCAAGTAACCATTTCTACAAAGGGGAAAACAAAGGTAAAGTTACGTGCACAGTGTGTCCTGGTGACCCTATGATGGATGACATCCACTGGTAACCAGGCACGGAGTTTCCAGCTGGAGTTAGGTGGAGGTAGAGGTACCAGTATCTCTGCTACCACCACAGAAGCCATGGTCAGCTGCTTTGTAGTACCGTGGCATCTTAGACTTAGGTTCAAATCTTCTTGAAAAATGTCTCCAGGAAGATGACAGCTCTCAGCAGATGATACCAGAGATTAAGAATAACGTACTACAGTAAAATGCCTTCCTCTGTCTGAGGATCATAAGTAACGCTTTTTGGATAAGATTAGGATACTTATTAAATCTGTGTTTCTTTCTTTTCAATCAACTTTTTAAGATTTCATCTCATAGATGAAAAAGTGGAGAGAAGGCTGTTAGCGCTTCCTTCTGGATTGATTTTATTTAAATCATGGTGGAGATAGTTTGCCTTTTTAGTTAATGGTCTGTTGGGTTTTCTTTAGATGTTCTTAATGTAGAGCTAATAGCTGCTTTTTGTAATGCTTGATGCTCAGCTTTGTCCTGTTCTTAAAATATTGCTAACATCCCCCCCTCTTTCTCTTTCTTCTAGTCATTTGTTTTCAGGGTGTTTCCAGATCTAAAATGTATTTGGGCGACTTTTCTTCCTTTCCTAGTAATCTGAATCTCTTCCTACTGTGTGCATTCTCAGTGGTGTTAATTTGCAGCTTTTCCGCCACTTCACGCAATTCTTTCTGTAACAAACACATCTTTGGCACCAGTTCAAGGCGAATTATTAAAGGAATAAAAATAGATACACAGAAATTTCTTGGAGAATTTTTCAGGTTGGCTGCCTGAAGGCAGACATCAGCATTCCCAGATGTGGTGGTTTTCAAAGGTGCTGACCTCCAGGAAGGCAGCAGAGCTGCCAGAGATCTGCACCTCCCCACAGCACTTCATTTTAAGCCCTGACTTTGGCACTGTAATGCCAGACCTTTCAACTCTTGCTCCTTGGGAAGCAAAGAAGTAGCTTCTACAGGAAGGCTCATTTGCTTTGCCAGTGGCTGGGGTTTTGTTTAAATTGTTTTGACACCACCTTGAAAATTAATCATTATGAACGATTTCTGGCTAGCTGCAGCATTTGCCTTGTTGGGTACACATCACTACTAAAGCATTGCTCCTGAAGCATCTTTCTTGCCTTCATCTTGGGACGGTGCTAAAGGTGCTTCCTGTGAGGAAGACTGGAGTTGCACCTCGTGGCAGGAATGTGCTGGAGGTGTGACCACATCAGTGTTTTCATTTGGGTCAGTAGTGCATTTCTGAAGCGAGGTCTCCCACTCACCTCCAGCTGCAGGGCTTTGCTTAGAGCCAGGAACCCATCCTGGAGTGCACGTGCTGGATTTCTTTTGGGTGAGAAACAGCTGGGACTGCTTTCAGGAGCAGGTCTGCTGTGCCTTGGTTGCTAATGGGTGTTAGCCAAAGTGAGCAGACCTCCCCACCCCGATCACTTCAAACAAAAAACTTGAAATGCATATGGTGTGCATATCTGGTCTTCAGCACCAACTGTGCTCTCCTGTGGTGTGATCCCATTTACGTGACAGAGCCAAAATGTGCGTGACAGATAAGGAGTCTCAAATGCCAAGAAAGATTGTATGCTGCTCAACACTTTCCTAACAGTGCTGAAAAACAGATTTTTCACGCATCTTCCATAACAGTTGGTGCCAAACCTTATAGAAATATTTTGTAAACTAAAACCTTTACATTAAAATGTGCAAAAGAAATCCCCCATCTTTCTATTTGCAATGTCTATTGTTGAAAGCATTTGCACAGTGCTCATATTTGAATGTATGGCTTGTTTATGCAGATGGTATGGTGTATGACACGAGGGTGCCAGCATATGATGATAAGTAAACAAGCTATCTGCAAATACATTAGCGTGGAGTCATGCCCTTAAGCTTCTTGATAATTTTTTAAAAGTTGATCATAAATATATGCATGTGCTATTTGCTTCTCCTGCGTTATCCCCATTTTTAGCTAAAACCCTGACAAACTGTTGTGGAGCATGTGTGTGCATGAGTATGTGTATGCATGCCAGGTGTTGGGAGTTTTTTATTATTTTTGTGTTTTTCCTTAAATATGAGCATTTCAGCTGCTTCCAAGTGCCACCCCTCCCCAATAGGGAATTCCCTCCACCTGGGAAACAGTTCTTCAGGCAGGAAATTTTGCTGCTTCCTCTGATGCTGATAGTCCAATGCAGAGGTAGGAGCAGTCTCTGCTGCTGTCACCTGCATGCAAAAGGAGACAGCTGAGATGGGAAGCACAGTTCCCACTGTAGACATTGCCTGGAACAGAAAACTTTTTTTGTTTGTTTTTTGGTTTTTGTTTTTTTGATTGCAGTCCATTGCCGTATTATAGATAGTTTTTCAGACTGGGCAAACTAGGTTTGAAAGTGTCCTGATGTGGAAAGCTGGAATTTTGGCTAGAAGGAAGGAACTATTCTACCAGTGCCCAGGAGACAGGACATCTCAGAAGGAAGCTCACATCTTTCTTCATCTTGTGTGCCAGCTTTATGCAGCACAACAGCGTAGGTTCCCAAGTCAGGAGTCCAGGAAGTAAAAAGCAGCCAGCTAGCAGCTGGTTGTAAAACTGGACTTAAGCCATTGGACCAGTATCACAAAATGAATTTGTTGCAGCCTTAATTCTGTGGCGGTTTTAAAGTCTTGATTTAACATCTTAAGTTTTTCCCTTTGGAGCTTGTATAATTTTGAGAAATGCACTTTGTATCAGAAGATCATTCCCATGATTCTGAAACATTGTCCTTCGCTGCCTTGCTGCATAGTAGTTCCTACATGCTAAAACCCACTTTTTTAAAGTTCTAAAAAAGAACAAAAACTTACTGCTTTCAAAATAATAACACGATCCAGCCCTTTAGATTTAAGAGCCTTCAGAAACTTAAGGCAACATCTACTTTCTCCTCCGTAATCATTACGGAGTTGTTATATCTGAATTACCAGTGATAATTAAATACCTAACTGATCACAAGGACTTAATGTATCTGGAAGGTCATTTCTTTTTGGCTACAGTGCATGTTTAGTCTTTTCATAATTGCACATATCGGAAGCCTAATATGAAAAATAAGTCAGGTGGCACATTTACTCCAGATACAGCAAAAACATCATTGAAATCGAGCCTCAGATTCCTTTCACCTAAGATAGGAAGCTGTTCCACCATCACAACTTGAAAGACTCAAATCTGAGCAGGATGACCAATATGGTTTTGACGAAAGGTGAGACACAGACTGGCAAGTCAGCTGGAGGGGTCAGAGAGTTGGCGCAGCACCCCTGTCCCAACACATGTATTTTTGGATACGGTGTAATTCTAGCCTTTTGAAGAGAAAAAAGAGAATGAGCATCTATCTGAGGAGAATAGTAAAAGAAAAATAAGTAGAGCTCAAGATCTTTACAGTCTTTTAACTGATGTTTGATGGGCCTGGGGGAATATCAGTAGACAAGAGAGGATGCCAGGGCCAAATAAAGGTCACCGAATGGATCGTGGACCTTCAGAAGTGCAGAACAAGGGTCCGTCCTTCTCTGGAGTTGTTTTATTCCTGTGAATCAGCAGTTTAGTCTGAAAGATTTCCAAGAATAAAAATCTTTTCTTTGTAATGTGATTTTTAATAACAGGTAAGAATAGAGTGTCAGTTCTCATGCTGTTACTGCGACTGACGTTGCCAGCTGTGGATGCTGCCCAAGCATCACGCAGCGTATCTGCTCCAGCAGAGGTCACGCATAGCCATGCCAGGGGTGAACCGGAGCTGTTCACTTGGACAGCTGAATTTTTCCAGTCACATTGACTCCTAGAGGTTTCAAACATGTCAAATGTTACTCCAGTGGAAGTTAGGGTTTTATGCCTCAGAATATTTAGCCTCAAATAGGGAAACATCACTTGGTAATTAAAAAAAAAATCCAGAAAGTAGTAAATCAGTGTAAGTTGAATAATTACTCGTGCATAATTGCATCCTTTACACTGTCATGGACGTAGACAGTATTTGTCTGAACTGTAGGAAGTTCCTTCTGCAGAAAGTTCCTAGCTTGCAGCCAGAGTAGCAAAAATGCCCATTCCATACCCATTTCTGCTGGGTGAGCTGCAGGGTATCTATGCTATTACAGCCCATGCTAGGGCTGGACCTGTGGCAGCTCTTACAAACTGCAAAATGTTGTGCCTAATATATGAATACACTGACACTTACAATGTCACATCTTTACAGTGTTCCTTCTCATGTCATATGTGTTAATGTTTCTTCGGCAGTTAATTGCTGCAGTTAATTGTGCTGAATTTTCTTTTTGCCTGTCAGTGGGGAGAACTCATCCGTTTTGCACTATGGCCATGCTGGAGCCCCAAATGATAAGACTATTGAAGACGGAGACTTGTGGTAAGTAAAGGATTAGAGTTAATTTGATTATTTATTTTTTTATATACTACTGCTGTTTCCATACATGCACTATAGGTACTCTTGGAGTTAATTAGTGAAATGATGGTAGCATAATGATGAAAGTCAAAATCTTTAAAGCAACATGTAATTTTGTGTACCACACTAGTCTGGTTTCTTCCAAAGGTCCTGTATACCTGCGTCTCCAGTTGAAAGGGAAAAGAGAGATTGTTTTCAAACACTTCTGTGCTAAAGGCACTTTGAATTTAGTTTAAGAAATGGCTGTATTCTCAGTACAAGTGCATTTGCAAAAAATGGCATCTGAGTTTGCCCTTGAACCTCAAATCCAAACCTCAGCTCTGATAGTGGGGTGTGTTGTGAAATTGCTTGAAGCAGGGAAATTAACATACCCTGTAACACAACAGGGTGGAGGGTCAAGAGTGTTTTGGTTACTTTTAAAGGAGTACATCAAATTGCAATATTGATTAGATCTTCCAAATGCTTATGCAGAGCCAGACACCCCAGCCTGAAAGTAGACTTTCAAATGTGTGACGTGAAACTCATCTCAATTCAGGTTAGGGCAGGGTGTTTCTAGTTCTGTATTGTGCCAAAAATTTCTAAAAATATTTTGCTTGGAGTTTAGCATTCCCATTATGCAGTTGCAAATACCATAAATTTTTTCTGCTTGCATTACATGTCCACATGCTTTGCAGTATCACTGCAGGTGAAAGCAGGGTGGATGAAAGCACCACATACATTGCTGTAAATTCAAAGACAAGCCCAGTTGTGCGGTGTGTAACATAGCTGGTCACAGCTTTTATGCTTCACCTCCTAAGACTCTGGTCAAAAAGCCTGCGTTTATAAAAGCGCAGAACTAGTTTTGGAGGAGTTAATCACTGACATGCAGGGGAAAATATGTATTAGGTTACTTTTGTAGCACATGTGAAAAGGGTACAGGTATGTGTTTTCACAGTTGAATGTAAAGGTGTGGAGGAAAGCAAATTAGTATTATTATAGATAAGCTCAAAAATGCTTTTGTGAAAAAAGCTGTTATGGAAAACAAATTGAATCTCAGAAGTAAAAAAAATGCTTTGTTGGGTAATTTTCTGGGCACATCTACAGGTGCTGCAGAATGAACTTACTGCATTACAGATAGGTAAATTTTTAATATTGTCCAAATGTTCTGAAAGCTTCTTGTACAGTAGTTTTATGTATCATCTTAATCTGTGGTGAATAGCTTACTAAACCCATCAAATACTAATGTTAATTTATTACAGGACAATAGTTTTGACTTATGATTACATTGTATTTGCGTAGATAATATGCTGTGAGGTTTTTTTGATCAGGCAGGACACACCAATGTGATGCTGTATTGGCTGTGGTGTTTGATTAAATTTTCAAAAAAAGTGTGTAGTCTACAGGAAATCTCAGTATATGTTATTGAGAGAAGATACACCACAATGCATTATGATATCCTGTATTTAAAATTAAGGCCTTTGAATGGTGAGGGGAATAGTGTTACTGGGAGACCTCAGGGTGAAGGGTTTTGGACCCTTTCACTTAACAGTCTCTGCGGACAGTTTAGTGGATGGCTGAAGTCATTCCTAAACTCTGAGAGCACATCCTAAGACTCTCTACAAACTCAGATTTCCTGCTGTTTGGCAAAATCTTTTGAAAAGGTTTGGGTTTTATTAGCCTCAGGTATCTGAATGTTAGAAAATCATAATCTACCAAGTACGTTAATCACTCAAGCATTTCAAAACTAGTGTACTGCAACCCCACTTTGTAACCATCTCAACAAAGAGAAGTCTGGTTTGAAATCCTGTCTTGCTGAAACAGGCCAGTTGCATCTTTGTCTTGCCAAGGTGAAGCTTGTGAGGTGTAGGCTGGCTTTAACAAGCAAGTGCTCCATGTGCACGAGCACCCACCTGGGCTTCAGCCCCTGCCCTTGCCTCTCCCAGTGGCTGATACTCACGGAGCAGGCAGACTTTGCCCCACAATTTTCTTAGTATTTTTCTCAAATGAGAGTAAAGAAATTAGAAGAAAATGTAATTTCATTTGTGTAAAGGCGATTTAAAAATACACTTATTTTCCACAGTTAAAAATAACATTTGGGAAAGAATCTTGAGCTGGTGGTGCTTTAGCAGCATACAAATGATGACAGGGCTCTACCTGGGTGGTTTTACTGTATGCTTTTACAAATTTCTAAATTGGGTGTAGGTATGCGTGTACGTGCATACAGAACAGGTCATTAAAATGACAGTATGCTGATTTGTATGTATATGGTAATGTTAGTGTTCGTGTATTTGGCTCTCAATTAAGTTTTTTAATAGCTATGGGGAGCCCTCTGTTGGATAATGTTGGGAAGCCCTGAATATAGGGGGAAAATGGCTTTACTTTTGGTGAAACAGAAGTGTATGAAGGTTTACTTGGCTTCTGCCAATATTTTGGTATAAATCTAATTTAATGATTCCTATACTTTTATGTAATAGAACCAGAAGATTGGGTACTTGGTGTGATTTTTATTAAATTATTCAGTAGTATTTCATGTCTTTTTCTGAACATTATTTAGTGGATATGAATAACATCCACGAGTTTGGCAGAAATGTGCTGCTCAGGTTTCTTATATGCGAAGTGGTGCAGTGCAGTAAGTGTCAGTAAATAAGTGAACAAAGCACCTGAATATTAGAAAAAATACATTTAGAAGACCAATGCTTTGCTTCTCTGAAACACTCAAGTGCATACATTGTTTGCTCTTTTAAAAATAGAAGTTACAAGGATTTGGTGGTATCAGCAGGAGATTATAGACAAAAAATACTTGTGCTATTGCATTTTTAATTTGTTTTTAAGACTTTTATTCTGACTTCTTAAAAAACTCATGCAGGTTTAGAACAGCCTGGGTTTACGATGTTCATTTTTGAAAATTAGTCTACATCAAATGCATTTAGTGCTTCTGTAAGAAACTGGTACGGAATTACACCTGCGATATTGCATCGTAATCCACATTTTTTTTACAGGTACAGCTTCTGAGCTAAAAGATCTTAGTGCAAGACAAAGACTATACAGAGAAATTCTGACGCTTCTGGTTAATATGGGCTGTCTTGCTAAGCAGGGCTGTTGTTTTCAGTCTATTAAATGTTAAAAGCCAAATAGCTAACTAACACAAAGTATTATGATTGACATAGAAAGAAATCAATAGTTTTAGGGAAGTTTAGGTACTTAATACATACATGCACTTAACTGATCCTGATATTAAAACAACAAGTAGGTGTTTTATATAAAGAATTCATGTACTGTAACATTTGTGTGGTGAACATTTTAAATTGTCTGATCGGTATGGTCTAAACCAAACACTTTTCCTAAGCAAGTGTAAGTTGTGTGCATGGTCAGCAGGGTCATGCAGGTAAATGGGTAGGCTGACCATCCTTGTTAATTGCAGTTCCAAGCGCTTCACCCTTTCACTTGGTATTACCTTTAAATAAAGTCTTCTACTTAGAATGTTGTAAATCACAGCCTGCAGTGATGACGTATGACCAGACTAATGTACAAATACTAGTTTTCTTCTGTCATTTTAAACTTGCGACAGCTTGGATAGAAACTGAGCCCTAGACTGAGGTTTACTGCATCGTCTCAAGGTATTGCATTACTCATTGTATGCCAAGGCACCTGCTGTTTCTGTAGTGAGGCTGTAACTACGTTTTGTAATATGGAAAGTGGAGTCATAAGCCAGAGTGCTTGTTGTAGTTTGCAATCTCCTGCCCTGTACACAAGAGGCCTCCATCCAAGGCCAGAGCCAGAAAGAAACCAAACCAAATTCTCCAGGGGGTTTTGAGCCATTCTCCCACCCCCCCCCAAATCCAGTTTGGATAACCAGAGGTCTTTTGTATTTTGGTGGGGGATAGAATAAAATTAAATGTTGCTGCTCAAGAAGAAAAAAACCCAAGCAAATGAATTCAAGGAGCAGAGATCTGACTCCCCACTATGCATAAACCAAGAGCAAATGAGCACTTGGGGCTCCTGGTCGTCGAATGCCATCCCCTGCATTACTCATTGTTCTTGGGCAAGTGTCTCATGATCTCTTCTTTTGTAGCTATTTTGCTTTTGAGATTAGTTCAGTGACTAGAAAGCCCTTGTGGGAGATGGAAACCTCTGGTTTCAGCTCTCCTCAAGTTGATCTCTGACTTTGGCTGGAAGTTATGACTTGACCCTGGGAAACAGCATCCATGGAAAGTTCAGTCAAAGCCAGTGTGTTTCTGCAAAAAGCATTGGTCTCAACAAATCAGCATCTGCCTTCTGAAAAATAAAAGCACCAGCTTTCTTAAAAATGAATGAAGCAAATCGCCTTGCATTCTCCCTTCTGTCTTTTGCCCCTGCCCCACCAGTGCTGCAGCGTGGAGCCAGACTGTGGCTGTCAGAGAAGGAGAAAACTGGCTGTCAAAATAGGGTGCAGCAGAGGGGGAAGGCGAACATCTTTTCTCACCTTTGTGGTTCGGTGGCTTGTTGTAGGAACCATCAGAGGTGCTGAACCTGAAGTGTGCACTTTGTTTTATTTGAGAAGGTATTCATAAAAATGATAGTTTGTTAAGTTTATTACGTTCAATCTGCAGCTTAGCAGTTCATGCAGCCTGTCTTTGTGGATTCTTGGCATTGCTGTGTGCCAAAGGCACTTCGGGAGTTGCTTGTTTTATTGCAGTTCATCAGCAGGGCTCCTGCAACATTTGACAAATAGAAAATGCTTCTATGATCTTAAAATAAAGATTGATTCTTCATGATGAGGCTCATGCTTAAATAATAGAAATGTGAGAAAATAAGCCTGAGCCCAGATGTCACTGAAATAGATGTGGCTATTACCTGAGATGGTTTTCTGCAGGTGTCACGAGTTGCAGGTCTTGGTCATTTTATGGCATCTGGCAAATGTGTCTCAGTGAAAATTCGGCACTTAGTAAGCAACTTTTGTTAGCAAGTTCACTGATCTTCAAGCACTAGGTGACGTTTTGGGGGGTTAGTTGGTCCATTCTGGCTTTGCAAAATACTCAAAATAATTGTCTAGTCTGCTGAAACACTCAGTATTTTCGCATTTTGAAATATCCTCCTTAGTCACAGTGTTAATGAAGGTCTCTGGGGTGTGTGGTGTGCTCTCCTTTCACGGCACATGGGCAGGTCCCCGCTTGGAGCACCCTCGCCAGTGGAGCCCCGTGGCGGTGCTGTGCCTGCTCTGCACACCCCGAGGACAACAGGCGCTTTGGTACGTCCACCTGCGGCTCCAGGGCCCGGCACAGCACAGGCAGTTGTAGAAGATACTAGTTTTCCCTGGAGTGAGGGCCAGAGTGTAAATTCTTAAGAGGGCTTGGGTGAAAGCATTAAGGGAAGTACAGCATCAACTGCTTGTGAAGTGCAGCAGACCTGCAGGAGAGAGACCATTAACCTTGTATTCACAGTGGGACTACCTATTCTTTATAAAATAAAACTAACTTTAGAAGTTTAGATGGAAGCAGGTTGTACCATCAGATGATGTCTTTCATTTTATTTGACTTTATTTTAACGCTTTCAGATTTAAGCTTACTGGTTTCAGTGAAAAGACTGGGAAGAGTACAGTATCCTTGGTGAAGCAGGATGTTTCCCACTGCAAAAGCTCAGTGCTGTTTCCATGA
This sequence comes from Falco naumanni, assembly GCF_017639655.2. Taxonomy (NCBI): domain Eukaryota; kingdom Metazoa; phylum Chordata; class Aves; order Falconiformes; family Falconidae; genus Falco; species Falco naumanni. The sequence continues at coordinate 11,566,069 of NC_054068.1, forward strand.
CCTGCTGGTGATGGCAGCAAAACAAGTTTATTTAACAAAACAGGTTTTTTGCACTCGGGTACGAGAATTGAAGCACTAGAGAAGTTTTGTTAATGTCACAAAATCAAGCACATCCGGTCATAAAAGTGTAATTTTAGCATAATGTGTCTGTGTTAAATGTTTTAAATATGTCTTGGCTATATTAACATGTATTACTTCCGTAGCCAAATGAAGTTGGGGATATGGAAAGCAGTCTAGTGTTGCAAAACGACTTTATCAGTATAATTTAACTCTGAGGAATATTTTTATTTCCATTTCTTTCCTTAATTTCCTAACGCAAATGTAAAGCATTGGAGTAGTATTGACACCAGGGGGCACTAAAATAAGTGCTGTCTGGAAGGTGGTTGTCCTGTGTGTTGATGTTGGTAACATGTGCTGGCACAGCAGCCTTCCAGGAGCACTGCCTTTATGTGTATAATGTGCATTCTACTCAGGTTATGTTAAACTTGGGTTTGTTTCCTCCCGTTTGGTACTTGTGTGTTATTGTAACTTCTGGTGCCATCAAAAGATCCTGTTTAACTTCCAACGCTCCTCCTTTAGTCGTTTCAAAAGCTTTGTTCATCATAGGCAGTTTTTCTTGACTGCAAGTACAGGGAGTTGCAAAAGGTTGTTCTGGGTGAAACAGAGAGGGAAGATGCTAAGTGTTCAGGGCTGTTTATTTTGTAATTACTCAGGAGAGACAGAGAACAGTGTTCAGGCTTCCTGGAGCTGTTGGTCACTTGAAGGTGTGTGAAGAATACTGCAAAAACAAATATGATTACTGCAAGAGCTGGTCAGATTCAGTTGTTTATGGTTGTTCATGAAGTCTAAGCCTTCTATTAGGTAAAATAGAAGTTACTTCGCTAATTTGAATTTTTTGATCTAAAGCAATAATATATGGTTTTCTACAATCAAGATTTTTCATTTTCTGTTTAAGCTATGTGCATTTATCTTTTATATATGCACACGATATGCATATGCAGTGCACATATTGCATTGAAACTATATCAGCATGTTTATCTTAATATTATACAGTATTATTTGTAGAAAATCGCTATTCTCTTTGTTGCAAGAATGAGTAAGTATCTAATCAGAAAAGACTTTTTATGAGTACTGAGTGGCTATCATTTATTTCAGGAAGACACTGAGAAGACTTTAAATAAGTCAACTAAAAGACTTAGGTGAGCTTGAAAAATGTATACTACAAAAAATGATAAAAGTTTGCTGTAACTCTTTTCCAAACTATGCTGGAATTTACATTGTTCTATCAAGTTTCATGCTACTAATGCCAATTTATAAACCAAAATTCATTTGTCCAGGTGGGGGCAATGTTGCATTAAAAAGCAGGAAGTGACCACTTTCTGCATCAGATAATAAAGTCCTCCCTTTTCTACCCCAAGTACTTCATTGTCTGCGATTAAAACAATTTATCCTACGGAACAGAATATTGTATTTATTACTTCTTGAAAGCACTGCTTTTAAGATCCCAGGATATTAATGTGTCAGATGTAAATGCTCAACTATTTTATGTGGGTGAGACTGGTATTTTCATTTGGCCTCGTGCATTTTTTATGCATTTTGAAGTTTGGTGCTGTAATAATATGCAAAAATTATGGTTAGCTTTAACCTTTCAGTCTGCAGTTTTGAAATAACTTGTTGTTAGTTATGGTTTTGTTTCTAATAATAATACCAAGTACATTGCTACTACTTACTGGTTGATTGCAAAATCTACTGGCTATCCATTTCTGAAATAATTCCTTTGGCTTGATTCCTCTGGTTTGATTAATATTTACTATTTTCATCAAGTGTAGGTATTTTTCCTTTTGTTGTACCTATAGACTATATTAGTTTTATGCTAATCTATAAAAAATGAATTTGATTAAAAATGGAAAATATTTGCTAGAATTAACAATAATTTTGCTCTAATTGAATGTGTTCTATTAGTACTGGCTAATTCAGGCTGTGAGGTTGCCTACTGTCAGAAACGTCGTTAAGTATTAATGGTGTGTTTGCTGTAACAAATTTTAGCTTTCCTTTAAGCGCAGTGTTATGGTCTGCCTCTTAATTTCATGCTCTTTATAGTGTACATGAAATATATTTTCAATTGTTACCTGTAAATGAGTTTTATCTGTCATAGTTTTAGCTTGGCATCCCCAGCATAGCCTGAAAAAAACTGAGAGTGTGAAGTTGCTTTGACAGCTGTTGGACTGATTTGACTAAGGTGTTCATCTCTTTAAGGAAAACAAGCAGGGGTAAAACCTAGGATTTTTTTCATAGCTTTTGATTTAATATTGATCATTTATAAATGTCGTTTAGTGTAATCCATTTGTTATGGTGGTCTTTCTTAATACAGGTACATATAAAGTATGATAGAAGTGTACTCTTGATGGATGTTGCATCTTCAATGGATTTCAGTAGCAAAATCTTTCTCCTTGTTCTTGGTGTGGGGAACTCAATTGTATAGGTCAAAATACAATTTTAAAGGAAGGCTGTGTGGCATTTGAACCACTGCATGGCTCAGAGGAAAGGTACAGTTAGTCTCCAACACACCCTTTGTGTGTGTCCCCTGAACCAGACGTAATTCCTACCTAGTCCCTGTCTTCTGAGCAGCGTTGGGTCTTCTCTTGTCTGTTCAGACACCACTTGTTACCCCATCTTAGAGGCACAGTCTTGTGGAGCTGGGACCTCAGGAAGAGTCAGTCCTTCTAGTGTAATACTGCTCCACATCAAGGCTGAGCTAATTTATTAAGGCAAGAATGTTTCTGATTTCAGTTGTACTTTGCTGTACTATACTTTTGACTTGAGCTGCAATGAAGGGTAAGTATCTCTTCATAGGAAAAAAATAGTCTTACTGGCAAAATAGCATGCTTGGCTAGGGAAAGGGCAGACTCTTCTTATGAGTGCTAGTTGCTGCCTTCGTTACTGTGCACTTGGCTTGAACGTTTAGACCAGTCCATGGAAAGGCTAGCAGCTGTCTTGTCTGGGTTTTTTTGCATTCAGTTGTCATCTTCTGTAGAGTACTCTGAAACCCCTGTCTGGTGGAGTCCATTTGAGAACTGATAATTTGAGGTTGCTTGAACAACTCCAAGAACAGCTATAGGATGTTTAAAAAAAACTAAACAAACCTGTACGATTGGACATTGGCCCGTTTTTCACCATGGAAAAAAATGTGAAGTGTTAGCCTTTTACTTAAACGTCTGTCTGTGTGCGTGTGCATGAGCATGCACATACACACATAAGAAAACTTGACAGTATTTACAATAAAAATCAGTAAGTAAGGTCTGACACTTCAGCTGTTGCTGTGATCTCCAGCGGTTGGTTGTCCAAGCTGGGGAACACAGGTCAGAGTGTTCAAAAATCAGCTGCTGAAAGCTAAGGCTCTTAAGTCTGAATGTCAGCACCTGAGAATGGTGGCCCATGTGAGAAGTATCAAACTTCAACAATTCACTTTCAGCAAGTATCTTCCGCTTCTCAGTAGAGTTCTAGAAATGGACTGGTTTAGTTAACTGCAGAATTTCAGTAACCTGAAAATGTAGCTGTGGTGGTGTTACCCTGTGCTGGTATCTCACGTTTTGGTGAGAAGCTAATGAGGTTTGCTGTCCTCGGTTTGATTGGGAAGTACTCAGCTGCCAATACAGGTTTCTCCTTGCACGCTCTCTTCTTTTCCCTGCAGCTCTGACATCCTTGCTCCTTGTTCGAGCAAGTCAGCCAGAGCCATGAATGCCCCAGATACCGCCTTTCCAATGGGGAGGCTCCTCACGGATGGAAACTGGCCAAAACATGGGGTTTGCTGCCATCTCTGTTAGGCTGATTATTCATCGAAGAATTGTCTCTGCTAAAGAAAGTACTGTTGCTTATTAAATATGTCAATTAAAATTGGATAATAATTAGGATAATAAAACCAGGCAAAATTACCCATTCGGGAAAAAGACAAGTCGAGCAGGTAACCCTTTTGTCAGAACTTCACCGGAGAGTTTTCCTGATCTCTGGCGTATTGCCTGCGTGGGTCTAGCAGAGGTGCTCAGTAGGCATTGCTGGCACTTTACCTTCTGCATCTTGTGAAGCCTTCATCGCTGCCGCCTCCTTCTGCGAACCAGCAATACTCGCTTGGTGTTCCCAATTCTTTATTGGTATGCAGCACTTCTGTGTTAGAGACATCCCCTTGCTTAGCAGAAACACTGGGAGACGGTGCTCAAGGACAAATTTAGCCGCGAACAAGCCAATCAAAAGTGTTTTGGCTCTTTGCTCTGGCGTACTTAACATTTTTTAATAAGGCATTAAAGTGAACTGCATGGGGGTGGAAGAGGGGTTATACTTCATTATGGAAATTGGTTTATTTAGTGCAGAAGCTTAAGGCTGTTGTCTTAGATTTCTTCAAGAGATAAATACTGTAAGCAAGGGACTCCTTAACCTGTATGTGAAAGCAGCACATAAAATCTTACTAGAATACGTGGGTGTTTACTGAACCAGCCCTTACGTGCAGCTTATTTGGTAAATTCAGTGAGATTGAGATTTCATATCCTGTGAGATAAATGGATCTCAAGTTCTTCTGCTTGGCTCAAATCATTCTGAGAGAGGACAATCCCACACAGTGTTGTTGGGCTGGGGAGCGCATTTTCTCTCAGCAGTGGGGATAGAGCAGCGGAGCAGAGGCGCACCTTCCCTGTGACAGCACACCCACCGCTGTTCGTCTGCATTGCGCTGCTGCCCTGCTGCTGGGAGCCAGCGTCTGTGTTCGTGGCAGTGAGAGGAAGTCCTGGGCAGTGCAGGGCACAAACACCTGGGGAAGGTGGGGTTTTTTGTTTGGTTGTAATCTCTTGTTGTTGATGTTTTTGTTTTGTTTTGTTTTTTTAACTACCTCAAACTTTTGTGTATTCTAGTTACAACCACTTGAAGTCTCTGTAGTTGGCATTGTAGAGTTACAGGCATGCACCCCTCTCCCTTTCAAAATTTAATGTAGAAGATACTACTTTTCTTCACACTCTTCCTATCTGAGCTAAGCTTGGTGTCGTATCTTGTCATCCTCTGTGAGGCAAGATTGAGACAAGGCTCCCATTAGTCTGGGAAAGCTTTAAGTGAGACAGTGTTACAAAAGGAGCAAAGATGGGAAAGTCATGGAGAAGGTAGAGAAGATGAAAAGACACGGCTGAGGACAAACAAGAAGTATGGGGCCACATGGCTACATTAATCTCGGTTAGATGAAGAATAGTCATGTAGCTGTTTTGTATCTCTGTAAGTTGCATTACCTGCATGAGCTACAGGATATTCTGAACAGGAGCTTTTAAACAATAACTTGATACCATTTCCTACACAGAAATCATTCTCTAGCATTTTTCTAAGATTACTCTTGACTCCAGGGGTGCTGACAACAAAAATCTGCCCTTAAATTACTGAGCCAAGCCTGGCTTCAAGACAGCCACTATAAGCTCCCTCTCTGTCATGTCAGGTGGAAGCTGGTCGCAGCAGGGCACCTCTTAGAAAAACCCACCTCCCTGAGCATGGTAGAACTTGACACTATACTGTTCAGTTCTCTTGCTGGGATCTGCAATGTTATCTTACCTGGTGTTGCTTTTTTAATTGATAACTCTTGGCTAATCAGGATGCAAGTGGATGAAAAAGTGTGTGTCACTTAACTCTCCATTTTCTTACTTGTGATATTATTTACTATAACTCATCCTCGTGGTCTGCTATTAAACCACCCTGTTTCCAAATCACTCGGCATGTTTCCAAAGACGCATCTCATAGAAATGCTGATAACTAGTTCCCTTAAGCCTGAAATTGCCTTAGAAGTGTTTAACCAAACAAACGGTCAGATTTTGTTAGTGCATGAATACATAAAGGTTTAATTGCTTCATGGAATGTAAAGCACAGAGCGCTCTCATGAACTCGGAGCAGAGTAAGGCAAGATCACACAGAATAAATCTCCAGCTGGGGATGACTTGCTTTATTGCAATGAGAGGAGGAAAAGTTTGTGTGTACTTTTGCTCCTGCTGTTCTAGGACTGAGCTGGCACAAGTTCACCTGTGTGGCTGCTTCTAGGTGTGTTGGTTAATAATGGCTCAAAACCCTAAAACCTCAGTAAATGTTGCTAAGTAAAGTGCATCAGTATTCGTACCTGCTCACTTTAACCTGAGGTGCAAGGAGGGCACAGTAAGGTAGGGCAATATCAGTTTTCTAATTGCTAGTCTTGCAGATGCAGTTGGGGGAAGGAAAGGTTTTGTCCTTGAGAACAGAAGCTGGGAAGGACGTGGGTTGCAGGCAGGTGACACTCAGCATAACCCCATGTCGGAGTGTGTTGCACCGGGAGGAGATCCACTTGGGTCTCAGTGCAGCCATCACTCTGCGGTGTTAACGACTGCAAAAGAATAACTGTGTTTTTTAAGGGCCATGAAGAGATCCAGTTCTGAGTGTACAGATGAAGCAGATCTGAAGAGCAAGAAGATGACAGCTTTAAGGTGTTAGCTTGCAGGAGTAGCTGTAGGCTTCCCAAGAAATGCCTGTGAGACCTCGTCTTTGGGTTGGGTTGGTGGTTGGACCATAACAATGCATACACATGGCTCAGATATCCCAGATAAGTGTTGCTTCCCATTGTGATATTGGCCATAATTTGCTTCATTGCCTGGCAGTTTCAAATTATTTGACAATAAAAGTGTCAGCAAGCCTATAAAACTAAAACACATGCTTAGAGGAAGATTATGCTTTATTTTTAAAACAAATGGTATACAGTGACTTTATGAAGAAAAGAGCCATGGCTGTTTATAGTCCAGAGTTTTCAAATCTAACATATTATGCAAAGTGTTTTGTGATGCTTCACAGTCAGAGGTTAAGAAAGCTAAAATCAGTATCAAAATGCCTATTATTTTTCTGGGCTTGAAAGCCAAAAACATAACTATAAATTTGCATTTTGTGGTGCCAATATTCTGTGAAAGTAACACAGCCACGTCTTACTCATCCATACCATTTCAGAGGGATGGGAGGGGAAAGAGCTTTTGCACATCATGTCATGTAGCATTCCAGTTACAGTACTGACTTAGAAGCCTGAATTCACTTCAAAATCAACAGGACTTGAAATAGTTTCTCTAAACTCCCCTCCTGCACAGGGAGCAGAACCCCAGTTTGGTTGGACATGGAAGGGCTGGCTGCCAGCGGCACTGGGGACCTGCTGGGGAAGGTCTGAGAAGCTCCTGTGAGGAGAGGCATATCCAGCCAATCCTTTCTGCGAGGCTGTGGCACAACACATGTTTCTGCTTCTTTTCAACTTGATGCTAGTTTATGTGCAAAATGATTTTAAGTTGTGATGTCAGACCTTTTCACTTTGAAAGGAATGAAATGCTCTTAGCCGTTTTTGAAAGGTGACTTCTAAAAAGATGCAGAAGGCAACTATTTTTTTGATGTTGTTGGCTAACATATTAATTATATGTAAGGAAGTCATTATGTCAGTAGAGCAACTGACAGGTTATCTGATTTTTCTCATACTTTGCATTGTTCAGTTTTAGTTATTAATGTTCACAGTATTTTGTAATGTGTTTGGGAGGAAAGTTTATATATATCTATACACAGAACTGAAGCCTCCCTTAGGAGAACTATGCCCATGCTTCCAAGAAGGACTTTGGAATATTTTTGCTATGTGTCTTGCAGTATAGCTTCTTACTCAATCTAGAAAACAAATTGAAACAGTAACATGGAATTTTCAGAGAGTGCATGGGTCTTCTGACTTGTTAAATCTGCTTTACACATCATGTACTTTTTACTCTGAAATTAAGCCAGGTAGATTTTTGTTGCTTTTGCTCCAAACAAAGTGATGTAAACCCAGATTAGCTTCGCTCTCAGAAAGCTTTGAAAGAGATTGAGCTGGGCAATAAAAGGCTTCATCAGCTTCAAGCTACATCAGAGAGAACTTTGGCATACTACCACGCACCTCTCCGATCAGCAGCACTCCTTCTCGATCTGCCTTCCCATTCAAGATATCTTGGAAACATGACAACCTCAGGCACATCATTTCTGCATTCACTGAAATCAGCGATTAACAATTGCGTCCTTGCTGAAAAAGGAGTGGGGAAAGGGTTGTTCTGGAATTAAATTTGTCTTCATTCAAAAGAAAACTGCATTCACAATTAAGTTTTGTAATAGACAGCTTACACAGTCTGCTAGATGTGTAGCGCTTAATTTATCTGAAAGGGAAATATAATAGAGTTTGGAGATACTTTTTGTATTATTGCATATGTTACTCTGCATTGAACAGTTTTTAAAAGGTAAGCTATAGATCAAGATGTCTGTAAGGCCTATTTTCATTTGTGCATTTAATTTGTTTAGATTGCTGCTACATTTGATAACAGTCCAAATAACATTAAGTAGTTGTTTCCATACATGACCCTTGTAAGACTGTATTATCAGGCAGGTAATTTTGTACATGCAATTGAGAAAGTTATAAAATACATTAATAATATCTCTCTTACTAGGAGTTTATTAGCTGTTACCATCTGATTTCAGGGTAAAATAAATGTATTTTTTCTAAGGAACATGCTTTTAAAAACTTTTTTCCAGTTAGTGAGCAGAAGAAGATGGTAGCTCACATACATTTTATTCAATTTAAATGTGCTTCACCCCTTAGTTTGCCTGACAAGCAAAGATGTGAAACTGGGATCTTCTCAGGCTCCCATTATTTCCTCAAGATAACTACAGTATTTGGGCTATTTCCATGTCTTGGGCAACATTTTAACTAATGGATATGTTCCCAACTGAAGTTAAATGGAAGAGAATTCCCAATAAGAGCCAAAATATTCCCAAACGTACAGTTTGGTTTGGATGCTTTTTTCACTGAAGCATACAAGCTGGATGGTATGTTCTGCTCTGAGGTGGAATTTGAAAGATCATCTTCCCTCATGTCTCCTCTTGTCTGGAAGCCAAGAAACCTGAACAAATGGTGCTTCCTAGCTTGTGAGCCTTGTTTTGGTGTACCATCAGTTTTGTGATATTTTTTTTCCATTACTCAGTGCTCCAGTAACTCAAAAACTATTTAACAACCACAGAGTGATGAATGGGTTTGAGAAAATGCTGATAATTGTAGGGTTAAAGACATAGCTAAAATTTTGCCTGTGGTAATTTCAGAATAACTATTCTCCACGTAAAATATAGAAAACATAGCAACTTCCAGTAGATGTGGACAAGGAGTTTGCAAGTTGTTGGTCACAGCTGTCACCATGCTGAATAGGCATTTAAACTTGTAAATGCAACAGAGTTAGGGCACAAAACTGCTGCAAATACCACAAAGCACCATGAAACTTGATTTGTGATTTTGAAAGGATTCAGTGTGGGATAGGTTGAAAGATTTATAACTAATCTGAAATCTTGTTGGCACATTAGAGAACATAACAGCTTCTTACATGATTCTTAGTTGCTGCAACTAGTCTTCTGTATCCTTAGATTTTCTGTGTGTATCGTTAGTTATTTTTAGAAATGAGTCTAACCATAAAATCAAAACTTAGGCAGTGTTGATGGGGTTTCTGATTTTGATGTTTGGCTAGTCTGGTTTACAGTTGCTGTGTTGGTGTCAAATTGTGGGGTTTATATCCTGTGGGTCTGATACTTGCTGTCTATCGTGTGTCTTTTCAATTAGCAACTTTCTGTTTTAACATACCATATTTCGTATTTAAGTAGATATGTGTAGTGTTTGTATTAGCTTTGCATGTATGTACGTAACTTTGCAGTTGTCTCTGTAGCATTCTCCTCTCCTGAGGAGTTTGCTTCTGTAGCTTTAATCCTTGTGCAGTTTCACATCTGTAAACCATTGGGTTTGTTCCTGAAGTTCCAGTCCTGCAAGTCTCGCTGCAGGTGAACCTTGCCCAGTTTGGGGAGCCTGGTGATGACTTCAGCAGGACTTGCACTTGTAAAGATTTGTTCACAGGGGAATTTGTAGGGTGGATTTTAAAATTTCTTGGAGTAAATCTTCATGAGTATGTGTCTTGTGTATGCAGTGCAGCAAGAATAGTCCCAAGCCTGCTGAAATATTGTTCAGCTCTATCATGATTGCCTTCGTTTACTTACTGTCCATTGCTTTCGGTGGCAGTTATGTTGGAAATGGTGAACACTGACAGCTGAGTGCTCTAGCTCTTTTTGTGGTAGCTTGTACTTACCTTTGCCTTGTCATGTATGCTGGTTGGGGACAGAGCTACACTGCATGGTTTTCCTAATTACTCCTGTAATTGGGATTTGATGGCAGAGAGGGTGCCCCAGTGAAGTGTCCTCCTGCTTCTGTTGTCTGACTGACCCTGCTGCAAAGCAGACAAAAGAGAAAGAAAACTCCAAGGTTTTCAGACACAATGAAGGAAAATTGTATTTCTTAGGATGACAAGAGTCTCATATAGTTGTTTGAAGTAGATGCAAGAAAACTTAAATTAGCAGATTTCAGCTCTGATTCATTACTTAAGAAATGAGGTCACACAAATACTGTGTCAAGACCAAAGTCTTACATGTAAAATGTGCCATCCTGTAATGGATGGATGATGAACTGGGGGGGGGGTGGGGGGGGTATTTGCTCGAGTATTGTTTGGTCCAAATGGTTATTTTGTTATTTGCTGATTTTTGAGTCTGCTGAAACTAGTGCAGTGTCTTATCAGGTAGGCTCAAGAAACATTGCACTGCAAATGTCTAACCTGGTTCTCACAAGGGTGTAGAGATCCAGTTGCTGTTCTTGTAGATCGATTTGCAGCAACTGAGCAATCAGTGGTGAATCGTTGATTAATGTATAGAATAAATATGCTTCTCAAGGGGTAAACAAGGGGGTTTTGTCCCCATAAAATAAAGCACATAATTATTTTTTTCTTCTATCTCTGATGCAGAAAACTTCTAAATGTTCCTTTCTGGTTGGATCTTCCCATAATCCCTGTTTCTTTAATCCCTGTAAAGCAAGTTTGTCTTAAAGGAGAGTTATACTGGGAGCAGTGGCAGTCCACCTTTATTGGGGACATTTTATTTAAACAGTCAGATGTGTTTTGACACTTAGATACAAAAGGCCATAATTTAATTAATATTTCTCTATTTAGTTTTGAGGTTAGACTCTTCATGTGGTGGTAGCAGCATTTCCCGGGAAGGAAAAAAGGACATGTTTTTTCTTCTGAACTGAAGATCTTGATGTGGATTCCTTATGTACTTTTTATCTTCCTTCATGCGTGCTCTCAGTGTTTCCAAACAGGACCAGCACAGTCTGTAAGGGTGTCCATTTAAGCCATATGTAATGCATATACTGTTCTGCTAGGAGATTCCAATGGACTGTTGTCACATTTTACTTAGGAGCAGCATTCAAGTGGTGATTATATGGCCAGCTAGCAAAATGCAGATGACTTTTAAGTGCACAGCAAGATAAATGTCTTCTGTTGACTATTTCTTTGGAATTAAATTTTCATTTCTTTCCCCCTGTTTCCTTTTTAGCCTGTTCGATATGGGAGGAGAGTATTACTGCTACGGCTCTGACATCACTTGCACCTTCCCGGCAAATGGAAAGTTCACTCCGGACCAGAGGGCTATCTATGAGGCAGTGCTGAAGTCATCACGGGCTGTAATGAAAGCAGTCAGACCAGGTAAAAGATAGGTATATGTCAGCAGGAATTGACAAGGTTGATGGCAGCATTCAGGCTGTCAAGACAGTTGTTTGGATTTTAGAAAGCACTGAAAAGCAACAAGATGACACAACTAATTTCCATACTTTTAATAGCTCCTAGTGGAGGATAAAGGTAGGGCACACAACATTTTCCATAGAACACTTTTAAAGAAATAACCCATAAACAATTATTAGTGAGATTGAAAAGGTGTTTTAATCTTCCACTTTTTTTTTTAATTCCTTTAATCTAGTGGTGACAGTTGTTACTCTGCTGTGTGTTTACACTGGCAGCCATCTTTTCAGGAAGCTTATGCCAAAGGCTGAAGTCAGAGTTTGAACATGTTTGTCGTGCTTCAGTTTGTTTCAAGCATTTTCTGTATTTTTACCTGTAAGCTCAATAGAAATCTTCTGTTGAAAAAGAGGATGGAGTATGTTTCTTTGGGAAGGATACTCCATTAGCCTTAAAAAAGCTTTAGAAAGCACTGGCTATTGGGTACTTCACTGTATGCCTTTGAATTGCAGGCAAGCTAATTCATCAAGTATGCATTCTCATAGTCGAAACAACTGCCTGGCTTGATGAAAATCTTATTTTTCACCAATTCTGCTTTCAGGGCAGCAAATAAATGCTTTTAGAGCTAACTGCTGCTGTCATTTTGAGTATTTGACTGGCAAAGGTACTAGAGCATTTCTCAGTATTACTAATAGAACAGCTTTGAGAAAAATGTACTTAATGCACAAAGCACACTTATTGTTTAAATTTACTGTATTAGCTTTCAATCATCAGGCCTTCAGTGCATGGGCTTTCTGGATTGCCAGTCAGAACATACATAATTTCCCTGTTACGCAAGCTGGCAGTGGCACTGTTCATTTGAGCAGCTTGGGAGGGAGCAGTAACACTTGAAGCTTATCTGCAAAATGAGCCTAGATATCTTGCCACTTTAATAACAAAGTGCGTTCTCCATCATCTGCTGTTTCTCCCCTGAAGAATCTTCCTGTTGCTCTTCATAGTTTGCTTTGCATTTCAGTACCGCCTTTAATTTCATGTAACATTTTTGGCAGTATTTCATGCTAATAAGTTGTGAACAATCTTCAGAACTTGAGAGGTAAAACGATGCTCTACTCAAGATGGTGTAAAGAATTCCTCGGTTTACTTCACGCTTTATTTACAGGGTCAGAAAATAAGGCCATAGGTTAAGTGTTTCTGAAAAGTAGTTGCAAGGATCCTTGAGTAGCTTGGGGAGTTTGAGATTCACAGACAGAGAAATCATTCTTGATGTCTGGCAGAAGATGGGACTGAAATTTCTGTTCTCCCTGTGCTTTAGTTGCCTTGCCTATTTAGCAGAACAGTGCAAATGTGTTTATACAGTGTTTATACATGTATCATGATTTTTTTTGCTACAGAAAGCAGGTTAAACACATGTTCTGTGGACTGGCTCATTGGTTTGGTTCATTTGGTACCTCTGTGTGGTGATGTGCAACCTGCACCTTTTGCACTCTGTTGAATTACAGATCTCTAATACTGTCAGATCCTGCAACGTGCAAAAATTTTTGCCATCTGGAAAAGTCTGCTTTTCAGGTCCATATGGCTTGTACCCTAGTTCTTTTGCAGCTTTTAACCCATTTGTCCACTGATGCAAAAAGTCTGACAGCATTGTTGTATTTTCCTCTGAATTCTCAAAAACACACCAAAGGCCAAAGACTCTTCAGTGCTGAAATTGGTAGGAAACACTCAGAACAGGTAGTTGGCAGAAAAGTATTTCCTGTGTCTGAAGTGAATTTACAATGTTCTAAAGACATTTGAAACTGAAACAATGAGTTGGATTAGAGAGACATCCTCTTTTATATACAAATTTAAGTAATTTTAAAAAATCAGATATTATTCAAATAGTTACTTCATTTTCAGTCATCCCCCTTTTCTTACTAAAGGGACGTAGGAGATAAGACGTTTCTGTAAAAGGCTTTCATAAATCCTTTTAAAGAAATGTGTCTGCTTTGTGCCTTCCACCAAATTCCTTTAAAATGTTTTGGCTGGCTGTTTTAATTGAACACTGAGACAGACAGAAAAACTGCAGTGTCATGCATTGTTGGACTGCTAGTTGAAAGTGGCATTGGATCTCCTGGAAGGCTAGTACTCCGCTGTAGAAAAAGAAATAGAAACACTGACCTTTATAGCATGGTTAGTGTCACATACTTCTCAGACTGCTGAGAAACCCCAGAGCCCCTCAAAGGGGTGGGTGCAAAATGAATGTATTGTTACTGCTGCCCAGAGAAAGCCGCTTCTGTGGGAGAGGCTGCAGCATCCTTCGTCTCGTTGAACAAATCTAATTTGTTAGCTTATTGACTAAAGCACCCGGATCTGCTCCTGGGGGAGCTGGGTACTGTCACAGAGGGGAGCAAGAAGGGATGATGTGAATTCAGCTCTCAAGTGTCTCTTCCCCATATCGGATGGAAAGTTAATGCTGTAGGTCTCTGAAAAAGGAGGCAGAAAAGCTTGCGGGCTTAGAGGCACTAAATGTAAATCCCAGCCCCATCATGGTTTAATCAGATTTTCTGAATTATGGAGCCCTTGTTCATTTTGCTGTTATTTGTGTTTGTCTTCGTTTCCCAGGGTTCCAAAGATCAAAGACAGTCAAGTGACTTGGCTGACATGGCAGTGACCATTCGCAGGGCAGGCTGTGCAGAGTTAGTCCATGCACCAGTCAGCAACTGTAGGAAATGGCATTGCTCTCCAGCTGCAGGACTGGGGCCTTAATTACACCGTGTGGCAAAGGGTCGCAGGGGACATCTAGTTGTTGTCTTCACAAGGTTAATGATTCCTGGAGTCTTTCTCATTGCAAGATAGGGAGCGAGTGCTTTAGGGAGAGTCACTAACCAAATAGTGCGTTACATAACTGTGTTTGTGGAAGGACACACATTTGCTAGTAATCTTGGACATTTTGTGTAGATGTGTGTAGTTCAGAGATTTGCTTCTTTTAATTTGGCTCTCATATGAGCCTAATTGCCTTTCGAGTGAAGTTACTTTCTGAGAGATAATAGACCTCCTAATACTTTTTGTTTATACTTCTATATACAGTTGTCATAATTTTAAAAATACTTCAGAACATTTTATTGTAGAGCAGCATACATCTGACTGCATCCTGTACCTGGTCCGAACATGCAAACAGCTCAAATCACATGTCTGGGTCTCCCTACCTTCCAACTGAAAGAACAGAATTCCTTCTGTGAGCCAAACCATATATTCTGAAAGTTAAGAAATGTTCTCTGTGGGATCATAGCCCAAGTGCAGTGCAGTCATCACAACTCCTGCCACAAACCAAATCTGTTTAAAATAAAAAGGGAGAAAGACACGTTCAGTCTTGCATAAGCAGCTATTTGGAAACTACTGAACATGGACCTTGTATGAAGACAGTGATGCGTGTTGCTGAAGTGAAAGAGTCAAAAAGGCGTGCTTGTGTGGCAGTGGGATAATTGTCTCCTTCCTACAAAGTCAGGCTCATGATCCAAGATGTCAGAGAGGAATGCTGCATTTCTGCTTAGGGGATATTCTTAATACATCAAGTCCATCTGCATTAAATTTACTCTTCCACGGAACTAAAATACAGGGTGAATGTGGAGGATATTGACGCCTCCATTCACTTTGGTGGCTGAGGCATCATCTACTTCTTGCTCAGAACAGTGATTTGAGAAACGATTTGTCTTCACATAGATATTGCACATACAAAGAACTGCTAAAAAAGAGTGAAATTGTAAAGCCAAGTATCCCAGACTTAGAGTATTCCAGAAGTTAGTGTCCTAAGTTGTCTTACTTCTGCTTTGTTTTTTAATTTCATTATATTTACTGGATTGGTTGAGGCACATTAGGTGCACTCCTGGAGCACATCTCCCTGTTTGCTTTCGTCTGAAATGAATTCAGCTCATGCACTCCAGAACTCCACTGTGTAAACCAAAACACAGCAAGTGGGGACAACCAAGAGATTTCACCTCCAAGGATGATTGGAATTAAAATCTCCTTGTAGATACATCCATTGTTTCTCCCTCCTCTGCCTTCATGCAGTGCATGTAACAGGAAGAGCTGAGCTAATGAGCAGCTATTCAGTAATTTGTTTTAACCTTTTGTTCCATATATGGCCCAGAGCTGTTTATTGCCTACTGTTCAAACCCTGCTCTGAATCCAGAATTATTAATGTCCTCACCAGTTTTCCTCAGTGCTCATCATAACAGTATGCAGGTGCTTGGCAGGCAGCAGGGTCACTTTCACATCTTAGCGATGTGGAAGTGTGCAGCAGTTCCTCTTCTGCAGGCAGTGGCAGACAGGCTGGAAAAGCTAGCGTACAAGCTGTCGACTCATTTGGAATTCCAAGATTGAAATTCATCAGACTCAAAATTATATATATTTTTTTTAAGGGAGTTGAACATTGCTTTTGCTCAAACCCCAGTTGTTTTGACCTCTGTTAACAGCTGTGAGTGCTCAGCCTTTCTGCAAATCAGACTCCAGATTGTCAAACCAGACACTGATAAAATGAAAGAAAATTATTAATGAGCAAATGTAACATAAATAAAAATAAAAAATAGTGTTTGAAGCAAGTTGCCTAGCATCCTTCTGGGAGTCTGAGTCTGAGGGAAGAACGGTTGCTAAGTCCCGGTGGCAGCATTCAGGTGCGTTTGCCATGCTTGCTTTTTTGTTAAGCCTCTTGTTTCTTTTCCTGGACACTTTCAGCTTTTGCCAAGAGATGGAAGAGAAGCAGGTATCTTCAGTGGTTTAGCAGGAGCTGTACTTGTCTTGGAGTTAGTCTTCTGGAAATAAGGTAGCCCTAAAACTAAATGGACTTGGGGCTTCCTGTGGACTTGCATCTTGTGGTTGGTAGGAAGCTTTGTTTGGTCTGATGGAAGCTTTTCCACTGGGCTGAGGTACTTCTGAGGCTTTCCTCCATGTGAATTCTGTAGTAACACCTGAATGGATGTGGCAGATCTGCTTGCATAAGGTCTTCTGTCTTTTAGTCAGTTGCCTACATTATAAAATGTAGCCATGGGGTCTATTCCTCTGGTGTCACTGAGAATCTCCATACGGTTTTAAAAGTGTTATTGCAGGACTGAAAAAAAAGCAGCAGCATCAAAAAGGCCTTGTTACTATTGAAATCCCACCTAAAGGAGTAGATGGTCACAGAACTGAAGGGCTGGACTGTAACACGTCAGCACCAAGGGTCCAAGCAAAGCTTGCACAGACATCATCAGTTGATATTGCCTAACTCTGGAGTCCTTGATGCTGTAACCATAAAAATACTGCTTTTAGTGTAGCTCTCCCCCACCCCTGTAATTGCCCAGGCTTAAAAAAGCAAACTGTGGTGGAAAAAAAAGTATTGTGTAGCGCAACGTCAGTAGGTATGAGGCTATATAGTGTAATGGTTAATGGCAGAGATTGAGGTCTCGACTCTAATGTCTGTAGTACCTCCAGCAGACAGCTGTCGTGGTGAGGGTTGAAAGCCTGAACTGCAGGGCTAGATTAGACCTTTTTGTGAGCAAGTTTGACATGTCTGTTGATAGTGAAAGGATCTAAAGAACTTGAAAGGGCACATGTGCATTGTTCCCAAATCCTGTTCTTTATCCCAGTGGCATAAGTTAGATCCAGTGTCAATGTAATAGCTTTATTAACCGTCAGTTGTCATAAGTCACACCTGGGGGACTAGGATTGTTTGCTCTTTGTCGTTAATATAAGTCAGTTCGAAGAAATATGTAAAATAATTGGGTTTGCTGGAAGTCCTTCTACAAAACTTGTAGAAAGCAACCTGTTGAGAAAACATGAGCTAGCTTTGAAGTTAGCCCTACTCTGAGCCATAGTTAGGACCAAATACCCTCCTGGTGTCCCTCCTAACCTAAATCACTCCATGACTCTTCTGAAACATGCAAATGAAAATGTCAGTGCTGTAAGAAAAAGAGATGTTGACAACAGTCAGTTGTGCTCAACTGGCTCTTAGCAGCGGAGGTAGTACTTCCCAAGCCAGCAGATAGTGATGTGCTTCAGTTTCTGTGTATGAACCACATTCATACTTAACCCAGCTTTGAGTATCACTTTGTTCTCATATGGATGCTTTACTGTCAGTGATAATACGAGTCCAATAGCGATTGGGAAGTCACTGTGAAGTGGTTTCTTTTTTATTCTGTAGCAAGTGACTGTGTATTTATACCATGCCCAACCTTTCAAGTGATTTCTGCTATTTATTATGTGGATTATTATCTTAAGCGTTTAGATAATATTAATAATTAGAATTCGATAAATTTAATCCCTATGTTGAAAAGGACAGTATGGTTTCTACATACAGAAAGTTTCTATATACAATTTCTATTTATAGAAACTTCGAAGTTTCTCGAATATATTAAAACTGCCACTGAGTTGAGAGGATATAAAAAGGAAGTATGCTTATCTTTAAGCTTTGCAATTAAAGCTACTTTTGGATTAAAGCACTAGATCATAAACAGAGTCTTTAAGATTAATGAGCTAAATACTGGAGCAATCACATACTTTCTCTTTTCATCCCTTTGCAGTTGCACGCTGGGACCTCTGCACATTCCTCCCTTTCTTCTC
Source organism: Falco naumanni (assembly GCF_017639655.2). Lineage (NCBI taxonomy): Eukaryota > Metazoa > Chordata > Aves > Falconiformes > Falconidae > Falco > Falco naumanni. The sequence goes on from NC_054068.1 coordinate 11,584,263, forward strand.
TGTAGAGTAACAGAAAGTCACAGGAGAAGGGGAAGGAAAGGAGCTTGTTGTACTTAGCATTCCTGGTACTACTGCAAAACTTGTGTATATTTAAAAAAACAAACAGAAAAACCTTTTTGCGGTCTAAGTTGTACACGTTAGTATTTGGGGAGAGAGGGAGAGAGAATCAAAACACCTCAGTCGGTAAGGTCTATTGTCCTAAATTCCAGTTTTAAAAAAAGATCTTTGTCTAGCAAAATGCTCCCAAGGAGCAGTTGAGTAAGGCCAGGCTGGCAGCCACTCAATTCCCTATCTCTACATTTATATGATTTAAAAACTTGTATATCCAAAGTCCCCATTGAACCAAAATTGCATTCAGACATCAGCTGCGCAGCTGGGAATATTTGCTGATTGATGTTTGTTTGTTTGTTTCAATAAAATGAAAAATAAAAAATAGTTCCAAATATGCACAGAAGTTGTTCATCAAGACAGTTTATGTGCAGTGTGAAAGCTTTCCTCCTCAGGATGCTGACATTACTATAGGGTCTCCCTGTAGGATTTGTTATCTCTGCGTTTTTTTCAAGTTGGAGCTCATGCTCAGAGGTATATGCATATCCCCAAGACCTGCATTTTACTATCTAAGAGAGTGAGTATTGTCTTGCCTTTGGCTCTCTGGCTTTGCTTTTCTGATAAATGTTGTTGAGGAACATCTTGAAAGAAATCTGTCTCAGGACTGACATCTCTGATAATGGAAGATGGAGGTTTCTCCGTACTGGGGCTGGAAGATTCCTTGTTTGTTTATAGCTTTCCCAGAACTCAGGTTTCACTTAAAGACATGGTGTCTTTAAGTTCTTAAATCCTTTCTTCCAGGATCAAAAATCAGCCGTTGCAGATTTCAGTGATGCCAGGATTGTCATATAGTCTTTGAGCAAGAAAGTACAATCCAGTGCACTTCAAACCACTCAAAACCAAGTACAGTCAAAACTATTTCAGGCAAAGAAGTAAACCTTTGTGTCAAGCAAATAAAACATCCTTTTATTAATTATGTAGATAGGAGCTGATCTTTAGAGCCTACCAGGAATGGGTACCCTTTTGCAGTAGGTGCAAAGCAGTAAGTAGTTCCCGAAAGACTAAGGTCTTCTGAGGTAAAGAGGCTGAGGGGGGAGGATTGGACCAAACAGCCAGTGAGCGCAGGCCAGCAGCTTTCTGGCTTGGACTACAGAAAGTTCTCTGTAGCTGATGGTCCCTCCTCTGGCCCAGCTTCAGCTGCCTCACCAGGTTGAGTCTTCCATTTTGCAGCTGGGAGTAGGTGTCTGAAGGTGTTTCTCCCAAGTTAGCAGTAACCCTTCCACTCTGACATTTCTTTCTTGTGTTTAGTAGATTTAGGGCCAAACTCTGTGAGATGCAGAACGATTCAGAGAAAGGCATTACACCCTTCTGTAGGTCTGAGGGCTTCCTTTAAAGATCAGGAGAAAAGGTCCTTGGGAGTTCACTAGAGTGAAACATTACCGCTCCATGGTGTGCCACCTGCCATACGCAACCTTAAAGCCAAGGTCAGCATATTAGTATTTAGGTTGCTGCTGCAGTCGTGCCTGGAGTTTGAGTATTGGCCACTCTTCTTTCTGGTTTCCCCTTGGTGGCAGAGGTCCAAAGAAAGCCTCGTGTGTTTCTAAGTGCAGGATGCTAAAGAAAGTTAATCCCACCTGATCTTGATCTTTATCTTCTGGGCAGCTGTAACTGCACAAGTGTTGAGCTGCTGTGTGAAACCCTATGCTTACTTTTTGTGCCTTTCTGGTATCTTCGATTTTTGTTCATTGGTGTAGCTTCCTAACCATTTGCAATGAAGGGGTCCACCCTAACTAGTTTCCCCTTGTACATCCTTCCAAGGAATGTTGTCTATTAGAATCACAAACCAAAGCAGCTGCTTTATTTTCCAGTGTTTTTGCCTCCTCCCTGTTTGCGTGCTGCTGAAAGATTTGAGTAGTAAAGCTCACGGAGGAAGACACAAGTGCAGGGACTTCAGAGGGTGAACCGGGTGTGGGTTTGTGCAGCAGAATGTAAACTTTGGATGGTGCATACTCCTGAAAACTGTGCCTAAATATTGTGGCACAGATCTTTCAGTGAGACTGTCAGGAGGAGCTAGATTCAGTGAACAAGTTTCATATTATGAACATATTTCATAAATAACCTACTTTATATAACAGAAAATCCTGTGATTTGAATTCAAAGTAGCAGGGTGATTCCCTGTTCTGTATGTCTCTAACAAAAACAGAATAGTGGAGAATTTAGCTCGGGTAGGATAGTACTAAGGCCAAGGATTAGAGTAACCCAAATAATTAACTGTTTAATTGGAAACTAATAGCTAGGGTATTTGACATAACAGATCGTATTCTTGGCAGTTGTTTCTGTTGTGAAGTTGAACAAAGTTGTGCTTAGAACCGTATGCAAATTCAAAATTCGCAACTTCACAGATTACTGCTTCTTTTTGTCCATCACAGTTCTGTAAATTCATCAGAATTCAGATTTGGTTTTGTTTGCTACTAGTTTGGGTACTGCTTGAGAGTAATCGTCCCTGTATTCAACTAGGATTAAAATTTATTATGTCTCAAGAAAATAATCATAATATTTATTCCTTCCAAGTTAAGTACAAGGTTCTCGTTCACATGCAGTGGGTGTTTTTTGCATGCAAGTCATTTGAGTTTTATGTAGTCCAGAGTTGTACTTAGTAGAACACCATATAGGCACACTTGTCTGTTGTGCGGTATAAAAACAGTAGTTAATTTTGATGAATTTTTAGAAAGAAATCAGGCTGTAAACCAGACCTTTTGACAACAGCGCAACAGGGAACACCATCTGTTTTACAGTTTGTATAATTTCAAAATGCCCATATGAATTACTCCCATTCAGGTTGTCATATTTTAGGCAGAGTGCTGCTGATCATTATTAACCTGCTGTAATACCTGAAGCAAAAATATTTTTCTCAGAAATAAAACATTAATGGCAGAAGTTGAAGATCTTATACCAATTCCTCTGAAGAACAAATGCTTTCAGGGCATGTTGTAACCAGTACTTGATATTAACAAATCCTTCTGAATGACACTACAATATGATTTCCCCACCCCCACCACCCCCCGCAGTTAAGAATGTGTTATTGTGTTAAAGACAGATAGGAAAGTAAATCTTGTCAATATATGGTTTAAAAAGCTATTTGTAGTCTGCTCTCTCTCATCTCAATTGAATGGAATTGGCTGTATTTTTCTTCCTAGCTATAATGTTCGTAAATAAGTCTCCCTTTGAATACTAGCTCTCTGAGATTGACCCAGAAAAGGTAGTATAGCTTTCTGTGTTAAGTTAATTCTGGTTTTGTCAGTAGACATGGTTAAAGTATCAGCCACCACTTAGGAAGGAAACTGAAGGATGCACAGACGATACTGACAAGTTGCAATCCTTGATTCTTGCAAGATATTATTAAATAAAAATAGTGTCACTGATTACTGGAGCTCTCATTGTTGGACTTGGAACCTGATCTTGCCCAGAATAGCAGTAACCTATGGCATGAGGTGAAAAAAAAGGCAGTATTTTCTGTCGAATTCAGCAGATCCTCTAGTCCCTCTGTGCAAGCAGCAATCTGTTGAAATGCAAGATTTCAGACTGCGAGTCTGACTGCAAACCTTCAGGGAGCTGCTCTTCCTCACTTGTGACTAACGCACAGGAGCTGACCCATGCATACAGTGACCACTGCGGCGTTAGGAGGACGAAAATAACGCTGAGTTATTTCCAAGTGTATAACACCAGGCACTTTAAAACAGTTGGGTCTTTCTGCCCTGAGGTCCCTCTGGCGTGGAGGTCCCTGGGCAGCTCTTCTGGGGGCAGCGTCTGCAGGAGCGCCATGGTGCCGGGACAAACCCGCAGCTTTCCAGCTCAGCTGAACACAGGCATTTTTCCACTACTTTCAGTGGTTCTTCAATGCTGCCTGTACAAAGCAAATCCATTTAGAAATCTTTGCAGGCTTAGAGCCTAAACTGGCTGTAGGATTTTTAGCCTTTCTCTAGTGAATGAGTTTAGGTTTAAGGCTATTTTTTTTTTTAAATCCTTTTATCCTAATTGTAACAGGTTGTAACATACAATTCTGATTTTAACAGTGAATCTGGGGGGAATCAGCTGCTTTTACGTTGTCTGATGTGCACTGCTTTTCTTCCAGTTGGGTATTCAGGAAATGCACTCGTTATACATTGTAATTTGAATTGAAGTACAAAGTTCGCGAGTCCGTTGATCTTGACACTGCATCAGCTGTAGCTGTCAAGAGTGCAAACTTGCTAGACATAGATTATACTGTTTGCCCTGAATCTTATCTAAACAGAGTCTTTTCTAAGCTTCAAAGATTGTAAGTTTCCACACCACAGTCGCTCCCTCCAAGCACTTCCCTCCTTCCCCCAGTCTTATTCCTCCTCTTTTCAATGTACACCTATTTGAGGGGAGCATGCAGTAAAATCCATAGTGCCTGTCAGCACTGCTCAATCCCAGTGTGCTGCATTTTTCCAGACAGGGAAAAAAAAAGGTTTTCTTGCTCCATCTATTCAAACTGCTTTTCTTAAGGTTTCAGCACTGTTATCTTGATTTTGCCTCTGATGTGTTATAGATCATAATGTTTATAATGGGGAGGATGAGTTTACCCTTTAAAACTTCCATTGTACTGATACAAAAGAACTATATCGGTTCAACCAAACAGCACAAAGCTATTCAGCCTGTTGGAGAAGAGGTCTGAATTTTGGAGGTGGTGGGGAGTCATCTCTTTCCCTTGGGTAACTCCCACACCTGTCAGGCAGGTGCATCTTACTGGGAGCTGAGGGCTGGGTTTTGGAGCAGTCTGTCCTGGCTGGGAGTTGTGTCACTGGGACTCATGGCACAGAGCAGGCTGAAGTCTCGTAATCCCTGCAAGTCAGTACTGCAGGTACCTGCAGGTGTGACACAGCAGCAAATTCAGTATAGTTCCCATCACCTTTTTAGGATGGGAGAGTTAACAGGCTCTTATCGTAGGGCAGCCAGCTGCAGCCATGCCACTGCTGTAAAATAGCCTAAAATTGCCTCCCCGAATTAGATACCCACATAGCCATCTAACGCTGACTCTGTGAGGCTTACAGGTGGTTATCTACACGGGATATAAAGCTTTGAACAGCTCCACTGTTGCTCAGACGTTGTCAGCGTTCAAGTACAGCGTTTTGGTTTCTTACTCTGATTCCTCACCCCGCTGAAGAGTTGTCTTACCTGGTGCTGTGAGAAACCAAGCTCGAAAACTGAGCAACTACTCAGTATTTCACCTGGCGGGCCAAAAGGAAAGCATGATAATCAGAAATCCAACAAATTCTTCTCTAGCACCCAAGTGAAAAGGAAAGAAATAATTGTTTTTAGTATTCATATGATGTTTTGGTTTGTTTTTTAAACTGGGTTTGATTGGAATTTTTAAGGACCTATTGTTTTATGTCTGATATGGTCACTGCGTGTTGGCAGATTGTCATCTGTTCCAGTGCTGGCTCAGCAGGGATTGCGTGTTATGTCTGCATTTCAGTGGCACTGCCAGGGGACGTTGGGCCTTTTGCCCTTCTCTGTGGACACTCTAGAAATTAAATGTAACTTAACCTTAGCACAATTTGGGGAGAAGTTACTACAACCTTGCCATACTCATTTTTTGAGTAAGATTGTGACATCTGTGCTGGCAAAAAAAACCCACCCTACAACAACAAAAAAAACCCTGCTAAATCATTTGTGGTTTAATCATTGTCACATTACAACCACAAAGTACCCTAAGTAGCAGCCAAAAAAATCCTGTTAGGCCTTTTCAGAGCACTTCCCGACCAAAGTGGCTAAATATCACGCAGTAATTCTGAATTGCTTTTTTATGCTTTTTCTACTTTATGTTCTCGAATAGCTTCTAATAAAACATCAGCAAATAGTTACTGGAATGAGAGTATCAGTGAGTTAACAACAACTGAGGAACAGTTTATAGTGTGATGTGTTAGAACAACTCATCTTTTTAATTGTACTGTTTAAAAAGTTATGGTGTGTTCATTAAAAGATAGGGAAGATTTTTGTCCAAAAAAAAAAGAAAAGAATGTTTCTAGTAAAACAAGAAATCAAAAGCTTCCCTATCAGGGGTGTGACCAAGTAGGTCACAGATTATTGCAGGGATCTTTTATGATGTTTCTGAGTCCCTAAAACATGGGACTCGGAAATTTCATTTTAGCTGAAATTTGGTGGGTTTGGCAAACAGATAATTAGAGAGGAAATATTTTCAAGGAAGTAAAACAATACTCATTTTATCTTTTTTTTTTTTCTGTCACAGTAGTATCTAAGAATATCAGATAACATTTAGGTTGATGGGAATAAATTTAGAAAGACCCTTTAATAAACTTAATACATTAAGTTTGCTATTTTTAAATACGGTGCCTCACACATCTGCAAACCTCTGCCATACTGTTTGCATGCTATCAGAAAGCTAATAACCTCTGTAGTTATACGTTGTTCAATTAATCCATGAACTGTCACATTTCATTATCGGACATATCCACTGTCTGGTCGTTCCTGCGTAGTTCATTCACTCTGTATCTCAAGGGATCTCAGATGCTCTGGTTGCTGTTAAAGGTGCTTTTTGTCCAGGCCTCTCGCCCAAGCACAAGCTGCGTGGTAGGTAACATTGCAACCTAACGAGCCTTGGTAACTGAGCTTTCCTGGGGAGCCAGTCAGTGGTTCAGTGACCTGTATTACCTAGTATCTCGTTTGGCAGGGAATTAAGAATGGAGCAGACACATCATCAGCAGATTTTCCTGAGTGCAGACTCTTTTTGGTACAAGCTGTCAAAGTCCAAGGACCCTCCAATCTAGCTTTCTAAACCTCATCTGTCAGTGGACTATAATTGGTTTATAAATTGGCTTAAAGATAATAACGGAACTAACTTTTTTACACAAAAAGTATGTCTGCAACTATGATAAACCTTTTTGCATGAAAAGCATGTCTGCAGCTATGATAAACTTCACCGAAGCTTTAAAATAGTAGTCCTGAATAACATACGAGTAAAACATCCTAGTGGGTGAGTGGTGGTGGGAGGTTAGTGCAGGCTGGTGTTGCAAAACCATCAGCCGTTGCAGTAACTCACATAACTGATGTTAGAGCCACTTGTGTGGAAGTTCTTTTGTTGTGGTTTTTAGTTGTGTTTTAACTGCTTTTTAACTCACTACAAGAATGCTAATATGGTGTTTGACTTGTGCTGCGTCAGCTTGCAACGAGTGACAGAGCTCTCCACCAGACCACCATTAATCCAAAATCTAAAGTGCCTGAACATCAAGTAACCTCCATGAATTAAGGATTCTTTTTGCAAAATGTTGTTCATTCAGCATTGTTTAGTGTTTTGTTTCTTCACATCTGCAACTGCTGTCCTGTTGGGCAGATTGTTCCCTGGCTGCCCGCACAGATACTTGTTTATTATCACTTTATTTGTTTGAACATGTTAAAGCTATCTACATGTAGATGTGTGCACAGGCATCTGAACAGAATGTAGATTTCTCTGTATTTTAACACAGGGATTCACATATCCTCACTACAAGTCCTTCTGGCATGTCCAGATGGTGGAATTGCCCATTGTGTGAGAGCACCAAAAAAGTCTGTTCATGGCTCTGTTAGTCAAGTTAGCTGTGATACTTAATTTTTCCCCCCTTCTCTGCTTTTTGCAATTATTGAAAGTTCAGTTTGTATGTATGAAAATTATATGCAGAATTTGAGGACTTTTGATCTTCGGATATACTTAGCTGTCATTTAAGTTAACTAGTGAGTGCAGACATGCCAGCCAGAGGTAGCTGGGTTTGCACAGACCATTGTGTTATAAATATTCCAATTGCCAGATAAAACTAATACAATTTTAGGTTTAAAATAAATTTGAAGAGTTCTATATTTCTGTTTACTGTATATTAAATGTGTACAACGTATGAATATACATATAAAATGGACTAAGATCTTTCTTGAATTATGATGGCTTCCTTTCTTCAGTAGATTGTGTTCTGTACTTTCAAGTAATTGCCTTATTATTGTGAAGTATTTCTTTCTCTTACTAAAGTTAATGTTTTTAAGATTATAAGGGTACTAGGAAATGTTTGAAGATTTGCGTTTAGACCCTCTTTCTTCATCAGCTTGCCTGTTTTAAAAAAAGAGGGGGAAAGCTGCTTGTACTGTAGTATTAAAGTTTATTCCTAGCATGATGGGAATCAGCTCATATTGAACAAGGATATCATCATCTTTTTTTAGTGAAGACCAGTAAGGTCACTCCACTTAGTTCACTGTCTCTAGTCAGCTCAAATATATCCTCATATTTTGTCTTAGCACACTAGTAGTAGTCTGTGTTTGTATGGCTATATTATACAATGCTTGCCATTGAAGTGGTTTGGAGGGGAGTGCCCTAATAGTGCAAATTATCACCACACTGTAGTCATAATAGAATAAAACGTGAAGCCAGACAATAGAATACAAAATGCAACCTATCTATAAACACTTTTTTTAAAATTAAGACTATTTGAACACCTATTTACTTGTAAAACAAGATGTGTACTATTTAGCAGGGCGCCTCCAGCAATAGCTTCATTTCGCTCCAGCCAGAGCTGTCCCAGTGCTATCTGCAACTTCTGAAGTGTGCATGAGAGAGCTGGAGCTGAAGTACTTCCCATCTCTAACAAAACTGGTGGCACTGGCTAGATGATAAGAATGTGATCCAGAGCCGTTTCGCTGGGCTCTGTCCGAAGCGCTGCCCTTGTTCCAAGAGAAAACCCAAAGCTACGGATTTTCATCCAGCCTCATTATTTATTTCACAGTGGAGTTTTTTGTTGTCCTCAGTCTCTAATGAAATAGATAAGATGAATAAAAACCAAAACAGATGGAAAACGGAGATCTCTGGGCGGGAGGAGGAGAGGGGAAATAGTCATGCTTTTTCTCAATGAGGGAAAAAAAGGAAAAAGTAAGAGGCAAGGGAAGAAGGGCCTCTAATGGATTTGCTCTGTGCCCAGAAATACTCAGGATTTACAATCACAGCAATCTTTTCAGTTAGGGCAGTGGTGTCATTCATTTGCTTTGTTAAACTTCTGCTGACAAATGGATATGTGGTTTTGGTGTTTATTTCTGATCTGTTTAATCTTTGTATGTCTTCCTCAGTTTGATAAAGGTTGCTCTGTCTCTTTAAGTGGAGCCTGTGGGTTTGGATGGAGAGGAATGGTACCAGCACAGCTGTAGGGGGAAGCTGGACTGCAAACAGCAGGCAACTCATCTTCAGTTCTCTCAGGCACCTCATCTTAAGCTGATTCAGAGCATCTGGGATGCTTGTGTTGTGTGTTACAGCAACAGAGTTCTGGCCTTCGTTTATATCAAGAGGGGATGAGACTTCAAATCGTTGACGAGGGTTCGATGTTACGTGTGGCTTTGCAGTCATAGGGAAGAAAATAGCAGGAATGCTTAGCTAAGAAATCATGGGAGAGATCTGCAGAGAAATCTAGTGTCCCCAGAAAGAGTAGGCTTTTAGAGCAGTTAGAGCTAAGTGCAGAAGCTGAACTGGGAGTTACACGCAGAAATTCTGGATTCCCACAATGACAAAATAAACAGGAAAGCAACTGTGATTCAGGAGTACTTCCAGTTTGATATCTATAATGTCAACATGATAGATTGTAATGGTTTCAATATATCATGCAACAGACTGGAGCCTGTTGTGAGATAGCTGTGAAACATAGATTAATCTAGAGAAGTGAAAATTGCAATACAATCAATGTTCAAAAAGATAAATTCTTGTAAAATATAATTACGTTGAACACAGTTGTCAAAAGAACAACTGGTTATAGTTGTACTCTTACTGAAGGAAAAATCTAAATTCCTTTTTAAAGCAGGGAAACCACAAAGACAGCACGTTAACAGTAAGACAGCACGTTTTGTGGGTGAACGTCACTCACTCAGGCACTGTTAGCTGTTGTGAGGAAACAGCAACTGAGGGTGTCCAACGTATTCTGCTGCACACCCTTGCTTGGGCAAGGAACGTGCTTCTTCAGCTGCATGCATGCATGCACCAGGCTAAGAAGTTTGATCACTGAGTAATCTGATGGGGAAAAGGAGGCAGCCTAGAAACGCACGTACGTGCTGAGCTGTTTCCCAGCCAGTGTTAACGGGAGCCTAAAGGTGCATCGGTTTCTGTGCGGACGACATGCAAGACAGAGCAGCTCTTCAGTTTGGTTCCAATCTTTATATTGGAGCCATATAAGACAATTGAATTTTATTTAAGCACTCCTATAGGGTGATTTTATTGCAGCCTTTGAAGCCTCAGTACTTTCAGCAAAAAGTGCTAATGTAATTGTGATATGACATTCATGTTCACGAGACCCTAGAGCTGCGTGTTTAACTGGATTAAAGCGAATGGGGTTTTGGCCTTAAAAATTGCTCGTTTTTTATTTGTTTAATCATGCCAAAATTGAACAAGGAAAATATTCTTCTACTGTACCTTAGCCCTAGTTGTCTTGACTCTGCAACCGCTCTGTTGATGATGACTCAAAGCCATGGTGAACTAATTAAGACAGTACTGTGTTACTAACAAAAGAGCTGCTTTCTTCCTCCCTCCTCCCCCCAGCAGTTTGTCAAAAAAAAATTGTATCCTATACCAAAATAATAGAAATCTAATGTATCCTGGCACTGTCTCTAGTCAACCAACAGTATTTTGTAATGCTGTTTTAGTACGTGTATTAGAGGACTTGTGTTTTACACAGCCCATTAACACAAGGGAGTCATTAATTTCTGGAGAGTCTCTTTGCCAGAAAGATGTGGGCTTTAAATCCACGTACGTAGAAAAGTACTGTTCATCTCAAATGTTCTAAATGGGTATGATCATTACTGAAAATAATAGGATAATAATATTTCGCACTCTGCATTTTAAATAACTGCATTTTACAGTTGACATTCCTTTAGAAAACTCACTGATAACATTTGGATCTGCATTGACATGCTTAGATACAGTGTCTTAACATTTTTTCATGTGGATCTGGATTATAAGGTGCTGTTTGTAGATTTCTGTGCTTCGCATGCATGTTAAGATAATTTTCTCTTGTTTAAAGTATTTTTGGGCTAATGTGGTTGCTCTTTCCACCTTTGTTTTTTATATAAACAAAGGGCATATGTGTTACATCTGCTTTTTGAAAGTCGTCTTTAAAAACTTTTAGCAATAGTTAACTCAGCTGCTTGTTTCTGCTCTCTAAGGGGTCGCCTGGCCTGATATGCACCGTCTGGCTGACAGAGTCCATCTGGAGGAGTTGACTAAAATTGGCATTCTGAAAGGCAATGTCGATGACATGGTGAAGGTTCATCTGGGTGCAATATTTATGCCACACGGACTTGGACATCTACTTGGAATCGATGTGCATGACGTTGGAGGCTACCCAGAGGTTAGTGTTAGTCCATTCTCAATTGCCTTGCAGATTAACCCCTCTCAATTCAATTAGCATTTCTCTTAGTTTATTCATGATTAGCTGGTTGCATCTTCTCAGAGGTGGAACAGATGTGCATTTAAGTGAATCTTTTTCTGAATGTGATATTTTATGCAGTTTACTTTAAGGGAATCTATTAGTTCATTAAAACATAAATTGCTGATGGGGAGAAGTCAGCTGATGGCACCCTTCAGGCCTTCTTAATCTGTTCAGTTTCTACATACATTGTGGTGTTTCTTCATGAGTCACTGGTGTAACGTGTATCACTCAAGCATACCCCGTGCTGTGGCAGAGAGCATCTCGGTCTACCTGAGACCTGTAGTGGGAAGACTCACTTGCTCTCTTCCAGATGTGAAACAGCTGTGGGAGCCCACTGATGCACCTGGGCTAGTAAATCGCGTTGGTTCTGTCATATGGAAACAATCTGGCTCATATTCCTGTCTTGAACTTCAGTCTCCAGTGTCAACACGGGCACCGATGTAGATGTGCTGTCTGGGGAATGAAAATGGAAAGAAAAAAAATCCATCAAGTCTTCCAGTCTTTGCAAATGTGAAAGCGTAACCTCTTGTATTGAGTTCTGCAGAAAATACAGAATGGTTACCTTTTTCCTTGAATTAACATGATGGTTCATGACTGTGGTCTGAAAAGAGAATGGGTAAAATTCAGTAACCAATGAATGGTAAGATGTTTGCAATGATACTAAAAATTCTCTAAGGGGAATTGAACTTAAGGTTTGAATAAAAAAAGAACGTTACAGCAGCTTCAGAAGGATTTTCTGTGTGTTATGTTTTGGTTATTTGAGGCTAACTGTGTAAGGGTTTTCAATAATACATGATGAAAATGGATCACGTCTTCTCTCTTATTTAAGATGTTCTTTTACAAGAACCTGAAAAAGAAGCTAAGAACTTTTTAGGTAAGGTTTAAGCATATTTTGGAGCTTGTTCATGTTGGGTGAACAGGCTACATAACAGCTGCTGTTGCTGGGTTTACTTTTGCAGGCAGGGAAGAAACAGCATGTAATGTTTGAGGGCTGTCATGTTCGCCATATAGTTATTGCTGAGACACAGTACTGTGATG